>NC_048552.1:4809620-5127517 GCF_902806685.2 Maniola hyperantus | reverse complement strand
GGAATACACAAATTTCGAACCTCTATTTCAATCCCTTAGGGGTTGAAAAATCCTTTCTTAGCGGATGCCTACGTCATAATAGCTATCTGCATGCCAAATTTCAGCCCAACCCGTCTAGTAGTTTGAGCTGTGCGTTGATAGACCAGTCAGTCAGTAAGTTAGTCACCTTTTCCTTTTATATATTCAGATTGCCCTCCTAATCGAATTTCGGCAACGGTGGCCAAGCTCCACAGAGATTAGCCATCTGCGCGAGAGCTATAGTGCTCAAATGTATGCGCAAATACAGGTGTACTTTCTATTCCCTCACTCTCATTTTCCGATAGAACGGCAATCCGACACAATCAGAGCGATATTAGGCGCAGCAACCGATGATGATGATGATGATGATAGGGATATGTCAGTTTCTCTTTAAATATAAATAAATATAGTACTAGCTGACGACTTCGCCGCGTGGAATTAGGTTTTTTTAAAATCCCGGGGGAACTCTTTTATTTTCCGGGATAAAAAGCCTATGTCACTCTCCAGGTCTTTATATCTATACTTACCCATTACCCATGCAAAACATCACGTCGATCTGTTGCACCGTTGCAACGTGATTGAAGGACAAACCAACAAACAAACACACTTTCGCATGTATAATATGGGTACTGATAATAAATAGATATAAACTTGCAGGTTTGTCATCATCATCATCATGATCAACCCATCACCGGCTCACTACAGAGCACGGGGTCTCCTCTCAGAGTGAGAAGGGATTTGGCCATAGTCTACCACGCTGGCCATGTGCGGATTGGTAGACTTCACACACCTTTGAGAAAATTATGGAGAACTCTCAGGCAGGTTTCCTCACGATGTTTTCCTTCACCATTAAAGCAAGTGATATTTAATTAATTAAAACGCACATAACTCCGAAAAGTTAGAGGTGCGTGCCCGGGATCGAACCCCCGACCTCAGATTAGAAGGCGGACGTGCTAACCACTAGGCTATCACAGGTTTGTCAGCTGATGTTAAATTACCTAATTACTGATTTTATGAATATTTGAAAAGAGTTTTTTTTGGTGAGATTTTTTAGGAACATCGTGCAATTTTCAAATATACAAAGTTATAGGTTTTATTCAGCTAGTTCACATATAAATAGCACAAATAAAGGCAGTGATATGGAGCCTTATAATAACTTCTATGCAATCAGTTTAAAGGAATGCAAATAGAAATAACTGCAGGCAACCATATCATAGCAAAGCCTTGCTGTAACACAATGCCTAGCCACAGTGTATGTTACATATTGAGGAGTCATTCGATATAGGGGTCTAACCACAATTCATATCAATATTTGTAAGGATTTGTTTAAATACCTAGTTACTTCAATGATCTACTAAATTTAATGGAGAATATCATCACAATTGAGTACTTACCACTACCCATATTATTAATGCGAAAGTGTGTTTGTTTGTTGGTTCATTGGTTTGTCCTTCAATCACGAAGCAACGGATCGACGTGATTTTTTTGCATGTTCCCTCGAGATTTTTAAAAACCAAAATCCACGCGTACGAAGTCGCGGGCATCAGCTAGTGGTCAATATGTCACATAAGCACAGGAATTGAATTGGTTACGTAGGCATATTCACTGGCAAGACATAACAAATAATGAGTATTACGTATAATGAGTAAATAATTAAATTATTAAAATCAGGGTGTTCCCCAAAGATAATACTCCTCTCAATCTGCTCAATTTCAGTGATAGCTTCCCAACTTCCTGTGACAGCTTTATCATGATCCTGTATATTATTACGGGGTTCCCTTACAATGATGACATAATTAAATGTGATTTACAAAACTAGTTTTTTTAGGGTTCCGTACCTCAAAAGGAAAAACGGAACCCTTGTAGGATCACTTTGTTGTCTGTCTGTCTGTTTGTCTGTCCGTCTGTCTGACAAGAAACCTACAGGGTACTTCCCGTTGACCTAGAAACATGAAATTTGGCAGGTAGGTAGATCTTATAGCTGACATTTGGGGAAAAATCTGAAAAACCGTGAATTTAGCGTTAGATCACACAAAAAAAATTAAATTGTGGTCATGAACTAATAATTAGTATTTTCAATTTTCTAAGTAAGATAACTATATCAAGTGCGGTATCATATGAAAGGTCTTCACCTGTGCATTCTAAAACAGATTTTCATTTATTTTATGTATCATAGTTTTTGAATTATCCTGCAAAATGACAAAAAAATACGACTGTAGTACGGAATCCTCATTGTGCAAGCCTGACTCGCACTTGGCCGGTTTTTTTGACATTTCAGATTGTCTCTGTCACTCATACCCATATGACGTTTTGTCGGTCTCAACAACTGAGACAGTGCTCTACAAATCTGCTATCTCCTTCTAAAGATCGATGTTCATCACTTTTGGCCGCATACTATATATTGTTAGAAGATAATATCAATCAAGGTAATGATGTACTGACAGACATGATTGTAAAGAATAGCTTATCCTTAAGCAAAATAAGATCATTAATATGTATGACAAAGTAGATGAGACTAGAATCATTAAACAGTTAGGAGTACAAACAGCCAATTATGACCTAGAGAACCAATTAAGCATGAGACATGAATATTGAACTAATTAATTAACTTTATGTTTGAAGAGACGCATCATGTACAACCTCAAGCTCCAAGATACGGATAAGTGTAGGCTCTGTCAAGAGGACGCCGAAACGCCCCTATAAATTATCCGTCAATGTCAGGCGCTAATGCATAAATGTAGTCTTCACCTAGGGAAACACATATTGCACCCAGAAGGAGGTGAAAATCATTTCGGCCGAGAAATTGGTGCTTTTCCTGCCGGCAATCAGTATTGGACAAGAACTGCAAAATGGGACGATCACAATAGATCGGCAACGGTCAATGTGATTCAGGGTCTGGATAGCCCTGCATAGCCGCCAAAACACCATAAAGAAGAATTTTATAATCACCTACATAAAGGTGTTTAAATAATGTTCCAACAGATTGGCAGACCTAACATATCTTTAAGAACATTATGCAGAGCTCTCAGGTATGCAGATTTCCTCACAAATCACAATATTTACCTTACTTAATTGATTAAAATGCACATATATCCAAAAAGTTAGAGGTGTATGTGTACCCAACCCCTGGAATAGGAGGCCAATGTCTTAACCACTAAACCCTTACCATGTTTTATTGTTAAAGGTTATCTAAGTTGTTTTAAAGGGTCTGTACTTACTTATGTCAGTGATTGGTGGCTTTGTACTGTATCCTTTCAGGTGTCCTGAGTCAGAATCATCCAGTACTTCAGGCACTTCTGGCAGCCCAGCCACCACAAAATACTCTGCTACACGCCTCTCATCCATTATTATGTACTTTCTAGATTTTCATTAAAAACCTATAATACAAATGTTAGATAAAATCAGTTGTTGCTTTAAAAGTCTATTATGTTATTATTAGTTTATTAATTTCGGTCCTTAACCTTTTACACGACTCAAGAGACACTAGTAATTAAAAAAAAGTTTTTAGCATCCAATCACTAGGTATTCACTGCCCTTTATGTAACACCATGTTATCGTCACGAATAAAATTTACGAACAAAATAAACAAGCGCAATCCTATTTAAAACAATATTATAACCAAAAGTGAACTCACAAGTACAAGGGAAACTTGGAACAGATAACGAATTATTTCGCCAAGAAATTACGCATGATCACTGTATTGTTTAACACTTAGATAAATAATAGCCATGTTGTTAATGTAATATAAAGCAAAAAGACATATTTAATGTACAAACATTTTGTACATAATTCTACAAAGATACAAGATTTTTACTTTATTTGCTGCACCATACGTAGTATCCCTATTAATCTGTGGCTGCACCACAGCACAGTGCACACCACTGACGTATCCAGTATCCACAGCCCCGCCATCCAGTCCATATGTTATTGGTCTGTGGTACAGTCCACAAATCCACTAAATCATAAATCCGTAGATAGAGCACAGATATGTCCAGATATGCAACTAGCGTGGCCCCCTCAGTCCCTCTCGCTCAAGCAAAGGTACTTACTTGTGAAATGTTATTCTGTCTATTTTACGTTCGCTTCGGCTATTGTAGCCTAGTATACGGCAACGCACCATTGCACAATAACTTCAAAAACAAAAAACAATAAAACGAATCCATTATTTATTTACAATACTTGAGTCAACATAACCTCACTTCATGTTGTTTGCCAAATACTCACGTACAAATACATTTTGGCAAACAAAAACAAAGTGGCCACGGTGATAAGGACAAAACATAATCATTTTGTCACGTTTTAATAAGAGCTTAAATGCATTTAGCTATCTCGCTCTAACAGTAAGTGTCACAATAGGGCTACTTCTAAAAGTCCTTATTCTGAGTAATCTAAGCTTGAATCTAACATCAAAAATCAAAATTCATTCTTTTTTTTAATTTCTTCACGTCTCTGGATGCAAGGTCTTTAAATCTAATTCATTCTTTCATTCATGCGAACAAACCTGCCGAATTTCATGATTTTAGGTCAACGGGAAGTACCCTATAGGTACTTGACAGACGTCAGACAGACAAATAACAAATTGATCCTATAAAGGTTCCTTTTTAGGGTTCCGTAGTAAACAAGGAGCCCTTATAGTTTCGACATGTCCGTCTGTCTGTCTGTCCGTCCGTCCGTCCTCGGTTAATCTCAGAGACTATTAGTGCTAGAAATCTGTAATTTGGCATGGGTATATATACATACAAATACTGTGGGTCTGGGAACATCATTTTTTGATTAGGTACTAGATCCGTTTGTAAAATATGTTTTAGTGTTAATTTTTATTAGATTCAAGTGTCCCCCGCCCCCCGTCCCCCCCCCTCTATCAGCCTAATGGTAGTATATAGGAACGTGAAAAAATTCACAGCAGTAGTATATATTATAATCAATTTTAAAGGAAATCTATCATGGCTAAGTAGGGTTCACAGGTTAAGGAGTTACATCTGTTTTTCGAAGATTGTGACTACAGAATAGAGGTGACCAATTTATTTATTAACCTGTTAATTTAACACATATTAAAGTTTGTTGATTAACTGCGATACTAAAACTTAACAATTTTAAATAAAAAAATATTATTAAAATAAAAAAATACAAATTATTATAGTTAGGACCTATACCTACGTTCTAAGTAGCTGCAGTAGGTACTTAAGTAGGTAGCGCGAAGATTCCAGGAAATTAAATTTCGAAGGGGGCGCGCGGTGCAAAACGCGAGCGCGACGACATTATACCTACCGATTGCGACCGATTACGTCATGCGCTAAAAATACCGATGCATTGAATATGGTTAAAAATAGCAAGTCAACTAATGTTAAATAGCCACCACATCGATATGATGATAAATTTAGCATATCAAATGATTTTGTTGTTCCCATCGAATACCTACGAAGTGTTAATAAATAAGTTAAATCATTTTGTTATTTTTGTTGATGCTTTGATTTGATACATAAATAATACAATAGTCGAAATTTTTGTTATTTCTGTTTATTACCGATACTGTTCGATTAACGATAGTGCGCGTTCATAGACTTTTTGCTAGTTTATTTTTTCGGGTAATTTAATGGTGTAGTTTATTTTGCTCACTTCGTTGTCTGTCCGTCCGTCTGTCTGTCTGTGCGTCCGTCCGTCCGTCTGTCTGTGCGTCCGTCCGTCCGTCTGTCTGTGCGTCCATCCGTCCGTCTGTCTGTGCGTCCGTCCGTCCGTCTGTCTGTGCGTCCGTCTGTCTGTCTGTCTGTCAAGAAACCTACAGGGTACTTCCCATGGACCTTGAATCATGAATTTATCAGGTAGGTAGGTACCTACCTAGGTTTTATAGCACACGCAAGGGGGAAAATTTGAAAACCGTAATTTCTGGTCACGTCATCATCATCATCATCATCATCATCAACCGATAGACGTCCACTGCTGGACATAAGTCTCTTGGAGTGACTTCCACTCCACACGTCACGGTCTTGCGGCGCCTGAATCCAGCGGCTCCCTGCGACTCGTTTGGTTACATCACCAAAAATAAATTGAAATGAGTTCATGAAAGTAGTGTTTTCAATTTTCAAAGTAAGATGAAATCAAGTGGGGTAGGTATCGTGTTTTTTTTTTTTTTTTTAGTCAGTGTTATATTTTTAACGTGTTTATTTATCAATAAATTTTAATAACAATTATTGATATTATATTATGTAAGTTTAACAGTATTTGACACCACTACTACAGAACCCTACACTGCGTGTGGCCCGCCACGCACTTGGCCGGCTTTTTTCCTTTTGAGGTATGGAACCTTAAAAGTGTTTGTGCCAGCTGTAGGTTGAGGTGACAATCGGGGTGGGTGACAAACTGATGCCCCGCACAGCCCCCACGCTAACCCAGTGAGGGATAGCGCGGGTGTGCGGGGCGTTCCCCGCCTCATACCTCAACTGCCATGTCAACGTCTCACGTATGGTCTTGGATAGGTATTAGCAATTATGCACTTGTAAGTTCCAGTACATTTTCCAACTTATGGGTGTGATTCAAATGGTAAAAATTGTATCCCAAATCATCAAAGGTAGTGATTTTATTTTCAATAAAATATACTATAATCATTAGGTAGGTACATAATGTATTTTCCTCCTTCGCTTGGCTAGCCTCTACCACCTATCTAGTGATCACATTTTGTACGAATTTTGTACTGGCAAGTAGATGGATAAGGTTGAGTTGTAAATAAATAAAAACGTGAGTATTAGTTTACCACTTTATTTAAACATCAATTACAATTTCCTTTTGTGCCTTTGATGATGGTGCTAAATTATTATCATGGAAATCAAGTGGATCATAACTTGTACTAACTTGAGCACCTGAGAATAGCATGGCCATTGCACCCTCTAACTCACTTACTCTCTTGCAAACTTCAATTTCAGCTTTAATAATTTTCTGCAATGCAGTGTATAGCCACAAATTGTATTTCGAGAATGTACTAATATTATTTTCAAATACATCAACAAAAACATTTGCTGCATCAATCACTATTCTTGTAAATCTTGTCTCACCAAGATTCCTTTTGAAGAACTTTAGCAATGCGCTAATATCCTTCTCTGGCAAATCTCTAATAGCAATATGTAAAATTTTTCTCCTGAGTAATTCCTGAATTAATGCAGCAGTTAAATTAGGATGTTTAGTGGCTACGTATGGTTTTAGAACAATAGACAAGGCTTTTGTGAATTCAAAACTTCTTAAGAATCTATCACATTCTTGTTCTGGGGCTCCTTTTATTTCCTTTTGTTTTGGTTTCACATCATCTACAGTGGTTGTCTGTGTATATCCTGGGGCAAATTTGAATTGTCGTTTTCTTTCATCTATCAATTTTGAAGGTTGTTCTCTTTTCCTTATTGAGATGACTCCATCTATCATCCCAACTGCTAACACATCATCATTCTCTGATATAGCCATACTCAATACAGCATTGGGAAAATCTATATTATTCACTACTTTGAAAGTTGCCAAATCATATATTTTAACATGTCTGTCCAATGATGCGGACATAAGTCTACTATTATTACTGGCAAGTCTTAATGTAGTAACAGTTTTATGATGTTGGGAAATGTTTGCCAGTAATTTTCCTCCATTAAATATGTCCCACACTTTAATTTCTGTGCCACCAGCGCTAATGAAAATACCTCCAGATGGCAGGAATAATGTGGATTCTACTGGACTACCATGGTTGACAGTTAGTACAGTTTCGTTGGATCTACAATCGTACAACTTTACTGTGTGGTCGTAACTACCAGATAGAATAATGTCTGGAGATATAGGACTTGGAGCACCAGCCCTTATGTAATCTGTGTGTTCAGAGAATGAAGCAATCTTTTCTTCTGTAGCAATATCCCATAAACAAACTGACTTATCATCAGAAAAACTGAGTACTTTAACTTGGTCTTTAGTGAAAAATGTCCTGTGTACCTGAAACATGCATAAGAATTTTAGCTGTCTTAGTTATTTGTTAAGACATGAGCCTTTTTGACTATTGTCTAGGATTTTGGTTGATAGCATGACCTCAAGTCAAGCTGTTTCTCAAGTTTTAGTAGACTGATTTAGATCAAAGTTAAAGCAGATTCAAGATTAAGAACAAGATTAGTAGTATGCACACAAACAGTAAAACAGACAAACTATTGCAGTATTATATTAATCCTAATCTATTTTATTATAATATTATAAATGCAAAAGTGTCTGCCAGTCTACTAGGTATTCATAGCCCATACATTTCACTCATTTTGACGAAATTTGGTTCAAAGACAGCATAAGATTGGATGTTTGTCACTCCTTCACATCACAATGACAGGATTTGGATGAAATCTGGAATGGAGATAGCTTAGCTTATACCTTTATTTTTTATCCCAGAATATCAAAAAGTTCCCCCACACACTATAGATTTTAAAAAAACCTATATCCAGGCAGGCAAAGTTGTGGGCATCATCTAATAATTTATAATAGAAGGGTTGAAACTTACAGGGCCAGTGTGTCCTGTAAAAACTCGAAGGACATTTTTAGACTGGACATCAAATATTTTTACAGATGCTTCTTCACTGCCTGCAACTAAAAGCCTTCCGTCATTTCTAAATACACCACCATAGGCTGCTTCCACAAATTTTGCTATATTCTTAGCGACAACTTTTGTTATTGGATCATAAATCTGAAAGTAAAAAAAAAAGCTCTAATATAGAATTTGACATGCAAGTTGCATCCAGCAATAGGAACGAGGCGAAGAGCAACTACAGAGTTTCTTGCAGGCTCTTCTCAGTAAGAAAGGGACTTCAAACCAGTTGTAGATGCATTTGACTTAACGATTCACATTGACAAACCAAATGTGTAACATTCGAAGTTCAATAAGTAAACAGTTTTGTTTGTGATTGGTTGGTGCCTCAAAATTGTTAGCGCCCAGTGAGATTTATGACTCTAATCATTTGCATGGGATTACATAACATTCTTTCCGCGGATAGCGCATAATTACTACAAAGATAATAAAGTTTACATAGAAATACACTGAACTAACCTGTATTCTGACCGAGCAAGTGGCAGCAAAATAATATGGTTCTATAGGACTAAAATCCAAGTAGTCAATTGCACCAAATTCTTTCACTAGAACCGGTAACTGAAATTATAAGAATATAAATTAAGTATCATAATAATTAAGTAACATTTAATAAGCGTAGTTTTAAAAAGCATTACCCCTAATTTTTTCCAGTAAACAACATCCCGTGTTGCGACAGAACCAGGCTTTTTAAAAACCGCTTTGCTTGTTTTTTTGAATGGATAAGATACTATGTGTGCCATTTTGTCTTACAATATATTTTAATCGTTAAAATTAAAAACTATTTATGAAAACATTTGAAAATCCTCGAAAAGCCGAAACCACATTGTTTTTAAAAATGACAGTGACCAATGACAGTTGACGTTGTGGCTAATTCCGTTGTACAATGGGGCCGAATCTCTGGTACACAATCTTTAAACTAAACTAAATTAACAGGTCTAAATTTAGTGCTATCCTTTTCCGCAAGCAACATTATGAAAGGGATAGCAATAGATTTAGACGTGCCTTTTTAGTTTAGTTTAGAGATTGTGTACAACAGAATTAGCCACACTATCTCTTAACTAAACTAAAATGGCACGTCTAAATCTATTGCTATCCCTTTTATAATGTTGCTTGTGGAAAAGGATAGCACTAGATTTAGACCTGTTAATTTAGTTTAGTTTAGAAGAGAATCGGCCCCATTGAGAGAATAGAGCACAGAGTACTTTGTAATATAGAATAGAGTTTTTAAACCAATAGTTTTAAACGTAGCCCATCGGTAGCCGGTAGGTAGGTACCTATTTATTTCGTGATTTATTGTTATGTTCCCACTACACAATTATCCAGTAGAATTTTAAACCAGTACCTAGCATATAGCAATGTGCGTTAGTCTTTTCTTTCTGAACCATTGTCTTTGGATGGAGGGATGAGACTTGAGAGGGATGATGATAAAATGTCAAACTCTGTGTCAAAGTCAAAATCACAGTCAAAATTATCCAGGGCCGTAAAATAAATTAAAAAAAAAAAAAAGAAAACACAGTCAAAATCACCGTCAAAATCAAAATGACATAATTTATAACCTCAGAGTGTTTTGTAGTTATTTGTTATTGGAAAATTGTTTAAATTTTTAAACTAAGTTACTAAGAAATTAAATTGCAATGTTTAAACTACTAAATCGCCACGGACGCCGGAGTGGCATAGTTAATTTATTTTGTGATAAGAAGTTTGAGGTTAGGAAAGCTAAGGTTTATTATTTCTATTCTTCAGCTGGATCAGTGCGATACGCTTCCACCGGTATTGATGCGGGAAAAATTGCTCCTTTAGTGGATAATATTCCGGAACCTCCTCCCGTACCTGATCCTGCTGCAATCGGTGAGATTACTGAAGCTGTTCAGTCCTTAGCTGCTAACGGAGAACCTACATTCGCAAGCCTTGGCCTTGGAGGATGGACTCCTGTCGGTATGGTACAGAACTGTCTCGAGTACCTACACGTATCCCTCGACGTACCCTGGTGGGGTGCAATCTTAATAGGTACTATTGTAGTCAGAGTCATTATGTTCCCATTAGTTATTATGTCACAGAGAAACAGCGCAGTTATGAATAATAATTTGCCAGAAATTCAGTTGCTACAAATGAAAATGACTCAAGCCCGTCAGACAGGTAATCAGCTAGAAGCTGCTCGTTATGCACAAGAAATGATGCTTTTCATGAAAGAAAAAGGCTTAAATCCTTTGAAGAATGTTCTGGTTCCTTTAGCTCAGGCTCCATTATTTATTTCCTTCTTCATGGGTTTAAGAGGCATGGCTAATTGTCCCGTGGAAAGCATGATGCATGGTGGACTTTGGTGGTTCATGGACCTGACTGTACCTGATCAATACTTTATATTGCCAATTATTACAAGTGCTACTATGTGGGCAACTATTGAACTAGGAGTTGACGGTGCTCGTTTAGACGCACAGAACATGCAGGTAATGAGATATGTTCTGAGAGCAATACCAGTTATCATGTTACCTTTCACAATAAACTTCCCGGGGGCTATCTTAGTTTATTGGGTTTCAACAAATTTTATATCTCTCGGACAAGTAGCGTTTCTTAAAATACCTGCAGTTAGGGAATACTTTAGAATACCAGCACTGATTTCACATAAGGCAGAGAATTTACCAATTAAGAAAAAAGGATTTGTAGAAGGAGCAAAGGAGTCATGGACTAATATGAAGATTTCAAGAGATCTAGCAGACAGACAGAGGGTAGATGAATTGATTTTCACGAGAGCAGGACAAGGAGCCTTACAGAAAACCTACAAATATGATCCAACGAAAGTAGCAAAAATACAAGCAAAACCTAAGTAGGTGGTTTTAGTTATAGATTTAGTCAGTAGATTATATTATTGTATTAAATGTGTTGTAAATAATTATCTTCATTGATTTATTATTTAGCAATAGTATCCCTTTTATCTCAAGCCATGATGCCCGCGACTTCGTGTGCGCGTTGCGTGGATTTAGGTTTCTAAAAATCCTGTGGGAACTCTTTAATTTTCCGGGATAAAAAGTAGCCTATATCCTCCAGGATGCAAGCTATCTCTATACCAAATTTCGTAAAAATCAGTTAGTAGGATGGGCCGTGAAAGGCTAGCAGACAGACAGACGGACACACTTTCGCATTTATAATATTAGTATGGATGGAAAGTTTGGATTAGATGATGCCTCACAATTTTGACTGTTTGGATATAGGTTTTTGTAAATCCTATGGAAACTTTTTATTCAGATACCTACTAGTTAGCCCTTGACTGCAATCTCACTTGGTGGTAAGTGATGATGATAATATGTCAAGCATCTTTAATTTCTAACATGGACATTTCAGGAAGAGTAACTAGACTTATATAATTTATATAAGGTATAATTATACTAACCACTTAAAACCCCTATCAAATTATTGATGGTTGCTAATAATTTGCATTGCATGGTGTGCTTATAACATTAATTTTAAGACTGGTAAATATACAAGTAAGTAGGTACCTGATAAATACCAGATGGATAGATTGTTCCTAAAACCTAAATCAGATTTTTTTACTTACCTACCTTGGTATGGTCTATTATTATTAGTATTATTTGATCGATGAATATCATAAATGTATGTCTATCTGTCTGCTAGCTTTTCACGGCACATCCGTTTACTGATTTTGTCGAAATATACCAACAGAGATAGCTTGTATCCGGAGACTATGGACTAAGAGCCTGTAAGGGCCAGACATTCGTTATTTTATAAAGGCTGAAAGTTTCTCTACACAGACGATCAGCGACTATGAAATTTGGATCATCGTGATCCAAATTTCATAGTCGCTGATCGTTCCTACTGTGTTGGGAATAATGCACAGAAAAACTTCCACCTTTTATAAAATAACGAAAGTTTGACCCTCACAGGCTCTTTCTTTCTACTTTTTAAAACCCGAATTTTTTTTCCCGGAAATTCAAAGAATATCAAATTTTAAAAATCTAAATCCACGCGGATGAAGTTGCGGGAATCGTCTTGGTTACAATTTAACTCGATTAATATTACTTGCTTTTTTAACAGATGCTATGTAAGTAATAATATTAATTTAGTACCCACGCAATTCGACTCTTGGGAAGAATTTTCCCAAATAAATTGCTTTGAGCGTTGGAAATAATAAAACGGGCTTCACAAGTTTTTTTTTTCAGAACAAAGCAAATACTAATTTACGCAGAACATAAAGAGGGCGCGAAAAACAATTCACTTAATATTGAAATACAAATGGGGAAGCTCCAAAAATAATACGTATTGTGTTACCTATGGGCCACGGCTTTGTTGCATACAGCGATCAGCGTCGATTCGATTAGATTACAAGTTTTAAGTTCATTGCTCACTTTTATTAGATAGCTGCAGGGTTGGAACAGTTTACTAAAACAAAAATCATTTTTGTTTAAAAAACACAAACATACCTACCTAGTTTTAAAAAACCAGTCAAGTACGAGTTGGACTCGCACACGAAGGGTACCGTACCGGCGTACCATCGTACAGGAAAATAATAATTTTTTGTGATGTAGGTACCTACAGTCCGTAACAGGTCGAGATGGCAATCGGGGTATAAGGCGGGGGGACACCCCGCACGCTCTCGCCTACACTTTGTACTTACATAAGATTAAAATTTCTTTCAGTTTCGTAAAAAGTTTGTGAAGCTGTCGCTGAAGCGACAATTTCCTGGCCCTGCAGTTGCTAGGAGTCGGAGCGGCCTTGAAGGTTTTCGATGAGAATAATAATAAACAGGGCAAACCATTGCTGTTCCAACAAAGCGAATATCTCAGAAGCTGAATACTTAGGGCGCAATTACGTCATGTTCTTGGGGGTGTGCGGCGAGGTTGTCGGAGTTTTTAAACAGTTTTCTTTAATTATTTGGTGTGTTTGTACGTAATTTTTCTTTACCTTTTGCATTTTGAGGTACCTACGGAACTCTAAAAATTACCTTAATCAGCGCAGATGACACGCGACCAATAACTAGGAGTTAAGCCATAAAATAATAATGAATTCGTGGTAAACTAGTGTACCTATATCATCAGTTTGAAATACCAATTATGAGAGGAGCAAACACGGAGCAAAACACTAAAGTATGTATCTGAACTGCAACACAACGGTTCTAACACAAATCAAAGAAAACCGAACTAATTATGTATTCTCGTCACATAAAAAGATCACTTTCCTTTCATGAAACACACCACAAGCACCAGGCACCTGTTCGCATCGGCTTGTATATGGACCTCTCGAACTTGTGAAAGGCATCGGGGAACAATGGTTGAGTTCTTGCATTCATCTTCTTTTTACACTTTCGACCTATCGCATAACTACCTAACTAGCTAGGTACTTTTTTACGCTTGTTCATGATAAACGAAAAATATTTTTCAAATTCAAATATAAATTTAAAATATCCAACTTGTGGCTCTCTAGCACCGGTTGGAAAGCAGCTTCTATTATTATATTCTGTGCTTCTAGTGAGAAGAGCTGACTATTTAACTTTTATTTAATAAGAGACATTTCCATTATGCCTTCTGGGAAGTTGATATCGGATAGGTATAGATAAATAATAATAAAAAAACTGTTAGTTATTCAGCCAGAATTATGTAAGAACCTACATTAAAAAAATAGAAAAGAGAGTCTACCTAGCATCCCCTCAAAGGTTTTCAAAGAACCGAGAGAAAGCAGGATCTTGCTTTCATTTCGGAAGTCACTACAAAATTAGATCGGAAGTAGCAAACAAACTCATTTAGCAACTGAAATACAGTAGAGTCGCGGTAATCCCGCCCTCGAATGTACCGTACCTCTACATCGGATCTCTTTTAATCCGGTATGCGATCTCCTATCTAGGGCGGGCGGAGGAGCGCGGAGGACGTGAACGTGATACCATTCGGCAGTCTCTAATGTGGTCAATTTCATTCGGAGATTTGCTTGGCTTTCTTTTTATTCGCTTCAGGGATATGCTTGACCATCCAACTCTCAACCGCACTTTCTAGCTACCTGTACCTACTGCTTAAATTAGTACTTATGTCATGTGTTTTGGTTTGACCAAATAAGTTACCAGCAGCAGATTTATACCTATAGTTATAAAAGAAAAGTATCTAGGTATATTGTATTGTACCATACCACGATAAATTTGGTGGTTTTATCTGCCGATATTTCGACTCAGTTGCATGAGTCGTGGTCACGGGACTGCAGGTGACTGCAGTGCTGCGAGAAGTGAAGTTTGATCTGTCATGGGCAGTGTCGTGGTATGTACCCGTTTTCTACAATACATGACGTTAAAGCACAAAATAAGCTTAAAATCTAGATAGCTACCTGTCTACTGTTGTTTTGGTAGGCCTGGAAGTCCGGTAACTGGAAAATAAATCGTTTTCATTCATGATTCTTAAAAATAGGTGTTCCTACTTGAAAACATATTAAGTTCCGATTTTCTAAGTTATCTATTCTCCTTATTAGGATGATAATTAATCTTGTGTTCTTTTTCAACGCAGTTTTTTTCGTAGTTCGTTGTTTTTTTTTTCTAAAATCTACTAAGTATGTTTTTCTTTTTTACTTTCCTGTTTAAACTTGAAGAACTACAAGAAGCTGGGTTAGTGAGGCACCTTTAGACGTCAGTTATATTTATTTGTAGACGTTGAAAACAGGAAAATGAATTATATTTTAAAACTGGGACGGCAGGCGAGCGAAATTGAAGTCCCTCCTGAATATTGGAAGCGTAACACTTGAATGATCATTTCAAAATGAAAAATTCCGAACGTTTCCAACGTTGGAAACGTTTTAATATCAGCCAACGCAATTGCATCGTTTACCTATTACTTACCTACTTGATTCTTATTTAGGAAAATTCGTATTTAAGAATAACTACCTATCTACTCAGAAATAGATTGATAGATAGGTAGGTATAATGCGTCCAAGCTAAGAGAAAAGCAATGAATTTTCGCCATGTTTCTTAGCTAAAATTAATATATTTTGATTCAATATATATTTTTAATATTTAACTAAGTATATTAATTTCAATTATGTTAAATAATGTAGAAAAACCATAGAAGTCATTGAGAAAAACATTTTCAATACAATAACTTATGACAATCTAGGCCGTACGATAACTTGGCAATCGCAAAGCACTGTTAGATAAATTAATGTGATCCGTAATGTAATACATAAACTTAGATACGTACCTACTAAGTGTGGTTGGTGTACCTATTTTTATTTTAAAATGTAGATAAACGTCCAAAACTTTTCTTTACAAGAAAAACATAGTTTGTATGAGTCAGTTTTCAAGATTCATCCAGCATTTCTGTAACGTAATCAATCTTCTTCAAATTGCATGATAGTTAGAAGTCGCTCAAAGTGCTATTAGGTACCGCAGACAGCAATTTTGTGTAGCAACTCCCTTGAAGATAATTTATTTCGACAAACGGCTGCTTTCAGACAAATGGAGTCATTTACGTGTCTTTCACAGTCGTCGACGAGTTATTCTGTTTAACGCTGAATGGATCCAATCATCTACGAACTTGAGCACTATTTTGAAATTTCAGCTACCTGCTCTAAATTTAATTTTCTCTTGTTAAATGAGGTGAATTGAGCTGGCGTTTTATATTGAAATCACCTGAACTTTTTATGTAAGTTAGTATATAATTGATCAAAAATTTGATATTATTAGTATATAAACATGAAAAGTGTGAAGTGATGATAGTCTAGTTGTCAAGACCACGCCGCCGCGCCCGGCTGAAGTTATATATGCATGTATGTCTTAAATTTTAACTGTGAAGGAAAACATCGTAAGAAAACCGGCATGACCGAGAGTTCTCCATAATGTTCTCAAGGTGTGTGAAGTCTGCACAATCCGCACTTGGACCGAATGGTGGACTATGGCCAAACAATTCTCATTCTAAGAGGACACTCGTGTTCAGTAGTAAGCCGGCAATGGGTTGATGGTAATAATATAATCCACAGAGACGAAGTCACGGGCAAAAGATAGTGTATCTAATAATATAAAGTGGTGACAAGAAAAATTGTCTTGACAGAATATGCAACTTTCTAGTCTAACATGAAAGAGGAAGATTTCTTTGTTAAAATATTTCTAAAGAAACTGGTTACCATAAAATTAGATAGACCCTCTATAATATGTAACCAATAACCGATATTCGATAGCTTGTAAAACATATTAGCGCAGTAAACTGTCCGTGTAACAGTGCGGCGCATCGTCCATTATTATCGAGGCAGACCGTAAATACAGGAACGACGAAATCACATTGAGTGTGCCTCAGCGAGCCTGTAGTCCACGCGGCCAAAGTCGCGAGCATAAGCTAGTAAGTACAACATAAATATTATTTTCTAACATAAATATCTATTAATCCTTAGTTCACTTGTTATCGACGAGTTGAAAGGTTGAGAATTCCCTTCTCGCATAAATGCGTACGTAATGCTGCGTTCTATTCTCGTGCAAACTAAAAGTTCCAACACAATCCTATTAACTTTGTATGACAATATGTCCAAATTATCCCACTACACAACTTTAGTCGTAAAATAGCATACAATGCTTGTAAAGATAGTAATAATACACGTACAGTACCCCTGTTACAGCGCCCGTGGGAGTTAAAAATGAGACACTTTGTTAAATTCACCTAAAACTAGAATCATTTTCATGAATCATTGAGATTTTACTCTGTTACAACAAAATAAACAATGTAGGTATCAAAATTTTCGTAGATTCTGGCTTACGAAAGAAGAGACTAGAAAAGCGCGGCAAATTAAAAAGATATCAACATGGCAGGTATGACAGACCTGGAATAACCTAATTTGTTAGAATTCCTTAGTTTATTTCTGTTCTATAAAAATATTCCAGGTCTTTCATACTAATTTTGGGGCTGCAATACTAATATTTTTTAATTTGCCGTGCTTTTCCAGTCTCTTCATTCGTTAGCCAGACTCAAATAACAAAACCTTGCGTGCAATGGTAAAACTTAATGTGAAGGTAAAGTTGTGGCTACAATAAATAATTGTTTTTTATTTTTATAAGTACCTACTACTTACACATATAAACAGTTTAATTTTTACAGGCATATCTACCTAACTGGTATATATAGGCTTACCTATCTAGGGTACTTTTTAAGCAAAGTTGTAATTGGAACAAAAAAAAAATAAAGATTTATCTCTATGCTTTGCATAAAGGCAGGTTTGACGTGAAATCCTTTCCTTCCTTGTCACTTTCCCTATTTTTTTTTTGTCTAATAAAAAAAACCGACCAAGTGCGGGTTGGACTCGCACACGCGATTAGACAATCGCGTGTGCGAGTCCAACCTTAGGCATGAGTTTCATTTCAGCGTTTCGAAATATGAATACTTCTCAACTACGCTACCTAATAAGTTTAAATTCAGAAATTATTAAAGTTTCGCCTAGTAGGTACCTCATATTATATCTTTTGTTTTCTCTATTTGTAAGCATCAAATATTAGGTAAGCACCTTACCTGTCAGTACTTAACTGTGAGCTCCGTTACAGTTCGCAAGTAGTGCAGCTCAAATGTTAGTTCAAGCGCGAAGCTCGTTGAATACCTATTTTACTATATTATTTAAGAGAAGATATTGTTGGAACATAAAATACCTAGGTTATGAAATGAAATCTAGAATAAATTACCTCAAATAAATATCTACACAAAACAATAATAATTATTACCTACTGTAAAACGTAAGTATTTATTTCGTGATCTATCAAATGTCTTAGAATTGTAGTAAAATATTATCTTGACTTTTTAAATCACATTTACTGAAAAAATGTTCGCCAATATAATTAAGTATAGTAGGTACCTAATGAAATATTGATACTCCATAGTATTAAGTGCCGTTATAGCCTAGTGGCTAAGATGTCCGCCTCCCATTCGGAAGGTTGGGGGTTCGATCCTGACCTCTCACTTTTCGGAGTTATTATATAATAACGGTAAAGGAAAACATCGTGAGGAAACTTACATGCCTGAGAGTTCTTCTTAATATTCTCAAAGGCATGAAGTTAAGTAAGCCAGTGATGGGTTGATCATGATGATTTTTAACTAACATCGTACTCTTAAGCGGAGTCGAGGTAGGTATGCGAAACTATCTGGAACCCTTCGTTGTTCTATCCTAAGAAATGCCCAACCTTATGTACAACAAGTTTTTTTATGTTTAGATTAAGAAGCTGTTACGAGTTTACGACCCTCAGGAATACGACATGTCAATTAGAATCAGAATCAATATTTACTCAAAGTAAGTAGGCAGGTAGGTAGGTAGGTAGGTAGGTAGGTAGGTAAGTAAGTAGGTAGGTAGGTAGGTATCTTTGGAACTACTGAACTGATTTTAAAAATTCTTTTACCAGTAGACAGCTACATTATTCCTGAGTGATGCAAAATTATGTAGGTTAGGTAGTTAAGCAATAAAATTTAAACAATAGTATGTAAGATTTCTTTATTGATATTGTTAGTCCATAAGGAGAGTAGATCATAAGCCGGCTCTCAATAAACATCTTCCACCGTTGCCGCATTTAATTATTACCATACGGCCACAACATATCTCAATAGGCGATACGGGATGTTTAAAAACCTAAATCTACGCGGGCGAAGCCGCGGGGATCAGCTAGTAGTATATACACTTTTGAACGTTAAATCATTAAAAATAGAAAACACAAAGAAAAAATAAATTAATTTTACAATTTTAAGGTAACTTGCTAAAATAATAAAAAATATTTATAAAATACCAATAAAATTTGTTATAAATATTGATAAGTAAAGTAACATTACTTTATTGTAATAGAGGAGCTGTCCAAGCGCCCTTATCCGATACATACTTAATCGTCATAAAGCGAGTTAATTAGTCCGCTGCACTTACAGTGCGACAAGGCTTTCTAGGCACTTGAATGACATTGACAGGGGGTCGCTGTTGGCTCCAACAAAGGCTTAGAATATTCAAACAAGAATAAAGGGGACACTTGACGGGAACGTTAGTTCCAATTTTCGCCACGCGCCGAGATAGCCTTGTCGCACTGTATGCAGTATGCTAGTATTTATGCTAGTACAGACATAGTATTTACTTGACAAGAGCTTGTGTTTCACAGATGATTGGACAATTCAGTAGTGCAAGTCAGACGAGGAGCGCAAACGACTCCATTTGTCTAAAGCTGTCGTTTGTCGAAATAAATTATCTTCAAGGGAGTTGTTACTCCAAAGTGCTGGCTGTGGTAGATAATGATACTTCAAGCGACTTGTACTTAACTATCATACAATTGAGTGAAGGTAATACTGTAGGTATTATAGAGGAATAGGGGGAAGGGAAGGGAAGGGGGAGTAAACTCCTCAATAGTTAAGGAGCAGACTGAAATCCAAAATGTCGGCGGTTCAAAGCCCATCGGTTGCACTAATAAGCAAGCAAGCTTTACGCTTCGTTTACGTTCGTAAATAGTAAAAACCTAAGCACATAATTTATCTAATCATTGCATTTAAAAAAATTCATAGGAATAGTGAATTCCAACTAGGTATTACATAATATTCTAATGACGACGAGTGCAAGTGCTCGCTCCCGATATTCCGGAAGGACTTCAATTTCGTTCATCTGCCGTCCTAGTTTTAATACGTAATTCAATTTCCTGTTCTGAGCGTCTCTGCGATATAAATAAGAAATACGCTATGACTGCTATTCCAGGGTACGTAATGGTCTATTCAGAAATATTTAATGCTGATTACAATTTTAAGACGCGCACACGGCAAAGGTGCAAGAGTCGCATTTTTCTGTTAGCATACCTACTAAAAATACGAGAATCATTGTTGAAATCTAAGATAAGTTATTAAATCATCATGATCAACCCATCACCGGCTCACTACAGAGCACGGGTCTCCTCTCAGAGTGAGAAGGATTTTGACCATACTCTACCACGCTGGCCATGTGCGGATTGGTAGACTTCACACACCTTTGAGAACATTATGGAGAACTCTCAGACATGCAGGTTTCCTCACGATGTTTTCCTTCACCGTTAAAGCGAGTGATATTTAATTAATTAAAACGCACATAACTCCGAAAAGTTAGAGGTGCGTGCCCGGGATCGAACCCCCGACCTCCGATTAGAAGGCGGACGTTCTAACCACTAGGCTATCAAAGCACAACTTATTAAATAAAAAATATTAATTAACCCGGCATGCGTAGCGAAGTTTCTTTGTATGAACGGCTTTATTATCATTATTGAACCTATTACTATTGAAAGTCAATGACACTACTTCAGAAACCTTCTCGCAAGTCCCAATAATAACTGTACAAAGTTTCACCGGAGTCAATGAGCTCTATGTACAACGTATTAAGACGGGTAATTCCGAGCAAAAAACTTTGCGGTGCAAAAAAACTTATAACTTAATACTTAACTACTTAACATATAACGTACTTAACATAACTTAAACATATAACTCGATTTTTGGTCGGAATGATTTATCTAGTGCGTAGTACTCTGATTGTTGACTGCAATCGGACGAATAGTATAGGAACGCTCAAGGGACAAGCAGACAAATAAAGATACAGATTATAACAATAGGCTTGCTGTTATTGTTCAAGATACATAAATCATAATATGTATCTACAGTATTTAGGATACAGCCTTTCGTAAGCTCCTTAGCCTCGTATTTCAACTACGAAGAGGCATGTGACAAGCGACAAGCCGTTGAAAGTATTACTTCTAGTGGAAATTCGTGGAGTTATTTTGTTATTTGTTGTACTGCGACTATGACTTTATTTAGTTCTCAAGCTTCTTGTCATCAAAATAACTTTCAAACAAACAGAACACGTATATAAGGTAAGTTCGTCATGCTTACAAAAAAGTCACCGTAAACCAAAAACAAGTTTATTAAAACGAAGTCATTTTTGTGTGAATTTTATTGTTTGTTCAACACTGCACCAACTAGAGTTTGGTAGGCTTTAATAGCAAGGTAATATTGGTCTCATTATTACGGAACCCAAAAAGGACGTAGCTCCTACCTACGCCGTAGCCTCTGCCTACGTCGTAACTTCGGTCGCTTTGTCTGTTTTATACGCTAACTAGCTTATGCTCGCGACTTCGTCCGCGTGGACTACGCAAAATTCAAACCCCTATTTCACCCCCTTAGGGGTTGAATTTTCAAAAATCCTTTCTTAGCGGATGCCTACGTCATAATAGCTATCTGCATGCCAAATTTCAACCCGATCCGTCTAGTAGTTTGAGCTTTGCGTTGATAGATCAGTCAGTCAGTCAGCCACCTTTTCCTTTTATATATTTAGATTAGTAATTACAATCTTCGCTATGTTCAGGCCTACATTGTAGAATCTTCGCTCGAAAATAATGCCCGGTTGCAAAGGAGAAGGTTAAAATATTGTTACCATTATAAGTTACACTTGCCC
The DNA here is from genome assembly GCF_902806685.2 of Maniola hyperantus. Lineage (NCBI taxonomy): Eukaryota > Metazoa > Arthropoda > Insecta > Lepidoptera > Nymphalidae > Maniola > Maniola hyperantus. Next base: position 5,105,526 of record NC_048552.1, on the reverse strand, counting down.
ACTTAAGCTGTTTGTTTGAAATAGCTCTTCTATATCTAACTAACCTATTAAATTCGTTCGATGGTTGCAGGTAAGTAGGTATAAACACAGTAGTATTTTTCTGCTAACAAAGAAGTTATACCAGTGCCGTAAGCTAAGAAAACTCGTCAAATAATGTTAATATTCTAAAGTAGAAGAGGCAACAACGGATCCGTTATCTGCGAAGATGAATCACAGTCGTTTATAACACTTGAGATGGCAAATGCAAATTTATTACGCCATATGATAATTTAACTTCTCCGGTCTCTCGCATACCGTGTCAGTTTATCACATTCACAAACATCTATTTAAAATGATCACGATAAGATTTCATGCTTTTCATTTTTACTGATCTACGCGTAATTTTAGTTATTACTTACTACCTGATGCCTACGACTTCCTCCACGTGGATTTAGGGTTTCAAAAATCTCGTGTTCTTTGATTTTCCGGGATAAGAAGTCAGTTAAATAGTAGCTTTTGCCACTTTCCAGATCTTCAGCTATATCCATCCGAAAAATTACTCGTCGATCGTTCCGTTGCTCCGTTGCAGCGTGACTGAAAAAAGAAGCCGAAAAAATAAATAAAAAGCAATAACAAAAAACACGCTTTTGTGTTGTAGTTGTAACCAGTGATTTATTTCACTGGCCCAAAGAAAGATTTTTGGCCTCTGATACTAGAAGCCGCCACTCATGCTGGTCCTGCGCCAGTTGGCTCTGCCGAGTTCTTACAGGAATCTATTTATATTATATACTGAATGATGCCCGCGACTTCGTCAACATGGATTTAAGTCTTCAAAAATCTCGTTGGAGCTCTTTTCAGGGATATATCTGTTCCCCAGATGTAAGCGTACTTCGTACTAAATTTCGTCAAAATCGATCAAATGGTTGGGTCGTGAAAAGCTAGCAGATAGACAAACAGACAGATGCACTTTGCACTCAGATGTTCAGGATATGAATGATAAACCATTTATGTGTAGGAAATTCAGATATAAAGTTAAAACCATAAAATAACTTTACTTGTTTTAGTGGTCTCGCTTGTTTTTATTTCCCGGTGAAAACCACGATGTTTTCATGAATAGTTTTTGTAGTAACTTTAAATCGGTCATAAAATGTTAGTAAAACTTCCGTGAGTAAAACAAACTTATTATGATCACATTATTGACGCGTCCTATAAAACATAACTTCGGTATCGATGGACGGACGTAAAAATAATTTAGCCCATATAAAAAGGACTGTTTCAAAAAGTGTGAAATAACACCAGGAGTTTCCGACTAAACTTTCACCTCATTTATTCTTTCTCCTTGATACTGGGTCATACAAATAACTTGAGAATAAAATAAACGAGTAAAAGATAAGTACGTCGCAGCCAACGGGCTTTTTCCGTGTCGTAAAGATTTATAAGGAAAATCTGCAGAAGGAAAGAATATTACTCTTTTGTACGACGTATTTTTGCTAGGTGTCAGAAGGTGATAGTTCCAAGAAAATGCTGCTCGCAGTGTTTATTCAACTAAATACACTCTGACGGCGGACCTGACTTACTACTGACTAGGTACCTTAGAATTTTCGGAATTAAAACCATTGGCCATATGGCCAAAACCCTTGTCACTCTGAGAGGAGACCCGTGCTCTGCAGTGAGCCGGCGATGGGTTGATCATGATGATGATGAATAGTATGGACAGGCGCGTCAAGTTTTAAACCTCGTCTAGTTGTCGCCAAGCGATGGAGGTCCACTGTTCGACCGGTCCACAATCTATGGTCTTGTGCCGCTAGTATGCAATGGCTCTCCGTGACTTGTTTAAAGTAATCTGTCCATCTAGTAGGGGGATTATATCAACACACCGCCGCTGCAAACAGGGTCACCATGTCAGTAGGTACCTACCTACCGTGGGACCAGCTGTTGTGCACAGTATGTATATTATAATATCTTCCATCATCATCATGATCAACCCATCGTCAGCCCAATACTGAGCATGGGTCTGTTAACAAAATTAGAAAAGTTTATGCTATGAGTAGTATGCAACGTTGGCCCAGTGTAGATTGGCATAATCTTATACGGGTATACTCGTGTATCGTACATCTTACTTATTATCAGGAATGGTTGGAAAAAAAATTGGAACTCGGAAGTAACGATATTTTAAGCAATAGAATATTTGGGAATGTATAATAACAACGCTGGAACGCTTTGCAGAAGCCGCTATGAACAAATATGCCTTGAAGTGTTCTTGAATACAAAGTAGGGAGCAGATGCAATTTCGACGAGTGATGTGACGTTTTGAACGCTTTCCAATATTTGAAATGTTCGGAATTTTTCATTTCGAAATGATTGTTCGAATGCTGCCTTTCCAATATTATCCAATTTTTAAAGCTACTCCGGGTGTTGGTACGTGGAGCTTCGTATTGTCACAACGAAAGAAGATTTCTCAATGTCTGCAGTAGTAACGTTGTATTTCATCAATGTTGTACGTGTTAGAACCGTTGGACAAGACTGTTGGATTTGAAAATATGGATTAAAAGATTTGCAGTTTAAAATGTTTATCAATAGGTATATCTCTATATCTGTATATAAAGGAAAAGCTGACTGACTACTTACTGACTGACTACTTACTGACTGACTGACTGATATATGCTCATACTACTGGACGGATCTGGCTGAAATTTGCCTTGCAGATAGCTATTATGACGCAGACATATTTATACATTGCGGGTTTGAAAAATAATAAAACAACAATGGGGCAATGGTTATTCGTTTGTGTTTATAGGTACTTAGTAAGTATAACAATAACGCTAAGTTTTTGCCAGCGTTCTGGTTACACCCTGTATAAGTATTCCTAATTTTGGATGATGTCAATAATCGAGAAAGATAAGTAGGTATTATTATTGTTTGAAAATATCCTATCCATAATTCCTGATTGCTTTTCCCAACAATTCTAATAACTAGGTATTATTTTAAATTAATATCACTGTCAAGTAGGACTCTCTATTGATAAGAGAAAGCTTCAATAATCAGTTTGCTACAAGTATCTATTCATGATAAAATAAAAAAGCACTACAGACTACAGAATTGCAATCATGTTCTTATTATATTAGGTATATCCGTGACCCACAAAGTATCGAAACTACAATAGGAAACAGAAAATATTTATATTAGTTCTTTAATACTGATCCCAGGCATAGAACTATGAATCAACTTAGCTCATAGGTACTAACCAATCGGGTTTCTTTTGGCTTTATTAGGGTTCCGTACCTCAAACAGAAAAAAGGAACTTATAAGATCACTTTGTTGTCTGTCTGTCCGTCTGGTCTGTCAAGATAACCTATAGGGTGTTTCCCGTTGACCTAGAATCATGAAATTTGGTAGGAAGATAGGTCTTATAACACAAGTAAAGGAATAAATCCGAAAACCGTGAATTTGGTGTTACATCACAGAAAAAAATACAAATATTAGTATTTTAAATTTTCAAAGTGAGATAACTATACCAAGTGGTGTATCATATGAAAGGGTTTTTAGTTGTTCATTCTAAAACAGATTTTTACTTGTTTTTACTCATAATAGGTTTTGATTTATCGTGCTAAACGTCGAAAAAATACGACTGTAATACGGAACCCTTGGTGCGCGAGTCTGACTCGCACTTGGCCAGTTTTTTTCAACTGACTGATTTAAAATGTCATACAATGATGAATCATCGGTTGGGGTAACTTACATATGACAGAGTGAACTACCTATGACCAGTGGCGTGCACAGGAGTTCAAGCCAGGGTATGCATTTAGGTATGAACTTATTTTACGGCAGGTTAAAATGAAAAATAAGCATTGACTTATTACAATGAGGGTAAGCAGTGCGTTTATGCCTTTATGAGCTGCACGACACTGCCTATGACATGCCTAAGACTAAACCGGGCGTGCCGAGATCCTCAGATGTCTAGCCCGTAATAAATCTAGCCATTCACAACAGTAACTTAGTTTGGGCTATAACTTATATTGGGAAAGTTATGGCTACGCAAAATAACTTATGGCGGGCCATACATCCCGGTGTGATGGATGCCTGCATTTATCGGGGCTTGCAGATGCTTCCGTCTGTACATATCAGAACGAACACGCATAAAAGCCTAGTTCAGCTGCCTATTGACAAGGTATAGTATGCGGGGATATGTACCTAGTGTATGATAGCCACCAACAATATCGCTTAATTTTAGCAACTTTAAACTCACTAGATGATCCCCACGGATTCGTCTGCGTGGATTTAGGTATTTTAAAATTCCCGTCGGAACTCTTTGTTTTTCCGCGATAAAAAGTAGTCTATGTCCGTCTCTGTACCAAACGCAAAATCACTTAGACGGATGGGCCGCGAAGAGCTAGAAGGCAGACAGACTGACAGATAGACACACTTTCGCTTTTATAATAATACTAGCTTATGTTCGAGACTTCGTCCGCGTGGACTACACAAATTTCAAACCCCTATTTCACCCCCATTTCATTTAGGGGTTGAATTTTCATAAAATTCTTTCTTAGCGGATGCCTATGTTATAATAGCTATTGCATGCCAAATTTTAGCCCGATTCGTCCAGTACTTTAAGCTGTGCGTTGATAGATCAGTCAGTCAGTCAGTCAGTCACCTTTTCCTTTTATATAGGTATTTAGATTAGTAATTATTTACGGATTTTTAAAATTACGCATTTGATGTTCCTAGATACTTACGAAATTTTTAGGACGGGCATGGTACAAAATCGCAATTGTAGAATGTAGGTACCTAATTATTTTGTGTTGCTTAAATTATTTTGCAAAATAAGTTTGATATCCCAAAAAATAGGATTCATGCGACTACAAATTAATGATTTTCGTATTTTTGGGATACCCGGGTAGCCTATAGGTATGTTTTGATTAATGGGCGAGTGCCAAAATATGAGGCATAAAATAGCCAATTTTTTGATTGCGTTGTTTTTTGAATTATAAATTCAATATTTTACATTTTAAGCTTGAATATTTTACAGTTCCAAGGGACCGTAGACTTTATTGGTATCAATGTCAACTGACTGTCCTGAGAAAAACGGTCTTGTGTGACAGACAGTGTCTGGAGGAAACCGTATACTTGTAATACTATTTTCCTTTTGAGTAGGTACGGAAGCAAGTAAAAACTCGTGAAAATATGAAAATTAAATCAATAAATGTTACTTTCCCCTAAAATATTTCGGGAGCCGCTATATTTTATGAGCTAGATCGTAAAAGAAACTATTAGGAACATTTTTTGCAGCAAAAAATTGTTGACCATTACATATAACGACCATCATCCGTTCAATGGACCCCATACAAGATATGAGCGCAATAAACTGCCAGTGTATCAGAGCATCGTCCAATATTCAGCCAGTATACAGATACTATCGGCCGACCGTTATTAGAGGGACGCGAGCAAATCATAACGTACGTGCCCCGATAGCCTATGATGGTTATTGAACTAAAACTGATCGTATTAGCGGTAAATAAATGATTATTTTGTAATTTTCTAACATGAACTTGAACGACCAATTGAATTAACATACTATTAAAAAAATAAGTTGATCAATGGTACCTTAACTTAATTAGCTGTAACATGATTAAATCAGAAATGAGGAGATCCGTAGAAGAACCAGGATGACCGATACAATCAGTTGCGAAGCTGAAGTGGCAATGGGTAGGACACATGGTTCGAATAACAGATAGACGGCGTTGGGGTCCCAAGGTTCTGGAATAGCGAGCCCGCAACGAAAAGCGCAGCGTGGCAGACCCCTAGGTGGACAGACAACTTCAACGAGTCGCAGGGAGCCGCTGGATTCAGGCTGCGCAAGACCGTGGTGCATGGAAGTCCCAACAAGATACTTATGTCCAGAGCGGTTCTCTATCCGTTGAAGATGATGATTATGATGATGAAGTTGCCCAAGAGTCATGTTAATTTTACCCCATGTTTTGCGCTTTTAACATAAACATAAACAGAAACCAGGATTTTTCTTTTTTTAATACGTATGTAGGTATGACATGTCACATGTCATATCATAACTCATAAGTCACCGAGTATTTTGCGTAACCAAATCTGAATAAACGGTCCAAATTAAGCCACTGTTATGTATGTGGTCTTATATAAAGCCACGGACGCACCTGCGGTCCGCGATAAATGCACACATCTATCACACGGGTCGTTTGACTCGACATAAATTTTGCGTGGCCCTAAATTTCTAAATATGAATTTATCAACCAAACTACTTTACTATGATCTTAGATACTTCAAAAAACTATACTAAATAGTAAGGACCGAGTAATACTAGGGATGCACGATGCACACTATACGACTGCTTACCTAACATCATAATTGAATTTTTTGCCGATCTTGGTCGCGTTCCGTAATCCGTTACTCGCGCAGAACATAATCTTATAAATAGGGATGGTGGAGATTTGCGGACCTGATGGATGCAGACATCCATCAGACAGGGATGTATGACCCTCCATACATTGTTGTATTATACATAGGTATAGGAATGAATTTAAACCTAAAAAAGAATTAGGAATTGTTTTGAGGATGAATTTAAAGTACCTAAAGAAGAATTTTAATCAAAAGTTGTTGTCGTATGCGTATCATCCGTCTCAAATAAAAAGCCCGAAGAAATCTAATTTAAAAGTTCCGGACCTAATTGTCAATTTGATTGTTTGGCGATTGTTTAGAAGAAAAAATGTAAATACGATCCAGACAGTTTTATTAGTGTATATCCAAGCGGTCCTTTTGTACTTCGGACAAGAGGCTCTTAACAAGGACAAAAGAAAAAAGGAAAACTCACGACTAACGTACAATTATTTAATGAATTCGCAATTTGCATACCGAAGACGGTTCCAAGAAAAAAGTTGAGATATCTAGAGAGCTGTTACAATATTTTTACTGGAGTTTTTTTTACTTTTTTGAAAAAGAAGTACCAACTTTTTTTTATTTTAGTTGGAAAACCAACAGCTTAATTAAACCAAATAATCTTAAAATTAAGTAACTTAGAGCTAAAATAGGTTTTCATTTTGGTGTGTAAATAAACTTTTCAAGTAAATTAAGTAACTTGTATCACTCTACTGTATTCCTATTAATTTTGATGAATATTTATAGATGAACTAGCTTATGCTCGCGACTTCGTCCGCGTAGAATACACAAATTTCAAACCCCTATTTCACCCCTTAGGGGTTGAATTTTCAAAAATCCTTTCTTAGCGGATGCCTCCGTCATAATAGCTATCTGCATGCCAAATTTCACCCAGATCAGTCCAGTAGTTTGAGCTGTGCGTTGATAGATCAGTCAGTCAGTCACGTTTTCCTTTTATGTATTTAGAAGATAGAGCCAAACAACTCTACAAGGCAGATTTTCATAGGTGACTCTCATCATCATCATCATTTTCAACCCATAGATGTCCTACCCTCTTTGATTCACCAGGTAGGTGGAAATCACATGGATGTTAATATTTTGTTGACTTTACTGAGATTCTCTCGCTAACTTACGTACTAAAACTTCCTAATTTCTCTGGCTTCCTCGAACAACAATGTGTAAAACATCAGGAATCTTTCATCTGTTTGCGGTGGCCCTTAACAATTCTCTTCTTAAACTCTGCTATCACACCCGTATCACAGTATAGGGAGGCACAGTAGTCCGACACCTTTGATCTCGTGGTAAATGTCCCGGTGAAGATGACTATGAAGATCCCGGGTCGCTCGTTACTGGTTACCGCACGATTGCTCTGTCTAGACAGCTTCTTCGAACTTCTGGTAGGTAATCACTTGCCATCCTTACTATGTGCTCATATTATCCACTTTATAAAATCTAAGGCAAACGATACAGGAGTCGTCGTGTAATCGCGCTCCAGTCTCCTATTACTAGTGTTCCTTTGTTCCACCTTAAATTAAAGACTATTGACCTTAACTTTTTCCATTGTCTACACGGGCTACACTATTAGTAACTCTAGAAGTGCCTAGTTCCTTCGAGTAATTGCAAGGAAGCCATCCTGGATTTGTTATTAGCTGTATTCTTTTATTCAAGTTCCACAGTTTAACTATTGTTCGGGTGGCTTGTTTTGTTACAAGTTCTACAGGAACTGTTATGCTTAAAAAAAAAAAAAAAAAAAAAGATTCCGACGAATTGAGAACCTCCTCCTTTTTTTGAAGTCGGTTAAAAAGAATTGAGACTTTTGTAGCGTTTCGTTACCGATTAGTTGACTTTCTATTTTCTTGGATAGAACCTAAGGCTCTTTACGCTCTTCATCTGATTCGAAATCCGTAAAACGAAGTTTGGATCTAATGTGCAACCCCTCATATTAATACTATACTACTACTATACTATAAGTACTATAAATTTCGGAATTTCTTTTTTCAACAAGTTTCCGTAACAAGTTTCGTCAACAAGTTTCGTTAACAAGTTTCAGCAATAAGTTTCGTCAACAAGTTTCCGCAACAAGTTTCAGCAATAAGTTTCGTCAACAAGTATCTGCAACAAGTTTCTGCAACAAGTTTCTGCAACAAGTTTCGGTAACAAGTTTCGTCGACAAGTTTCCGTAACAAGTTTCAGCAACACATTTCGTCAAGAAGTTTCGGCAACAAGTTTTTGCAACAAGTTTCGTCAACAAGTTTCCGCAACAAGTTTCGTCAAAATGTTTCAACAACAAGTTTCTGAAACAGCAACAGTAAGCAGACTCTACAGAAATATCGAGAACATGTCAGGACGAAGAGAAAGTTACGTCAAAGTGTTGCTAAATAAAATTTTAAATTGCCGGTATAACTGCAAAATATATTTCGCGTTCTGAAAGTTTAATAAACAGTAAGCGAACCCACCTTAACTCCGACTGAAAATAAACCGAAAAGACACCGTGGAAATTAGCTTCCATGCCAGTCAAAGCAAAACTGATTTTGTTTTTTCATACGCCATAAAAGGCTAGCGCAGTCAGTTTTTCGGCTGAAAAGTCAGTTTTGCGGTCAAAAGGAATGATTTCATTTCGGGCGATGTGCTCTCTCACGTACCTAGTGCTCGTATTAATTAAATGCAAGCCCCTGAGTCCATTTTACGAGCCTCGGCAGAGGGGAACTCGGCCCGTTTATCCGCTTCACTCATAAGCAATTACTTTTCGGAACGACTTTTCGAGATTCCCCAACGTGCAAAGAAATTAGCCGCGGTAGTTTTGGTTAACAAACTTCCATGGGGCTTAGAAGTTTTGAATAGACAGGGATTAAAACCTAAAAAAGAATTAGGAATTGTTTTGAGGATGAATTTAAAGTACCTAAAGACGAATTTTAATCAAAAGTTGTTGTCGTATGCGTATCATCCGTCTCAAATAAAAAGCCCGAAGAAATCTAATTTAAAAGTTCCGGACCTAATTGTCAATTTGATTGTTGGGCGATTGTTTAGAAGAAAAAATGTAAATACGATCCAGACAGTTTTATTAGTGTATATCCAAGCGGTCCTTTTGTACTTCGGACAAGAGGCTCTTAACAAGGACAAAAGAAAAAAGGAAAACTCACGACTAACGTACAATTATTTAATGAATTCGCAATTTGCATACCGAAGACGGTTCCAAGAAAAAAGTTGAGATATCTAGAGAGCTGTTTCAATATTTTTACTGGAGTTTTTTTTACTTTTTTGAAAAAGAAGTACCAACTTTTTTTTATTTTAGTTGGAAAACCAACAGCTTAATTAAACCAAATAATCTTAAAATTAAGTAACTTAGAGCTAAAATAGGTTTTCATTTTGGTGTGTAAATAAACTTTTCAAGTAAATTAAGTAACTTGTATCACTCTACTGTATTCCTATTAATTTTGATGAATATTTATAGATGAACTAGCTTATGCTCGCGACTTCGTCCGCGTAGAATACACAAATTTCAAACCCCTATTTCACCCCTTAGGGGTTGAATTTTCAAAAATCCTTTCTTAGCGGATGCCTCCGTCATAATAGCTATCTGCATGCCAAATTTCACCCAGATCAGTCCAGTAGTTTGAGCTGTGCGTTGATAGATCAGTCAGTCAGTCACGTTTTCCTTTTATGTATTTAGAAGATAGAGCCAAACAACTCTACAAGGCAGATTTTCATAGGTGACTCTCATCATCATCATCATTTTCAACCCATAGATGTCCTACCCTCTTTGATTCACCAGGTAGGTGGAAATCACATGGATGTTAATATTTTGTTGACTTTACTGAGATTCTCTCGCTAACTTACGTACTAAAACTTCCTAATTTCTCTGGCTTCCTCGAACAACAATGTGTAAAACATCAGGAATCTTTCATCTGTTTGCGGTGGCCCTTAACAATTCTCTTCTTAAACTCTGCTATCACACCCGTATCACAGTATAGGGAGGCACAGTAGTCCGACACCTTTGATCTCGTGGTAAATGTCCCGGTGAAGATGACTATGAAGATCCCGGGTCGCTCGTTACTGGTTACCGCACGATTGCTCTGTCTAGACAGCTTCTTCGAACTTCTGGTAGGTAATCACTTGCCATCCTTACTATGTGCTCATATTATCCACTTTATAAAATCTAAGGCAAACGATACAGGAGTCGTCGTGTAATCGCGCTCCAGTCTCCTATTACTAGTGTTCCTTTGTTCCACCTTAAATTAAAGACTATTGACCTTAACTTTTTCCATTGTCTACACGGGCTACACTATTAGTAACTCTAGAAGTGCCTAGTTCCTTCGAGTAATTGCAAGGAAGCCATCCTGGATTTGTTATTAGCTGTATTCTTTTATTCAAGTTCCACAGTTTAACTATTGTTCGGGTGGCTTGTTTTGTTACAAGTTCTACAGGAACTGTTATGCTTAAAAAAAAAAAAAAAAAAAAAAAAGATTCCGACGAATTGAGAACCTCCTCCTTTTTTTGAAGTCGGTTAAAAAGAATTGAGACTTTTGTAGCGTTTCGTTACCGATTAGTTGACTTTCTATTTTCTTGGATAGAACCTAAGGCTCTTTACGCTCTTCATCTGATTCGAAATCCGTAAAACGAAGTTTGGATCTAATGTGCAACCCCTCATATTAATACTATACTACTACTATACTATAAGTACTATAAATTTCGGAATTTCTTTTTTCAACAAGTTTCCGTAACAAGTTTCGTCAACAAGTTTCGTTAACAAGTTTCAGCAACAAGTTTCGTCAACAAGTTTCCGCAACAAGTTTCAGCAATAAGTTTCGTCAACAAGTATCTGCAACAAGTTTCTGCAACAAGTTTCTGCAACAAGTTTCGGTAACAAGTTTCGTCGACAAGTTTCCGTAACAAGTTTCAGCAACACATTTCGTCAAGAAGTTTCGGCAACAAGTTTTTGCAACAAGTTTCGTCAACAAGTTTCCGCAACAAGTTTCGTCAAAATGTTTCAACAACAAGTTTCTGAAACAGCAACAGTAAGCAGACTCTACAGAAATATCGAGAACATGTCAGGACGAAGAGAAAGTTACGTCAAAGTGTTGCTAAATAAAATTTTAAATTGCCGGTATAACTGCAAAATATATTTCGCGTTCTGAAAGTTTAATAAACAGTAAGCGAACCCACCTTAACTCCGACTGAAAATAAACCGAAAAGACACCGTGGAAATTAGCTTCCATGCCAGTCAAAGCAAAACTGATTTTGTTTTTTTCATACGCCATAAAAGGCTAGCGCAGTCAGTTTTTCGGCTGAAAAGTCAGTTTTGCGGTCAAAAGGAATGATTTCATTTCGGGCGATGTGCTCTCTCACGTACCTAGTGCTCGTATTAATTAAATGCAAGCCCCTGAGTCCATTTTACGAGCCTCGGCAGAGGGGAACTCGGCCCGTTTATCCGCTTCACTCATAAGCAATTACTTTTCGGAACGACTTTTCGAGATTCCCCAACGTGCAAAGAAATTAGCCGCGGTAGTTTTGGTTAACAAACTTCCATGGGGCTTAGAAGTTTTGAATAGACAGGGATTTATCGCGTTAGTTTTAATTAGCCGATGCTCGCGGCTTCATCCGCATTAACTATGGTTTTTAAAAATTCAGTTGTAATTTTATTTCTATGAATCCTTTCTTAGTGGGGCTCTATACTTTATAGATGCAACCTACAAAATCTCAAGTTTATAGATCCAGGAATTCATAGAGAAGCACGTTGATTCTTTGTCAGTCCGTCAGATTCCCTTTGTTACCTATTGTACGCGACAGGTCGAGATGACAATCGCGGAGAGAACGCCCCGCCCACCCGCACAGCCCACGCGCTAACCTGGTGTCGACGAGCGTGGGTGACGTGCGGGTGTGCGGAGCGTCCCCCCGCCTCATACTCCGATTGCCATGTCAACCTGTCACGGACTTTACTACTATTTCGACGCCAAGTTTATCACGATTAGGTTCTGCTTCTGATTAGGTAGGTAATCTAATCATGCAATGAAATAGATTAGTATTTGTTCGTAATAAAACCGTATTGCCTGTATCGCAGAGTAGCCTATATAAAACCAAACAAAGACGAGGGGATAGCGACATGCAACTTCATGCGAGTAAAACCAATATTGGCCGCTCAACGGCTCAATTGACCGCTCGCATTGAAATGCAATATCGATTGAGTTGTTTTCAACGACTTCAGACGAGTTTGTATTAGAAGCGTGGGATTTTAAATAAAATGACGATGCAATCTCTTTTATTTTATTCCTAGTGAGTGAAATAAATTGCGAGGGAAAATATAATTTTAAGTGTGTCGTGTGGTAATGGTGAAAGAGTGTGCATATTCCCCAGACTCCCAGCAGAGAGAGACAGAGACTCCCCAGCAACACTTCTTGTAGTCTTCGCCGACCTGGGTGGCCTGCTTGGATTCTGGAGTGACTCAGTGGGGAGCCCCACCAGTGGCCTCATGCACAACGGACGACCACGTCTAAGGGCGGGAAAGGAACCCAGGACAAGAAAGAAGAAGAATTATGAGACACTAGCTTATGCCCGCGACTTTGTCCGCGTGAACTACACAAATTTTAAACCCCTATTTCATCTGCTGAGGGCAAAAATCTTTTCTTAGCGGATGCCTTCGTCATAATAGCTATCTGCATGCCAAATTTCAGCCTGATCCGTCCAGTAGTTAGTAGTAGTGCAGCTATCTGCAGTCAGTCAGTCAGTCACCTTTTCTTTTATATATGACATGGTCGGAGAGCCGTGGTCGGATCAGAGTAAAAATATTTCAACCAATTACCGAGCTGAAGTGACAACGGGTAGAGCACATAGCTACGAACTCGTTGGGGCCAAATGGCTCCATGGAAGACCCTCCACTAGGCTGGACGAATACCCAAATATATTATCTTTTATGATAATACAGTCTGCAAGAATGGCAATAGAAACAGAAACAGCTACGTCTTAATTAAAGACCTCGTTCACGAACTCGCTTATCTACGTGATAAAGAAACTTTTCACGGTAGCCGATTAAAGGGAACCGACAAGAACTTCCAACAGAAAACAGAATAATATAACGGCAATTGTTACAAAAGTTTCACCCTTCAAGCAACTTGGATACGAAATTGAAATAAGTGTGGTGGCGTCTGATAATAAGAAATTCTTGCTGCTGTTTTATTAATATTCGTAATTTTTTGACGTATTCTGAGATGCTCCGGACTACAATATTTAGTAGCATGTACCTTAATGAAGTTTATTCCAAACTTTTAGCGACGCGACGTGCAACTGCGATACGCGAACTTGGAAGGCAACATTTGCGCCCTGTAAAATTCTATGGAGAGCTCACTTCAAATGGTAGGTAAGTGATTTTCGCCGTAGATGAGACATGACGACACGCATCCCGTCTACGGCGATTTGCCTACATTAATAGTGGTGTGGGTGTCTATACCTTTAAGTTATGGTTCATGTGGAATCAAAATACAGCCAATATGCATTGACTTACTATATATTACTTTGTATGGACAGGGCCATTGAACAAACAAAATGGCACCGACTCAGTGGTGCTTAAGCACCAATGCAAACTCAGTGACGTCTGGATTTCAAACGGGTCGTTCATTAGTATCTAAGAGGTGGCGCTGATTTATTTGGTTCCAAAACCGTAAAAATTTAGTTCGCTTGGGCATATCTTGTCATTTATATCGATGGCCAATATGACAGATAGGTATATCGTACTAAAATAAGCCATGCACATTTTAGGACATGTCTATGTCCTAAAGTATTCATGGTGTATTTTAGGAACTCTTCAGAGAAGTAACAGTAAAAATCTTAAATGAATGGTTATGGTCTTCAGTTTTAGTTCGCAGTTAAGGTTTTGTTTTGTGAATTGCTGGCGAAACTCAGACAAGGTTTTCATGCAAGTTTCGCGTTTAAGTTTATAGCTATAAGTATATGTATTTAGCAAGGGGTGCGGGTGGAAGAATTGTGCGCTATTTGTTCGAATCGAGTTCCTTGCAATTTCCTCAGATCCTAGTGTATAAGCGTTCTCACATAATATGTGGGCATCAGTGTACAGTGAAATTTAAGCGTCAATATCCTGTTCTTGTTGCTACAATATTTTCAACCTTTCCTCTATGAATACAACGACTGTATTCGTATAAATACAATGAATCATTGGTTCCCTGTAATAGGTCTGGTGCGTTGGGATCGTGGGCCAAAGAAACTTGTAGTTGCTTGCGCTGAATCTTGTTAAGTTTGTTACTAACTTTCACGTCTGATTTGTTCTCCAAACTATTATAACTTTTAGCGGAGTACGTATTCTGCTGCGTTAGGCTGGGCATTAGGCTGTGTGTCCACTGAAGCAAAGTAGAGGCTCAGAAGAGATTTTATATTTTTATTTAGAAATCTTAATTGCACACATAAACATATATGTACCTACACATAAAACATTAGAAGATACAGAAGAAATTATACTAGAGGTTGCAAAGATGGTCTTATTGCTAGAGCAATAGATAGAGATGTGACGTCATCAATTGATAATATTGATTGCATGTTGAACATTCACGGTGATATCCAGCCTCCTATGCGGGAGGTCCAGTATTCCATCCCAGGCACTTCATATCTACCTTAACGGAGTTGTGTATGTTTTTAATATTTTAATCAATTTCTTTTTTTAACTTTTTTTTTTTTTTTTTTTTTTTAATACAATAAAACTTAAAGCTAGCCTTATCTAATTACTATATAAATCATGACCGCGTGGAATGGTGCCAAGAATACTGGCTGCATTTCCGCGCTGGACAGCCAGGCTGATCCGCTGCGCAAAAAATGAGCCAGCCCTTCTGTCACCAGTTGAGGCTATTAATCGCGGTGAAATGTCTCGTAAAAATTTTTTAGCACTAAGACTCCATGGCCCCAGGGTCTCCACGGCAAACGGCACAAAAATGTAACTCTCTATAAGAGAGGCATACTTGCGCCGCTTGCCGTTTTCAGCTGTTTCTGCTGCGGCTCCCGGTCTTGATGCTGTCTTCCTGATATGACACGGGGCCAATGTGTCAACGCAAGTTGCGTCCCACATTAGCGCCCGTCCCAGGGAACCAGCGTCAATCCATCAGGTCTCTTGCCATCATCCCGACTAATCCCTGCCGGCTCAATGAGCGCAGGAATATTTATGGTGGCAAGAGCTCTTTTAATTGTATCGTTAAGAGAGCCATGCCTAAACAGCCTACCGGAGCTCCTTTGGCAAGAGAGTCCGTGGATTCCAAATTTATCAACCTCTTTTCCACACGGACATCTGTGCTGATGGCACAGTGGTGTTCCCAATCAATTAAATATCATTTGCTTTAACAGCGAAGGAAAACATCGTGAGGAAATCTGCATGCCCAAGAGCTCTCCATATTGTTTTCAAAGGTGTGTGAAGTCTGGCCAGCGGAATATGGCATAAGCTCTTCTAATTTTGAGAGGAAACCCGTTCTCAATAGTGCACCAGTAATGAGTTGAAATGATGACGATCAAGATGTTTCTACTCGATTCTCTCATAAAACGATGATGTAGTTCAGATGTAGCCTGTACTGTTAGATGTGTCCGCTTATAAATCAGTACCCATAATGCGAAAGTGTGTTTGTTTGTTGGTTTGATGGTTTGTTGGTTTGTACTTCAATCACATCGCAACGGAGCAACGGATCGGCGTGATTTTTTGCAAGGGTATAGTTTAAAACCTGGAGAGTGACATAGGCAACTTTTTTCCTGGAAAAACAAAGAGTTCCCACGGGATTTTTAAAACCTATATCCACGCGTACGAAGTGGCGGGCATCAGCTAGTTACATAATATTTTAAATACAACAGCTGATAGTTTTATTTGACTCTGTATAATATGTTTTTGACAACAAATTGGTCAATGCTCTCTGTAAGTCTCTGTATAATTCGTGACAGGTCAAGATGGCAATCGGGGTATGAGGCTGGGAAACACCCCGCACACCCGCACGTCACCCAAGCTATCCCGCGCCAGGTTACCGGGGGAGCTGTGTCGGTGTGCGGGCGTCCCCACCCCGATTGCCATGTCGACCAGTCGCGTACCATACTTTCGCTCAGTAAAGCACATGTGTGCTGCGGTAATGGTGATTAACACAAATTATCTAATTGCGTTAATGGTTCAGTGATACAAACACAATCTTGGCTTCTGACGCTTAGGGCTGCCTGTCATGCATATGCTGCAGATTCACGCAATTACCTACTGGGAGGACCATTGTCTGTAAATTGAAATTGATCGATATGATTATTAATTAAATTTTAATTTGTCCTTTGTAATTTACTGTTATACAGTAATTTAATTAATGTAAAAATAGCCTGTTATAATTAAATCTTCTATATATAAAAATGAATCGCTAAATGTGTTGCTGATCGCAAATTTCGAGAACAGCTGAACCGATTTCGCTAATTCTTCTTTTATAATATTCCTTGAAGTACGAGGATGGTTCTTACGAAGAGAAAAATTTAAAAAATTGCCTGAAAAAGAATCGATTGTTAGGTGGTACGAAGTTCGCCAGGGCAGCTGGTAATAAATAAATTAACTCCTCATCATCTTTTTCTTTTTCTTTTTTAAAAAGAATATTAGCCATGTTAAGTGACTAATATTCCCCTTTCCTCTCCAACTAAGCGTCAAGCTTGTGCTAGGAGTAGGTACGACAATAGTGCAACGGGCGGAGTTTGAACCGTCGACCTTTCGGTTTTCAGTCCACTCCTTTACCTGTTGAGCTATTGAGGGTCATCATCGTCAACCAATAGATATCCATTGCCACATATCGTCCTTCAAAATTTGACCCAGATTTCAAAGATTTATTTTGGTCCAGATGTCAAATCAGAAATAAGGAAATCCATAGGAGAATCAAAGTAACCGAAATAAACGGTAGGTACTTAACGGGATATGAAGCTGAAGTGGCAAATGGGCAGGGTTCGAAAAACCGGTAAAAGACGTTGGGGTTCCAAGGTGATCGAATGGCGACCTCACACCGGAAAGCACAGCGTCCAGGAAGTCCAGGAAGAAGAAATAGGTGGAGAGACGAAACACAACCCAGTCATAGAGAGTCCCTGGATTCAGGCGGCGAAAGAGCATGGCATATGGAAGTACAAGAGACCTATGTCCAGCAACATAGGATTGAGTTAAAATAAGCGCTCTTCGTGAATGTTTATACCAATACTTTTATTTGTTGTTCATACAAGTTTATGACTATCCTAAAACTCCCAACAGGAGCTTTCACAATTTGCCTCGTTCATCATTTTACTTCGTTGGGAAAAGTACAAAGTATAAAGTATCATTAATTAAGGAGGTAATTTATCGGAAGGGCGGTTAATTTCTCGCAAAAATGTTCTTGTTGGCGCTGCTGCATTATTAACATATTTTCGAAGAATGTTGATGATGGTGCCAACAGTGACGTCCGTAAGTTGGCAGCATTGAGTCTAGGGGCCAGTGGAGTGATAAGCGTGGCAAAAATCCGCAATTCTTTGAAAATGTAGAAGACAAAAGTAAAGTTTTGCTTAGGGATCCCACAAAAGAATGCCAGGTTGTAGAAGTGCCATTTCTATTAAAGAACTGCGCAGCGAAATCAATTATAGTTTACAATAAAATAACAAAGTGATAAGAGAACTTACGCTAGATTTATTTCAACTAAGGCTTAAAGGCAGCTAATATAGAAAGGTGCTTCTAAATAAAAGAAGAATTTTTGAATTTTAAAGAATAGGTTAAATATTAAATTGTTTTACTAATTTTGCATGCCTGATTCCTTCTAAATCCTACTCAATTTGAAAAGAGACCTGTCCTCAGTAGTGGGTCGTCAATGAGTGGATCATGATAACGATGATGAGTTAGCTAGGTTCCCTTCAGATTGGATGTCGTGAGAGAACAAGAGAACATAAACATTTTTATTCCGAAGGGTAAGCAAAAAATTCTTGCTCTTTTTATTGTAAAAATATGTTCATAAAATAGAGTAGGTACCTTATCTAGTCTAATCAAAAATATACGCAGGTAACAAATGATATTGAGATAAAGAGCCAGTTCAATAAAGAACATAAGCTTATATTATAGTGGATGGGAGGGATTTTTATTAAATCTTCCACATGTGAAGTACGTTGGGGAATCGAGATCTGAATATTACGATTGCAGAGGACTTGGCTCGCAATCCTGATTTCGATATTACCGTCATAATGCTAAAGGAGGTAATTTAACTTTTTACTAAATTTTTATTCATTCAGAAACAACCACCCCGATTGCCATTCCGACCTGTCGCGTACTATATAGAGGTATGTGTTTCAATCTTCATGCACTACACACTAGACGGTCATTCCAATAAATTTTTTTTAAAGACTGTAACTTGCTTTTGCTTATTACTTGATGTACCACGAAGTGAAACTCGGAATCAACTTTTCACACCAAGCGAGAAAAAAATCTAAAAATGTATAAACAAGATAGTATTACTCACTCATACCTATCTGATGGTTTGTCGATCTCAACGACAGAGACAACGCTCTACAAAACCGCTATCTGTACATTGATTGTAAGGCCAGGAACAAATTCAATAGTGGTATTAGGTGAGCTGAAACCGCAGGCGGAATTACAGTACTTTAACGTAATGAAAATTTAATCTGCGTGGAGAAAACGGCAAAGAAAAATTTTACACGCGTTTTTTTCTTAGTGTATTTCTTCTAGATAAACCTTAAAGGATGCTGGAAACGCTGACAATAATAGGTACTACATTTTGTACCTATTAGGTACCCATTTGAAGAAGTAGTACTTAAGTGAGTCCGACATCAGCGTAGGAGGTATGGAGGACTACAAGTTACAACATGCGGCAACATGCGGCAGATGCTGTATCGTGTGATGGGTTTAAGTGAATGTCAGTTTTATTGATTCAAATCTATAAAGTATATTATTGAATTTTAAAATCTGGCTGCGTCGTTATTATTCCATGGGAGGCACTCTGCGCACGTACAAATAACCACGCGAGCTTGACAAATTGTATCATATTCATACTTCAGAGTAGTTTCGGAGCGCGATTCGTATTGGTATAGGTAAGTCCCACAAATTGCTATTGCGCTGGAACCATGTCTCATTAACATTGAAATGACGTCATTTTGACGTCAGCCGAAATAAAAATATACCATCAGCTTGAAACTTCAGTCTAGTGCTGACGTCACTATAATGGCGCATTAGCAATTTGCGGAACTTATAGACATAATATCTACAATCTACACGATCTTCTTATTATTTAAGCCCAGAACCACAAACATTTTTTCTTCTTTGGTTTCAGCCCAACTAATCAAGTAAGTAAAATTCTCTTATAAGTACTGTGCTAACTTGTACCCACCCACCACCTAATAACAGAATTTCAATTTGAATAATATAGGGAAAATTTTATTTAAATAAAACCGTAGTGAAACACATTTGGGAACCTATTCTCGAGTAATATAATATTATTTATACATTTTAATAGCAATATACAGGCTATAAATAAAGCGAAATGCGACGGGAATGGTTATTAAGATGTATTTCATGTGCCGCTCTCGTTTTTACAGAAACGTTTATGTAGGATATATTTTAGTGATTCAATATTACAAGGCCTATTATTATTTATCTAAATATATAAAAAGAAAAGCTGACTGGCTGAATGATATACTTATCAACGCACAGCTCAAAATACTGGACTGATGACTGATCAAGCTGAAATTTGGCTTATGGCAAATAGCTATTAGACGTAGATATTCGCTAAGAGCGGATTTTTGAAAATTAAACCCCTAAATGGGGGTTTTTAATTTGTGTAGTCCACGTGGACGAAGTCATAGGCATAAGCTAGTGAGAGAAGTAGTAGATATTTAACGTGTTATTTTTGCCCAACAATACGTACTATTCTCTGACTAAGCTCCGTAGTAAAATATTAAAATAGCACCTTTTTATAGGTATATGGGATAATTGGACATAATATTTCGAATGACTCACTGTGTTCCAAGGGTTTTCTTATTTTCTTGCTTTGTAGCCTACAAGGCAAGAAAGTAAACCCTTGGAATCTCGTTTAGGTTTCTCTAACCTTGGAAACAAACTCCTCATCTCTTTATATAAGCCCGAAAAATGCAATATTTCTTCGCAAGTCGAAATATCGATACCATCTAAAAATTGAATATCTAAATTGTACACACGATTCATATTGTATTACATAGGCGTGTGGTGCAAAAATTTCATACACTACTGCCAACTACTGCCGAATTCGGTAGATGGAACACCGCAACGCGCTTCTCTCCACTGAGTTTATAGGCCATGGAGATGCTCACACTCACACATCAGGCCTCAAAAAACGTCACTACTAAATTTTTTAATACTGATGTAACTAATGGAAATATTAAGATTATCCATCTCGAATCGAAGGAAAAGGTCATAGAATACTTTTCATCCCGGACAATACAAAAGTTTCCCCGGGGATTTCAAGAAAGTTAATCAATGCGAAGTCGCGGACAAAGCTAATAATAAAAAGATATAACTTTTAATCTCATTAAAATATCATAAGATGTGTATCATGTGCTAAAGATTGCGATGTTAATAACAAAGTACCGCGATCGTCAAAATGTACCGCTCAAACGCTTTTTGCTGGGCAGTAAATTGGTGTTACTGCCCAGCAAAAAGCGTTTGAGCGGTACATTTTGACGATCGCGATCACCTCTTATTGGCCGACACTTACTATTTGCTAAAATGCAGCACATTTGCAGCTAAACGGCTAATGCATATATACATAGAAAGATGTTAATTTAAGCAATTTTTCACAAGTGCTTTGAATCATCGAATGCATCTATCTACCGTTGGTTTCCTACCGAGAAGAACCATCAAGAAATTCAGCGTAAAACCTGCATCAATCTCAATTGTTCTGATTGGCTGAATTTGTGCGATTCTTGTTGCAACAATGCATTGCAGCCAATAGTGAGCGAGCATCAACCAATCAGAGTTGATTGCGATCGTGACATCGTAGCTGTCATTCTACCGCAATCGTGCAGCGGGTTTACAATAACATTATGCCGTCGGCAGAATATCATAAACCGTTTTCATCGCCACCTCTAGTAAGATGCAGCTCTACCCGTGCTCCTTCCGCGCCCAATATGAATGTGATCCAATTTGTCAGGCTCACGTGGTTATTTGTACATGCGCAGGTGCGGCCTTACCCCGGAATAATAATGACAGATGCTAGTTGCGAACTCTTGCCGAGTTCTGTCTGAGATCTTGTGCCCTCGTCATTTGCGGGGCTTTAACTTCTCTTTACATTATCCGATTCAATGTCTGTATTTATAAATGAAAGGCCTGACCACGGACTAGAGAAATAAGTTCTGACTGACTGACTTATACCTATGTATATATACGCACAGCCTAAACTCCTTGGCCTAGAGACATGTAATTTGGAGGCTGTGTTTTTCGTAAAGAGCAGGTAGGTATACACTAAGAAAAGATTTTTCGAAATTCCACCCCTAAATGGGTTAAATGGGGGTTTGAAATTTATGTGGTCCAAGCGGATGAAGTCGCGAGCATAAGTTTGTCGGACATAGAAATTACAAAGATAAATTGGACGTAATGTGGCTAATTCCTTTGTACACAATCTCTAAACTAAACTAAAATATCACGTCTAAATCTATTGCTATCCCTTTCATAATGTTGCTTGCGGAAAAGGAAAGCACTAGATTTAGACCTGTTAATTTAGTTTAGTTTAGAGATTGTGTACTAGAGAATCGGCCCCATTGTCTGAAAACCGTCTGTTGTGCTATGTTATGCAAACACACTTTCACATCAATACTTATAATAAATTTATAATATGGGTAGTGATTTCTTGTATTGTTCCGCAGCAGATTTTACACAATTTATGAGATATCGGATCGAATAAAGTAAATATGTCGTTACTCAGCTTATGTAAAGTCTTGACTTCAGAAGGTAGTCTAGTTTAGAATCAATTAATTAAGATAAAAGTTAAGAAATTGAGTATGAGATTAATTTTGTTTATATAACCTAAAGCCTTTTAAGGTGAAAACACCTAAAACAGGCAAAGTTCATAGTTATAAAGTGATGGTGATGGACCCCTAGACGACTTTTAAGATTTTAATTTGTTACCAACGTCACATGCCTTTTCAGTTACGGCTGAAAATGCTACTTCTGGATTTTTCACCTCTAGAGATTTACATATCTTTCCTTATGGTTTTGAGACATACTTACATAACAAAACAACGGACATTATTATTAATAATAATATTATAGTCAATGAGTGCACCTGTTTCTCGGTGTTTCAGGAATACGTTTCTGAGTGTAGCGGCGGGTACGCACTCATCCAATCCAAGTCCGTGAAAATACGTTCCTTTTTGTGTTGTATGGTAGCTTATGACATATCATGTCGTAGATAATCGCTGGTATTCTCACGGATGACGCATAGAACTCGGATGACTGAAGTACAGTGCGTAATCGCCGTAACTCTTCAAGTAAACTACAACTGAACATAGGTAAATTTTTCACTTAATACAAAGACGAAAGGTAAATCACGACTTTTCCGTCGCTTTCCCGTCCATACTAAATGACAGATTTATGTTAACGTTAACTTTAAAAGTTACATTAAAACTATATTATAAAAATATTTTTTTTTCAATTAGGTATACTTATTTAAAAGATCCCGAGGTAACGCAAATAAAACTTTAATAACGTAAGTAATCTGAAGTACCTACCAAGTAGTGTAATTGCATTAAATATTATGAGGGTAATATGGAAATCGAAATATCGAGCGTTCGGCTGCCTTACCGTTAAATTCGAATCTCGATTTCGGGACGTACGTAGACTCGCATATGGAAAATTTAATAAAAATCCTTGCTACTAGAAAGCAAGCTGCTTTTCTTAATCGAAGTGCCACTTTATTTTAAAGCAATGTTTTAGCTACCTGAGTGCTTTCTAAGTTCGATCAATCTTTTTAGGGTTCCATACCCGAAGGGTGCCAATGGGATCCTATTACTAAGACTCAGCTGTCCATCCGTCCGTCTGTCTGTCAGCGAGTTGTGTCTCGTCAACCGTAATAGGTAGAGAGTTGAAACTTTCAGAGAATGTATACTTCCATTGCCGCTATAACAAAACATAGCTATTAAGAATTTCTAAATGAACGCCATGAAATATTTTTTTAAAAAAAGTGTTATTTTTTGTACGATAGTACGGAACCCTTCGTGTGCGAGTCCGACACGCACTTGATTGATTTTTTTCTGTACTCAGCATATTTTGGTATAGGTAGGTTTTTTTAAATTTTTAGACTAGTGCTTGACTACAATCAGACCTGTACTTTTAAGGTACAGTTGTGTCTTTTCGACAGGCGATCATATAGTCATCATCTTCATCATCATCAACCGATAGACTTCCACTGTTGGACATAGGTCTCTTGTAGGGAATTCTACACGCCACGGTCTTACGCCGCTTGAATCCAGCGGCTCCCTGCGACTTGTCTGATGGTTTCCGTGCACCTAGTGGGGGTCTTCCAACGCTGCGCCTTTCGGTGCGAGGTCGCCATTCCGGCACCTTGAGACCCTACGTCTATCGGTTTTCTGAACTATGTGCCTTGCCCATTGCCACTTCAGCTTCGCAACCCGTTCAGTTAGTGCGAATCAACTATTCACATTATAAATTACTAGATGATGCCTGCGACTTCGTCCGCGTGGATTTCGGTTTTTGAAAATCCCGTGGGAACTCTTTGATTTTCCGGGATAAAGAGTAGCATATGTCCTTCCCCGGGATGCAAGCTATCTCTGTACCAAATTTCATCAAAATCGGGTGAAAAGCTAGCAGACAGACAGACAGACACACTTTCGCATTTATAATATTAGTATGGAAGTATGGATTTATAGTCATGGCTAAATACAAGATAATTCCAAGATAAATTGAGACGTAGCCTTGAGAATTGGGATAAAGTCTATTTAGGCGAAGGCAATCACAAACATTTAGATCCCCTAGAGAATTCCAAATAATAATATCGTGGGTAGTCTATCCTATACCAAGAATAATTGCTCGTTATCACAACTAATTACTTATCGATATCCGATATTCAATAACAAACTAATATTCGTGTTTATGAAACAGAGTTCTTATTACATCATAATTATGAAAAGTTACTTTTTATCATCATTGGTTACGGTACAGTTTTTACCGCGACGTCATCCACGGGATAAAAGTTTCTATGTCCTTCTTGGGTTCAACCTCTGTTTATCACGAAAAGGTAACAGTAGAGAGAGAGAGATCTTCTAAGTCGCGTGTATTTAGGGTTTAAAAATACCGTGGGAACTTTTTGATTTTCCGGCATAAAAGTAACACATGTCACTCTCCAGGTCTTTGACTATACCAAGCAAAAGGTCTCGTTGATGCGTTGCTCCGTTGTAACGGGATTGAAGGACAAACCAACAAACAAACACACATTCGCATTTCTAATATGGGTAGTGATCTGTCACTATGTACAAACTATGTGTAAAATGTAAAATATGTTCATTTTGGAAAATCATCGATCACAGGAGGAAAATAGATAAAGAGTGTGTGCGTTTTGACACTGCTCGGTGATGGTACAAACTTCAGAAGTAGCGGGAGACTAATGCATCAGCAACGGTATTAACCAAGCAATCGACGGGCAACCCCACGCTAACGGCAACCATTCAACCAACCAACCAACCAACCAACTAACCAACCAACCAACCAACCAACCAACCAACCAACCAACCAACCAACCAACCAACCAACCAACCAACCAAACCAACCAAACCACCAACAAAAGGCAACCAACGCAACGGCAAATGGCAACGGCAAACGGGGACGGGCGGGCGTGGTGCCGTGTTGTTGCCAACCAGGTATTTTCAAACACCAAATGTGTCTGTTGAATTCTGAATAAATATTCTATCAAGAAGAAAATAATGAAGAATTTGTATTTCACTTTTAGTGCCGCTGCTTTACAAAAAAAAACATAGTTTATCGACAGATTGCATGATGGGAAACAAAAAAATATTTTATACATTAAATTCGCAATTTTCAATCACGTTACGATGGGCAGTGATTTATTTTTAATCAGTCTTCCAACAAGTAATTCAATCCTCAGCGAAATATTGACGAGGTGACGGATTATAATTCGTGAATGCCACTTCACTTCGCTTCATAATTATTTATCTGGAATATTCTAGTAGGTCCTATCTACTGTATGTAGAGCGGTACAGTCTATACTAATATTATAAATGCGAAAGTGTGTCTGTCTGTCTGTCTGCTAGTTTTGCACGCCCCAACAGTTTAACCGACTTCGTCGAAGTATTTCATTGTCATTAGGTATATTTATATTCAATGTAATGTTACGTTAGTACTATTATGTATTCTGTGGTAATGTTACCATTTTATTGGAAAAGTGATGGAAGGGCAAACTTCGTCGTTGTAAGGATCAACGTAAACTCGGGGTCATGTTTTTAGAATTGACAGCTTACATTAAGGGCATTGTATTTTACATAAGTATTTTAATAGTTAAACACATATAAGTCGAGCTAGTGTTGAATCTCGCAGTGGAAATACAATAAAGCACATGTCACGAGCTGAATCCGAGTCGCCCGTTGTCGCCCGCCCGGCACGTTGACTGAATTTCAATTCCCACCGTTTTCAACCAAAAATTTTCAGTCTAACTGCAAAAATATCGAAGAAAAAACTTCAACATGACACGGTTGAAAAGACACGGCCGTGTTATGAAATATAACTTTTGGAATGCAAATATTTCAGTACCGGTTTACACAACTGCCACAGGCAGACTAGAGGTTGTACCTGAAAAATACCAACATGCACTGTAGAAGAACGAAAATCACGAAAAATAGCTTTAGAATGAAAAGGATTATTCAACAATTCTCCGCAACTGCCAATTTAATTAATTTGCCGCAATTTGCCATAGGCTACCTGATTTAACAAGGTAGTAGAAGTTGTTTTATTTGTTCTATTTAATTAAAATAGTTTCACGGCGCAAGTTGAGCTTTGATTGTAGCAGTAGATACTGAAATGAAAGTTCTATAATGTGTCTAATATTTATGGGTAGGTATAATGTTGTACACATTTTTAAAATCACGCTTATTAGGAGGGAAAAATGGGTAAAAATGGATATCTCTATATATGTATAAAAATGAATCGCTAAATGTGTTGCTCATCGCAAATCTCGAGACCAGCTGAATCGATTTCGCTAATTCTTTTTTTATATTTCTTGAAGTACGAGGATGGTTCTTACGGAGAGAAAAATTTAAAAAAATTGAATCGACTGTTAGGTGGAACGAAGTTCGCCAGGGCAGCTAGTTTAAAAATACATTTGGCATTACTTTCATCATCATCAGCCTGTGGACGTCCACTGTTGAACATATGCCTTTCCTAAAGAGCGCCACCACACACGGTCCTCAACCTTCCTCATCCAGCCACTTCCCGCCAGCCTCTTTATATCGTCGGTCCATCATGCTGGAGGGCATCCCACACTACGTTTGCTTATCGTTACTTAACTAAACGTGGTCTCCGCTCAAGGGCTTTCCGGCATTACTTTACTGGATTTAAACTAGAGCCATTTTTCAAAAGTCAGTTGAAAAGTAACATGGTTCAAGCATTCAATAAACATTCTATGATTGTACTTATATGTAGTTTTACCAACTAGAATAGGGCATTGAACTAATGATATTAAGGCGACAGCGGGAGGTAATAGTCTTGAGAGTTAAGACCATCTGCAGAGCTCATTGACGAAAATGGAGGAGCCATGTTATGTCCAATATTGAACCAATAACTGCTAACGATTGTGATGATTAAGGCCACGGATTAAGACGTTGAATAGTACGTTATATCATAGGTATCGTTTCTGAATTGAGATAAGTCCATAATAATACCTATTATTAGTTTTAGTTTCAAATTAAGTAGGTATGTTTCGACGTTGCCAAATTATGTTTTTTTTTAATAATCTTTAATTTCTGGAGTTTGTTCCTTTTGGAATATGTCACTCCGTTATTCCTATACATTTTATTAATTACTTACTTACGTAGGGCTTTCTTGTGCAGCTGTAACAGAGCCCTAGTCTGATCCGACAGAGATTGTGATAGGGCGCTGTTACAGCCGCCAATCCGGAGAAGCGAGGGAAATTGAGTAAATGCCTCCATAATATGTTTCTCCCGTAGAAATTTCGGCCACGGCGGCTAACCTCAATAGCGACTAGCCAACTATGCAAGTCATAATAGTGCATGTGTGCACAAACCCGCAAACACAGGCGCACATTCTATTCCCTTACTCTCATAGTCTGATAGGACAGCAATCTGACACGATCGGAGAGAGATAGGTACAGGACAAATGGTTTTAGGTACGAGCTTTCCGAAGCACGGGGTTGTAGCACAACTAACTAACTGACATATCTGTGGTAGGTACTGAGAGTTTTTCAGAAAATCCCATAAACTTTCACAAAGGGGGTAGGTACGTAGCAACTAATGATTTTATAATAAGTAAATACTAAGTATAGGTACGAAGGCAATCGTCTTTTAAAGTTGAAGATTTCTAAATTGACTTAGATTTCAGTAGAGACTTTGTTCGAAACCTTTATAAAGGCAGGCACGAATTTGAAATACTAAACCCGTATAGCGTGAGAGGCGGCCTAGGCCTTGATAAAGTTATTTTATAGCGTTGTATATTTGATACAAAATAATGGTTGAATTTAATTTTACCTTTCACTTAACAATGTTAATTTGCAATAATTTACGTTATTCATTGACTTTAATAAGTACAGTACCCGGAAAGAAATATCGTACAATGACCTTTAGGAAGAGTTAGCGGTTTCATAGAGCGTTGTCCCTCTCGTTGAGACCGACAAAACGTCACATAGGTATGAGTGACGGAGACAACGCTCTACGAAGCCGAAATATCTCTCTAAAGGTCGATGTACAAAATTTCCTGCCGGCTACTGTAGACATTATTTTTGTATTTGAATCACATTGTTTTATTTTAGCATTTAAACTATCATGAGTGATATTGATTATAAATCTATACTAATAGTAATAAATAAATAATTCACTGCGATTAAATCACTGCGATAAGAAAAATGAGCAAATATTTTTTTGCGCAACGGATCAGCCTAGCTGTCGAGCGCGGAAATGCAGCCAGTATTCTTGGCACCATTCCACGCGGGCATGTATAGTATGTATAGTAATTAGATAAGATTAGCATTAAGTTTTCTTGTATTACTAGCTGCCCCGGCGAACTTCGTACCGCCTAACAGTCGATTCTTTTTCAGGCAATTTTTTTTAAAAAAATCTCTCCATAAGAACTATCATCGTACTTCAAGGAATATTATAAAACTAGAATTAACGAAATCGGTTCAGCTGTTCTCGAAATTTGCGATGAGCAACACATTTTAGTGATTCATTTTTATATTATAGATAGAGAGATATTCATATAATGTAAAATAGGAAATACCAACTTTTTTGGCCGTTATCTCTTTAACTATAGGGCAAGTGCTTGTGAGATATCCGGTGACACAGGCCCTCTTGAAGTTTGAATTAATTAATCGGAAACTTGATTATTAATTTCTAGCATTTCGTCGTGGAATTCTTGAGTTTACTCTTCATAATGATGTTTGTTGGGCCAAAGTTGTTTGTTGAGGAATTTATAATTGATTTTCAACTGCCTTGATTGTATAATTAATTTGTGTTTGTTATTCTTATTGTCAGTCACAGAAATAATAATATTATATTTTTTATGACAGCAGTACTCGAAAATCAACCTTCAAGAGTAATAAATCATTGCAGAACACATCACATAATCAGGAACAGGAACACATCCGCAATTTTAAAAGTATTTTAAAACTAGCTGATGCCCGCGATTTCGCCAGCGTGGAATTAGGTTTTTTAAAAATTCCTTGGGATATCTTTGATTTTCCGGGATAAAAAGTAGCCTATGTCACTCTCTAGGACTTTATTTATACCCATGCAAAAACACGTCAATCCGTTGCACCGTTGCGACGTGATTGAAGGACAAACCAACAAACCAACAAACAAACACACTTTCGCATTTATAATAAG
The DNA here is from genome assembly GCF_902806685.2 of Maniola hyperantus. NCBI lineage: Eukaryota > Metazoa > Arthropoda > Insecta > Lepidoptera > Nymphalidae > Maniola > Maniola hyperantus. Next base: position 5,076,072 of record NC_048552.1, on the reverse strand, counting down.
GGTACTGATTTTCTAAAGTCGGGTTTTATATACCTAATATTTAGGAACATGTAACATCTACAATGTGTTATTGTTATCTACTAATAAGTTTCTAGGTTTAAAGCGAATTTTCGGACAAACACATATTGCGACATTGTTTAAAAAAAATATTATTTAGGGAAACATTTAGCTGATGTAGATAATAGATAGGAGCTTGCGTTATTAAAGAGATAAAAAGCAGTATATTATTATTAGTTTTTTGGTAGACATCAGTACAAAGGTGAAAGTAAAATGTTGAACGAGGCAAATTGTGGAAACCCCGGCCCCGTAGCGACTTTTAGGGCCGTCATACAACTTGCATGAGAACAAATGAAAACATACACATTCACAATTCCCGGAGAAGCTGCGGTACAATAATGTACAAAAGTTTTCGAGTAATATGTTTGGTGCTACCAACGCACAATGCCTAACATAACATAATATTATGTACTTATGTATGTATATTTTTTTGCAAATATACTAAACTATATAAAAATTGAGCTTGAAATTGGGTTATTTTCTAGTTCGCAGTAAGTACATAATACTTATACCTACTATTTACTCATATTATAAATGCAAGTGTGTTTGTTTGTTGGTTTTTCCTTCCATCACGCTAAAACGGAGCACGGATCAACGTGATTTTTTTGCATCGATATAGTTAAAGACCTCGAAAGTGGCATAAGCTACTTTTTATCGCGAAAAATCAAACAGTAACCACAGGATTTTGTAAAAACCTAAATCATCCGCGTGGGACGAACTCGCGGGCATCAGCTAGTATTTATAGGATTAAGTGAGGAGGATGCCGGAGGTCATTTCTAACATAGACCAGTGGAGGTTATACCATGAACAAACCGTAGACCTACGATTCAAACATGAACAACAACGAAAATGTAACTGGATCGGGCATACAATAAGTCGAGCACCCGACTGGCGTCAGTACAGTCAGTCATTTCAGGACAGCCTAAACAGACTTGGTGCGCCGTCGTACTATGTTAGTCAAAAAATGTGGGGCGCAGCGTGGGACGACTAAAGCGATATGGCGAAAAGTGGGTGGATGACGAAGGCTGATGACCCTGTGTCGTAAGTACTCTCAGAGGCCTACGTCAAATACAAGCACCTGTTTAATATTTTTATTTCTACTCACTTTTATTCCCGACGGTACGATCGCTAGTATACAGTAGTGAGTAAACTGCAGAGTGTAGAATAGTATAAAAGCGAGTAGTTGTGTAATTTATGAGCTGGCGAGGCTTTGTGGTGCTTGAAATAAACGCTTTTGTTTCCGACCCGAATGTTTCTAAATCACTTCTAGATACAATCGGTAATGTTGCACTTTTTGAAAAAAAAGTTAGCTTCCTTTTTCTCATTCCAACCCTAGCAATATAGTGGTGCACTGGATAAAATAGTTTATTCTATATGAACCTACCTACTTATATCTATATACTTACCTTTTCAATCAAAATATCTTGTTTTTGTTTTGAATTGCGACCGGAATTTTGATAGACGTCCACTGCTCCACATAGGAAACGTGTCACCAAGTTCAAATAGGCCTCTTGTAGGGACTTCCACACGCCACAGTCTTGCGCCGCCTGAATCCAGCGGCTCCCTGCAACTCGCCTGATGTCGTCTGTACACCTAGAACGCTGCGCTTTCCGGTGCGAGGTCACCATTCTATAGCACCTTGGTATCCCAACGTCTATCTGTTTTTCGAACTATGTGCCCTGCCCATTACCACTTCAGCTCTGCCATCCGCTGAGCTAATGTCGGTAACTCTAGTTCTCCTACGGATCTCCTCATTTCTAATTTAAGAGTAGAGTAAACTCCAAGCAAAAGGTATATATTTGTTAAATAAATCTGCCCTATATTTAAGGGTTTATTACATACATCGTTCGATTGCCAATTCGACCAAAATTTTGTAGGACGCTAATACAGAAACCGGTGTGCATGTATTATGTACGAAGCGTAAGTTAGTTTCAATTACAGAGGATGTGTAGAGATAGGGGGCACAGAGTAATGTAGCGTGGAGAATCAGAAGTTCATTAATTAAAATTATAAAATACCTTATTGCTGTCCAACGCGGAAATGCAGCCAGTATTCTTGGCACCATTCCGCGCGCGCGGGCATAATTTGTACGGTAAATTAGATAGGCTTAAGGTTTATTGTAACATTTTCAAACAACATCATCATCATAATCATGACAAATCCATCGGCGGCCCACTACGAAGCACAAGTCTCCTCTCAGAATGGAAAGGTTTTTGGCCATAAGTAGCTCGCCACGCTGTTCAAGTGCAGATTGGCAGAATTTACACGCATTTGAAAACATTATGGTCTGGAAAACTCTCAGGCATACAGGTATCCTCGCGATGTTTTTGCTTATCACCATTTAAAGCAATTGATATTTGATTGCTTAAAATAACATAACTCCGAAAAGTTAGAGGTGCCCGGGATCGAGCCCCCAACCTTATAAATAAATAGCGGACGGATTTTTACTACTAGGCTATCACTACTCATGAAATGGTTGACAGCTACACAAATCAAAAGCTTTAAATTACTCTCTAGTTTGTAAGTAGTCTACGCATCTGAATAAGTAAGCAGGACTGTTTAAGTGTAGTAAGTTATTAATGGTAGCTATCACATCGCGGCTTAACACTTTAAGTACGGTCGGATACCCGTGCTTGACTAAATTATGCACCTTCCACACCCCAGACAAACGACTCTGTTTTAAATTAAATACCCCAGTTAATAGAGGAATGTCACGGCGCGGGTGTTAATAAATTACACGGCTGTGCTATTTTGTTTCTTTGGTGACCTGAAATTTTCCCTGTCTAGGTCCTTTTACGAACAAATTGTGGCTGTCGTAGCTCTTCTCTACGCCGTAGTCTACAGAAATGGCACAACGAAAAAATGATACATTATGGAAAAGGAAACGACTACCTACTGTACAATATACACAAACATACATACATTATCTCTGATGTGGATAATGCAGCCCATATGCGGCAAATGGTTATGTACAAACTTAGTTAGGACACTAGGCACATGATGAATACCATCACATGGTCTGTCCAAGATTTAGATGTCTCTGGCTTCCAAGATACACAATTGTACAAATTACTTTTATGAATTTCAATTTAAAATAAATTGTGGTTATCTATAATACAAACATAAGTTTCGAAACTTATAAAAATATTATAAACGAGATTTAAAATATCTAAAATTGATAATTTGGCTTAGGTATATCAAAAAAACTTAAATCTAAATTAAAAGTAAAATAAAACATAATTAAATTAAAACTAAAATAAATTATATTAAATCTAAAACCTCATCGAGACCACCGATCGATAACCCTTTTCAAAAATATGTAATACATATTATGTAAAAAGCTTCATTCATGAAGACTCATCCTTTACCTATCTATACTAGGATATAATATGTATAAACAATCCAAAGACAAATGTATTTATCTAAGGACAAGAATTTTGTTTCGGCATTTTAAATAAATGACCCGAAACAAAATAAATTGTAATACGACTTTGATTGTGATTGTTAACGACGACGCAGTAAAAAATAAATTGTAAAATACGATACTAAAGAAACTGGACGCTTTACGCAGCGACCCGAAAAAAAACGCAATTGAAATGTGATCAGCGTATCGAAATCGCTCCTCGGGGGTTGCTTCAATTATTCAAAAGAACAAACAGATTGTCCGTTCCATTTTGTACATAAAATTGTATGGTTGATCAATTTTCAACCCGTTATCATTGAAAATATATCGGCCTATTGAACTGCGTGAATGTTTATTTTGGTTATGATTTGCGTTAATCAGAAATTGGCTATATCATCAAATATACACATGAATCTGAAATCATTGAAATGATTTAGGGCTTTAAAATGTTGTGTCCGACATAACCACTGTGCACCCCCGTGGCAAAAAATATTAATGCCACAGCTTAGGCAATTCGTCCTGAATCAATAGATATCAAGCCAATATTAATGATGAATTAGATAGTAAAAAATAAAAGCTTGTAATTAGTATGTCATTCTCCAAATAATTTCTCTATATTATGTTTTATTTTGCCCTAAACAATGAATTTATTTATTGTTATCTTCAGAGACAGGATTTCTTGTCAGCAATAAACTTTGTACACAATGGCAGTATTCACTTTGCCGCAAGTTGAACCACGTAGGTACGTGCTCCTCGGGTATTATAGAATTGAATTAAAATGTAAGGCCACGGAATTTTTCTATTCTTACCGGAGCCATTTAACTTTCAAGGTAGATAGTCTAGATACTTGCCATTTAACTAATTATATTATCGGTATAAATCATTTTTTACTCAAATTTCGGTTTCCAAAGCACGTGCCTCCTTATAAATTAAAATAAACACTAGTAATTACGTTTTTAGGGTTCCGTATCTCTAGAGAAAAAAGGAATCCTTATAGGATCACTTCGTTGTCTGTCTGCCAAGACCTGTCAAGGGAGTCAAAGTCGTAGATAGTAGGATTCGGGTAGGTCCTTCCCGTTGACCTAGAATCATGTTTGGCAGGGAGCAATGTCTTATTGCATAAGTAAAGGTAAAAAACCGAATACCGGGAATTTGTGGTTACATCACAAAACAATAATTCAAAAGTGTTATTTCTTGTACGATGCTACGGAGCCCTTCGAGTTCGAGTACGACTCGCACTTGGCTGGATTTTTTCTAATACATTCAAGGTTATGAACTATGCGCCGACCGTGCGCTGTCATCTGGACAGTAATGTTGCCATCTTATGACAGCGCGCGGGAATTGGTACTCCCACGGGGCGGGCAGTTTTTCATGCTGGCAATGTAGGTATTAGGAAATAATTTCTCTCTAGTAACGGAGAATTTATTCGTTTTTAGGGTTCCGTACTTCAAAAGGAAAAAGGAACTCTTATAGGATCACTTCATGGTCTGTCTGTCTAACCGTATGTTGTGTCTGTCAAGAAAACCTATAGGGTACTTCCCATTGGAATCATGAATTTTGGCATGTAGTTATGCACAAGTAAAGGAAAAATCCTAAAACCGCGAATTTGCGGTTACATCACAAAAAAAAATTAAAATATGTTCATGAACTAATAATTAGTATTTTCAATTTCCAAAGTAAGATAACTATACCAAGTGGGGTATCTTGATTGATCAAAATGTCAAAAAAAAACCGGGTACGAAGCCCTGACTCAAAAAAAACCGCATTTCAATTTTCAAGCCTTTGGTTTATGGTCTTGGATAACGTTCCAGCCTACTGATTCGCTAACTCAGTGTCTACACTGAATGATAGCCACCAAGCTCATTTGAAATTTACGTTTAATCTATTGAATGTTTCTAAATTATTTTAATATCACTCAATGAAGCAGCAATGTAGAACCAACCTATGGCAATTAATGCGCTCGGTGGCTATCATTTAGCGTTAGACACTGACTTAGCGAATGACCCTGCGATCATAATATTAGTAGGTATATTGTATTATGTGGCAAAAATATTCTAATTTTGATACCAATGCGCCTACACTATACATTAAATTATTGAATTAAAAAGATCAGTTTAAGAAAACAAAGTTTCTTGTTCCTACGTGATTCGTAAAGTTTGAACTCTTTAAAATTCAGCTAGAGGCTGCAAAGGAATTATTATTAACTGAAGAACTTTTCACTCTACAGTTTTAAAACTTTCTGATTTTTAATCAGTTTAATGGATTTAGTGCACTCTGAAAAAAATTAGGGTTCCTTTTTCCTTTTGAGGTACGGAACCCTAAAAATAACTTAAATACTATATGAGATTTGGAAAGTGTAACTAAATAATAATAGTTCAGTTCGGTCAATTAGTTCATGTTTATCGTGAACCCACAATTTTTCAAACTATACAGTTTGAGATGGCAATCGGGAATGGAACGTCCCGCAAACCCACATAGCCTCCGCCCTAACCCGGTGTGGGCGAACGCGGTTGACGTGCGGGTGTGCGGGGGGTCCCCTCGCCTCATATCACGATTCCTATCTCGACCTGTGGCGGACTATACCTAAGTTTCGAATTTCAGTTCGATCAGTCCTTCTGACTGTACTGCTTTAAAACTCCAGCTTGCAAAATGAAAAAGATTCGTCTCAAATTATCCAAAAAAATTGCGAAGTGTACAAACAAATAAATATGTAAACTACTTATTTCAATTTTATAATAGTACTACCTGATGCCTGCGACTTCGAACGCGTGGATTTAGGTGTTTATAAATTCCCTGGGAACTCTTTGATTTTCCGAGATAAAAAGTAGCATATGTCACTCTCCAGGTCTTAAACTATAGGTACCCATGCAAAAAATCACGTTAATCCGTTCCTCCGTTGCGACTTGATTGAAGGACAAACCAACAAACCAACTAACTAACAAATCAATAAACTATCAAACAAACACACTTTCGTATTTATAATAAGAGTAGTGATAATAGGGGTAGTGATAATAGGGGTAGTGATAATAGGGGTAGGGATAGGGGTAGTGATTGATAGGGAAGAGATTAGTTCTATTTCCTCCTCCTCGAAGTACCTATTATAGCACAGAAACCATACCCTCGTAGCAGACATTACCCAGCGTAGGTTATCGATACGTAATTACAAGTGAACAAATAGCTATAGTTCGATCCGCCATGGCTCCGCGGAGACTCGTATGCGTTAACTGAACTACGTGCTTTTGAATTCACTCGATAAAATCCACAATTCCTTTAATATTAAACCGGGCTTTTTATGCTGTATTATCTCTGATGTCTGTCTAAAATTTTGCATATCCAGCAGCACAGCAGCTTCGGCAGATGAGGTCATAGCTTAGGTAGACTTTCGTCGACTGGCCGAAGCGGCGTGAGCATCGCAGCTGACGGGATAATAGAAAAAACTATGAAAATGTATGGCGCCAGCCGCATGCGTCTGACGCCGGTGGCTCGAAAGCAGTATCTAAATATATAAAAGGAAAAGGTGACTGACTGACTGACTGACTGACTGACTGATCTATCAACGCACAGCTCAAACTACTGGACGGATCGGGCTGAAATTTGGCATGCAGGTAGCTATTATGACGTAGGCGTCCGCTAAGAAAGGATTTTTGAAAATTCAACTCCTAAGGGGGTGAAATAGGGGTTTGAAATTTGTGTAGTCCACGCGGACGAAGTCGCGAGCATAAGCTAGTTTTCATATAAATACATAGTATAGTCGCGTCTGGCGCGCGACAGTCACTTCGGCCGTGACCTACGGAAGTCTACCTTTATGAAGAAAAGTATTAGTTTTGTACCAATGTGTAAATGTGAAAAAAAAATAAGAAATAATTTTAGTTTTCATTTAATTTCAGTATGAGTTTTTTGCTTAACAAACACCACTGAAAACAAAAATGGGGTCAAATATCAACAGAAATCATTTGCGTTTCAAGAATCGACGATTCAGTCAATCTTCGGATTATGAAGTAAGGTGTACACAAGCTGCTCAGAATACTGGCGTCCCGCGTCCCAATTCTTGGTTTACGTGTATTTCAGCATTCCATTTAATATGTTTCGTTATGATTTTCCTCGATCTCTTAAAAAGAGATCAGATGCAAGAGATTTGAAAACCTTATTATGTAACGAAACTTTTACGCATATAAAGCAACTAGCTTATCACTTATGCCCGCGACTTCATCCACGTGGACTACACCAAAACCCTATTTTACCAGGGATTGAATTTTCAAAAATTCTTTCTTAGCGGATGTCTTATCTGCAATCTGCATGCCAAATTTCTGCTCGATCAGTCCAGTAGTTTGAGCTGTACGTTGATAGATCAGTCAGTAGTAGTCAGGCAGCCAATCAGCTTTTTCTTTTGTTGGTATATGTTTACAGATAGATAATAGCGATTAATTTCTACGGCGATCGATGATGTAGTCTAAAATAAAACCCGTCAATAGGGGACTGATTTCACAGACTTTTCTAAGGGATCTATGCTGGCTAAAGACCCTGATACTTTAATAAAACGAGTAGGTAATGCAAAGTGTAGCTCCTCAAATGCAAATGTATTGCTCGGCGTAAGTGATATGGGGCTGTTACACGGTCGGACGCGTCCGAGACAAACGGCACAACGCGACGGGACAAGCCGGTCGGAATGACTACGTCTCACGCATCGTCGCCTTCACTCGTCTCTATGGTTATTGAATCCTATCAAAGAATTACGTACCAAGTCTGATAGATTTTCGATCCAGTCATAAATGAAATGGGAGAAAATATGAAAATCAAGACGATTCCCTAGACGAGCAATCAAATCTATACTATCCATACCTACTTACTATTTCATAATAATATTATAATTAATGTGAAAGTGCAGTGTCTATCTGTCTTCTAGCGTTTCACGGCCCATCCGTTTAACCGATATTGATGAAATTATGTACAGAGATAGCTTGCATCCCTGGAACAGACATAGGCTACTTTTTGTCCCGAAAAATCTAAAAGTTCCCATAGGATTTTAACCCTACATCCACCTAGGTCCTAGCCAAAATCTTGGGCATTATCTTTTTGTACAGAGGTATAGCTTGCATCCCAGGGCATATTATACTACTTTTTATCTCAGAAAAACAAAGAATTCTCACGGGATTTTCCAAACACTTAAATAGGTACACGCGGATGAAGTCGCGCGCATCATCTTGTCTAGCTAGTTATAAAAGACAGAATCATTAGGTATCTGAGTACACATTTTTGTAAGACGAAAAAACCATTATTGGATTTCTTTTTAGTGCTGCAAGCTTTTCATTTGCTCGTAAGCTTTTCATTTGGCGTTAGTCTATCGGGCAAAGATGTTTCTAGAAATTACTAATCGAATGAGTTCTAACGGTAGAAACACCGTCAAAAACACCCAATCATAAAAACGTGTTTTCATGTTATGTTTGTACCAGATCATATTAATTTTTTTATTACAAAGACGTTTCCTTTTACATTTTCAATGAAAGAAAGTTTCAATTATATATTCCTAAGAATTCAACGGATCTGTTTTTCTTCTAAATTGCGTTCAACTACCATGTGGCCTTAATAATTTAAAGTAGAAGAACAATCATTACACAAATTTTACTTATGACTTCGCATTTGGATTTAAAATTAACGAAGTTTTCACTCATGAAGCGCAACCTTCGTTTTATTTAGTTCAAACAATGTAGCAAAATATGTTTGCGAGATTAAATTTTAAAGAACAATAAAGAAGTTGGAAGCACAAACAAGTGTTTACGACTGTTCCATATTATTAAATAAACCACGAAGTTCGCATTTCAATTTATTCAGGGAACTTAATAATGCTTTGAGAGATCAAGATGATAATAGAGATTAGGTAGGTATATTTAGAAAAAATTATAAAGAGCTACGGAGCCGGCGAGACAGAATATAATCATAATCATAATTTATTATTGCAAATACACGTTTTATAGGAGGTACAGCAGTCAGATCACAGTGTATTTACCATTATAATGGTGTGCAATAGTTACCTAGCATTTACAATTATTATGTTAATTCACATGTTAATTACATGAATGACAGTGACAATCACAATAAGCGGAAATTGAAAAGTATTATTAACATAGAAAACATCATAGAGATAGTATACACTGCATATCAGCTTTCTAGATCCAAGGGTTTGGCCTGGACATGATTGGTTTTCTTGGTCTGTCCATTCGTCCGTCCGTCTGTCTATCTGTCACAGCTGGTTTGTTCATAAACTAGAATTTAGTAAAAATAATAATCCGGGTACCGCTCTAACATGAAAAGTGTAAGTGGAAAGCAAAATTTAGATATATACTTTTGAGTAGAATTGTGTAAATAGGTATTCCTCATTTTAAAATCATTCTTAACTCTGAAATGGCTGTTTACGTGAGTCATGGCCCTACTTTCTAAACTACACTATTGAAAAATCTCAAAAGTTCTAGGAGTACTTTAGTAGTTTGACTCTCTGCCCCTGCACATGCGTCTCTCAAGTCTTTATCGAACATTTACCATGGATCATTCGATAAAATATTTCTCTACATTTTCAAACCAAGAAATTTTGTAAGATATCTGAAATATTCGTAATTGCTTCACGCCTGTAGGCTCAGGTAAAGAAATCAAGATTTACAGTTTAATGAAATTTTCCAAACAAAAATAAAATAACTTTCGGTCTCTTAGGAAATACGGAGAGCAACAAAAAACTTTGGCAATTCACGACTTCTTTACGATGTAATTTCGCGGTGTTGTTTCAATAATAGATATTATAAATAATTACTAACATACTTAGATATTTATTTTTATTCTTGGATCTAAAATTATGCCGTTCTAATTTCGGCAAAAACGGGAAAAGGGTGGCAAAATTTGAAAAATATTATTCATATAACATATTATACTAGATGATGCCTGCGAATCCCGCGATTTCAGTTTTAAAAAAATCATCGGGAGCTCTTTGATTTTGCGGATTGAAAAACTACCCATACTGCAAGCATGCAAGCTATCTCTGTACCAAATATATAATGCTCTCAACTTCTTTTTGTGGATTTAGGTTTTCAAAAATCCCGTGGGAACTCTTTGATTTTCCGGGACAAAAATTAGCCTATGTCCTTCTCCGGGATGCAAGCTATCTGTATACTTGTACTACGTCAAAATCGTTTAGAATGGGTGGAAAGCTTACAGACAGACGCGCTTTCGCATAATAATATTAGTATAGATAAATTGATGCGTTTTTGATTCGTAGCATCTTGTGTAGCATACCTAGGTTAATTATATTATAGCTGATGCCCGCGACTTATCCGCGTGGAATTAGGTTTTTAAAAATCCCGTAGGAACTCTTTGTCTTTCCGCGATAAAAAGTAGCCTATGTCACTCTCCAGGTCTATTATCTGTACCCATGCAAAAAATCACTTCAATCCGTTGCACCGTTGCGTTGCAACGTGATTGAAGGACAGACCAACAAACCAATAAATCAACAAACAAACACTTTATAATAAGGGTACTGATTTAGTAGGGTGATTTGAATTTCGTTTGAGTTGTGACACTAAAACTGGAATTTATCCAGAGATTTTAACAAGTTTATGATACCAAAACTGTTAGATTAGTACTTGGTATCTAGTATTTTGCAGACTTGTACATTTCAGAACGTATACGAGTCTCAGCGGAGCAATACTGGTTGGAATTATAGCAATTTGTTCATGCCTAACTGCGTATTGGTTCTATTCTTGAATAGAAACGGCCTTGTTGTAGAATTCAAGTTTGTATTTTAAATCGACTAAGCACACGTACGAGTACAGTACGCGGCCGAAAGTAATGTGTAACATCGGCCTTTAGAATCACGTTTCGGCTTTGTACAGCGTTGTCTTTGTCACTCATACCTATATGAAGTTCTGTCGGTCTCAACGACAGAGACTGCGCTATCTCCTTCTAAAGGTCGATGTACATTACTTTCGGCCGCGTACTGTACCTACTCAAGGCTAGGCAAGCGGTAGCTACACGAGCATTCTACAATTTCCATTAAAAAAAATAGCGAGCAAACGAGCAGGCAGGCCACCTGATGTTAAGTAATTACCGCCGCCCATAAACATTTGCAGTAGGTACTTGAGGAATTACAAATGCGTTGCCGGCCTTTCAGGAATTCGTTGGTCCGCCACTTGAATAACCCCATGTTCTAGTGACAACACCGCCGAAGGGAGTTGATTCCACAGTTTGCATGTGCGTGGAAAAAAGGATCTTGCACAATGGGCGGTCGAATTGCATCAGGCACCCAGGTGGTGAGGGTGAAATTGCTTATGGTGGCGTGCATTATGTCGCTTGAAGAGTGTGGCTCCGGCATAGAGATATCAAAGTTGGCGGATCTAGGCCACTACACCTCCATCAGTTTTGTAATAATTGACGATTACAACTCTTTCAACTTTTTGAATCGTTATATCTCAAAAACGGTGGCTCTTAGGAAAAAAGTATTCAGACATTTTTTATAGATAATTATCTAATCTACAATTTTGTCTGAGCTACTTTTATGATAAAACTTACTATTTTGCTGAAAATCGCGAAAATACCATTTTTGTGACTTTTGACCCCGAGTAATTTTTGTTCCAAGTGTCGGATCGATGAGAACTTTTCAAATTTCATTTAAGTATTTGTGTTTTGAACAATCCTACCAATTTTCAGCCAAGTGTGAATTATTGCAACCTCACCCCTACATTTTGGTCTAAATTGCCCGGACTATAATTAGAACAGTTACATACGGTAGTGTAGTTGGTACCTATTATCTCATATTACTCAATGTCACAGTAATTTACTTGTTATATTTGCACATAACAATCTCGGTTAGCTCGAGTCAGGATGCTAATCAATGTATCACTCCTTTGGGATTGTATCTACGAGCTAGTTGTGGTTCCAACATAATATACATCTTGGTATCTAATGCCTGACTGATAAGTGATATTGATAATAATATATTATATTGCTATTTGCTATCATATACAAGGATATTGTACTACGAAGCTGAGGGTGCATCGTAGTCATCAACATTTCAACTGATAGACGTTCCTTTGCATAGTTATAATAACTATGCACAGGAACGTCTATCAGTTGAAATGTTTGATGTCAATAATTGACATTACTGTCTGCACATTTTAGAAGTAGGCAATCGCAATTTTTTTGGAAATTTGGGAGACAAAACCATTTTCTATTTAGGGATCCCAAAAAATAAGAACGGCAGTGGTGTCTTCTGGTAAACAATCAAGATCAAATGCACTAGCGACGCTTTACGCGTTATCCAAGGGCGGGATGCCAGCCAGCACTGCCAGTTTCTGAACCCTTGGTTGGCACTGAAAATTTCTTGACGGGACTAGGATATGGATTGCACTTCCGTTCGGTGTGATTGTAGCCAACCACGAGCCTATATTATAGTTTAAAAAAAACTTTTTGGCCCCAACTGAAACTCAAATCTGGGATTTCATTTTCCTTTCCGAATAAGTAGTTAAAGGCTTTGAATAATGTATGTCTGATTGCGTACAGGAACCCAAACGAGAATACTGAAAACAACTGGAACTCAAAGAGCTGATTTTCAAGCTAAGATATTTTAATTAAGAACCGCCTCGTCGTGTTTAGGCTTAGCAAACGAAATATACACTCTTGCTTCATTACGGTCGCTTTAATGACTTTTATACTACACGACTAATAAGATATTTTTTACCACCTATTGGCATGCTGGGGTAGAATTTCTGAAACCCTTTCTTAGAAGAAAGAAAGAAAAATTACCCTGCCACGTGCAGAAGCCATGCCCATACATCGAGTATCCGTTACTGGCCAACCGTGGAATCGTTCCGGATTTAGCCCGACTGATCCATAGAGGTATAAAATAGGGATTTGTTGAGATATCGAAGTGAAACTTAATGCTAAAACGTAAAACACTTAACACATTTAAGCTTTACGATTGAATCTAAATAAGATAAAATTAAGGTTCAAAAGGTAGTTTTCAAAATTGACTGATCTAGTAAGCGAACGATGGTCAAATAACACAACCTAAGTCTACTACGAATCGTGTTATTGTTAGGAGTAAAACATAATTACAAAGATAAACAGATTCTAATAATAACCGTGGATCAGCTTGCACAAGCGGGCAATTTTAGTGACATATCGAAGTCGTATCGTTAGCGATCGCTGTAAAACTGTTTTATGTATACACTGATTTAATTTCATTAACGAAAAAGAACTGGAATAAACAGCTCCCTAATCATAATATAGAAGTCACTCGTCATCGTATCGTTAGCGTTTGAGAAAAACAGCCTAAGTAAGTACTGATAAAGTAAAATAAATACCTTCTATGAAAGTGTAGAATGTTTGAATTGTAAACCAATTGGTTTCAAAGCTTATGGACTGGAGCATATTGAAAGCAAAATGACTCGAGTACGCTTCTAACAAGCGATTGTAAAGCAATACTCGTACAAGGAAGTAATATCGCGCGTATTGCTTTTATCGAGATCTAAAATCCCTTTATATTAGGCTAAATTTATTGCTTTTTTATTCAGTTAAGTGGTTTCCGAATTCAAAGCTTCCTTTTCATACTTGGTCTGATAGTTAATGATAATTCAGTTTAGTAACTTCATAAAATAGACATGAAAGAGTGCAAACTAGTTTTACCACGTACAAACGTATGTTTTCACACTTAAATTACTGACGCCCGCGACTTTTTCTACTCACTTTACACTATGCTAAATTTAGCATGCTGACTACCCACTCTGACTTGTTAATTAGGGTATCAAGAAGTCATATTATGGCTGCTGAATACTAATTATTAGTTCATGACCACAATTTAATTTTTTTTGTGTGATGTAACCTTAAATTCACGGTTTTCAGATTTTTTCCCCTTATGTCTGCTATAAGACCTACCTACCTTTTTTTTTTCGCTTAGGAGGGGAAAATCCTCATGGACATAGTGCCGGACTCCTACCGACTAAAAACCCCTCCTTTCTCTAAGCAGTAATGTTCCCGCCTTGTTGGCCTACCATTACTGCCGCGGACTAACTTAAATTCCTCCTCTTTCGTCTTTCTCCCTACTTTCCATTATACCTTCCATGTATTTCTGAACTATCTGCCACTTCTTTTTCTCTTCCAGCATTGTGCTTATGAGGCTCTCCACTCCAAACTCTCCTCCCAACTCGAAGATCTACCTATCTGCCAAATTTCATGATTCTTAGTCAACGGCAAGTACCCTGTAGGTTTATTGACAGACCGACAGACAGAACAAAGTGGTCCTATAAGGGTTCCGTTTTTTCTTTTAAGGTACGGAACTATAAAAAATAGTTCACTTAGAGTAAAAGTAATAGTGCTCATTTATAATCGTATTAATACTGAATTGGCTTTGAATAGAGCTCTCAGAGACAATTACTCGGCACCTTTGAAGTGCGATACCAACGTGAATTACGTGATACGTGCTAAACACTCTCAATAATGACACCTTTGTGTCGGTAGACTGTGATGCAGCCGAGCTGATCAAATTATAGGAAGTAATGAAGGCTTACTTAACGCTATTACTTATACAATTAACTAGCTGATGCCCGCGACTTCGTCCACGTGGATTTAGGTTTTTTAAAAATCCCGTGGGGACTCTTTGATTTTCCGGAATAAAAATCGCCTATGTCACTCTTCAGGTCTTTATCTATGCAAAAAATCACGATAATCCGATTGCCGTTGCGACGTGATTGAAGGACAAACCAACAAACTAACAAACAACCACACTTTCGCATTTATAATAAGGGTACTAAGTAAGGGTAGGGTATAATGATGATCATGATGATGATATCACTAACTGTTTATTTAGTAAGAAAACTAAGTTTAATAAGGCTAAAATTATATTTCCAAAATGATATTTTCAGTCATTCTAAATTTTTAAAGATTTAATATACAGCATGTTTTATTAAGTAACGTGTTTTAAATTAATAATAGTTGTATTAAATAAAGATTTTGTATCGGCGGCTAATACGATGATCATCTCAACCCATCACCTGTTCTCTAGTGAGCACTAGGAGTTAGCCTTCTCATTGTTCTAATTGCTAAAAGGAAAAGAATAAAACAAAACGAGTAAGTACATAATAAATCAAATACTCTGTTACGCAGTGTCTTATTTCCGCTTATCTCCATGACATTACGATGTGTGAACTTGATATTTTTCCGGAAAAAATGTAAAGGGATTATCCTTTCTGAGTACGCGGACGACGAAAAAAGAGAAGCGTGGATGTTATTCGGATAGATTTAATGTCATACGACTAGGGTTACCAAATGTAGTATTGAAATGCCTCCGCTGTTGGTCAATTCCAGAAAAGCTGCACTGCATCAATCATTATTACAATTTCAATTGTTGTGATTGACTGAATTTATGGTCTCCTTATTGCAACAATGCAATGTAGCCAATAGGGAGCAAGTGTCGGTCAATCAGAGATCATTGAAATACTCTGTGATTTCTGTGTGACTTTGTGATTGACGACTGTTATACCTACTGTACCTACACGTTGGTAGGTACGTAAAACCTGTGGCTTAATACAGAATTATTGTTAGATCACATCACGATAATCAATTGTTTCAACTTTCTACTGGCTGCGTATTTATATAGCTTAAGTCTGGCGACAGTACATTTTAGGCGACAGCGAGAGAGTCAACTTCAAATGTTGTTGTCTTTTAGCGTTATAGGGGTGTGATTTCTGCTGAAAAGCATTAAGATTTTTCCCGCACAACACAAAACGTCTTATTTGCTTTGTGCTACATTTTATTAAAATAGGTTTAAGTACTAAAACATGGTACCTAAGTATTCATCGATATAAATAACAAGATATGGTCAAGCGAACAAAATTTTTTACCAAATAAATCAGCGCCACCTCTTAGATACTAATGAACGACCTGATTGAAATCCAGACGTCACTGAGGTTGCATTGGGCATTGATGCATAAGCAACAATGAGTCGGTGCCATTTTGTTTGTTCATTAACCCTGTCCATACGAAGTACTTAATATATAAGTCAATGTAAGTATTACAAATATTTTATGCTATTTCGATTCCATTAAGTAAACACTTTCAAAGTCCGGCCGGAATCCTGACAAGTGCCTAGAAATCTGACACGTCCAGATTAATCCTGATGTCTGGTAAACCTACATACAACAGAAATTCGTCAGTATTATTTCTATGTGAGAGAAACTCAAGGGGGAGTAATTGTGTTTACTTTTCTTGCGGGACTGGGGCGCATCAATGATTTTTGTTAGGTAGCAACATTTATAATAATGTTTGCTTACATTTATTTTGTAAGTTGAATCGATGTGTGTGGTGATGTCAGTGAGTGATTACCAGTAGGTAGGTATAGTCCGTACAAAATGACTCAACTGTCATCTCAAAGGTACGGTTCACCTTTAAAATAAAGAATGAAATCGTACTTTTGACATGAAATTTGACACATCAAGTTCAAATGGCGCGTGAGGAGTTATAATACAGTTTTGTTTATTTAAAGGTTTTCTATAACTTTATTTTATTTTAATTACCCTTCTTTAATTATTCTGCCGCCAATTTATTTTTATAAAATAGCTGCTAATGGGCATGCTTATTTGCATGGATATAGTTGAAGATCTGGACAGTGATACAGGCTATTTTTTATCTCGGAAAATCAAAGAGTTCCCACGGGATTTCAAAACCTAAATCCACGCGGATAAACTCACTGGCATCAGCTAGTATCTCTAGTATAATATAATCCTACAATTTATTCTTTAAAACAGCGGAGCGAGACCAATAATTAATATATGTTTAAAACATTTATTGTTTATAATGATTAATTTTGGAATGTGGATAGGATACCTACACATTTCGACAAGAGCTGTCATTTGGAAAATTATGAGGCATGGCACTGGAAAGCAAACGTTAACCGTACAAAGTTGGAGTGGAATGACATGCTCGTACGTATTCTGCATTGCAATTTTCGGGTGACCAAAATTAGACAGACTGATGAGGCGATTACGCTGAGGTTATAGCGTAGCAAATCGTTTTGGTGGTCACGCTTGTGGTAGAATGCTTTTTGGCTGATCACAATCTTTCCTTGCGTATTAAATGTGCGTTTTAATTTTAAGGGCGTACCAACCGTGTGGAGTGGAGCTGAATCTTTTTGATAACAGCTTATACTCAGCTTTATTAACTTGGTCCAACGTCCAAAATTGGTACCTATAATAAAAAGAGATATCGTATTAAAAAAAATTAAAAGCACGACTGCCTTTTGAAAAACGAACTAAAAAGTAAAAAAAAAATACATATAAAAATGTCTCCATACAAGCTGCCAAAATATAGCTAGTGGATGATTTAAGGATAGATGTCTAACAATAGGTACCCCATTACATCCAAATGTACTAAACGACCAATTAGGCCTGCAACGCACACCAGCAGAGTGGAGTGGTGCTGAGACGCAACGTTTTTTGATAACAACTAAGTATAAATGCCTTATTTACTTTGGGTGATTAGTGGTGCGACCTCCAAGTTTTGTTTTCAGAATTTTAACCATAGTCATAACTCGTAGTATGTCAAACGGCCGCACTCAGAGTCGCTTAATCGTTACTTAAGGCATGAATTAGTATGGATAAGGAATGCCTTAAGTAACGATTAAGCTACTCTGAGTGCGGCTGTAAGTACATAAAAAAGATTCGGCTGCACTCCACTCCGCAGGTATGCGTCGGGCTTTACTGAGTATGTTATTGTAAGCCATCTCGAAATCCGGGCAACGACACACTGTCTGGAACAGTGTTCTTCCAAACGTGTTTGCTGTGAAAACACTTATTTGCGAGCGATACGAGCTTATATCTGAAAGGCAATTTTCATAATATTGCTGAGCTCCCGAGGGTGGCCGCGAGCTTTCATGGAAATTGTTTGGTGCGGATTTAAGTCCATTTTTAGACCAACCATTTCTTTTATGTGTTGTCTGAGTGATACAAAGCAGTTCAAAGAGATTAAATAGTATTAAGTCTATAGTAGTTCAATGTATTGTTGAGTGATATCAGATATGAATTGTTTTAAAAACAGCTCTAGGGCCAATCTAAGTAGATATTATAATATACTAGATGATGCCCGTGACTTCGTCCTTATGATATTTAGACTTAGACTGCATCGTCACTTACTATCAGGTGAGATTGCAGTCAAGGGCTAGCTTGAATCTAATTTAAAAAAAAAACCTAATGGAAGTAGGTATGGCTAATAGAATTTCAGACATCTGTGCTATTCAGAGAGCAAGAGAGTGCTTCAAAAATATATTTGAACACTTCGCACACAATAACAGTTTGCGTTGAGAAGGCAATTTTCGTTGTACAGCTCCAACCATACTCCCATACAAGAGCATAAAGCCATTTTGGTGCAAATTTTAAATTGAGTTCATACTTTTTACGAGCGAATTGCATAAATACATGCTCCAAACCACTATAAAACAATATGGTTGAATTAACTTAGATAACTTAGATGTTACTAGCTGATGCCCCCGACTTCGTTTGCGTGGATTTAGGATATTACAATTCCCGTGGGAACTCTTTGATGTTCCGGGATAAAAAGTAGCCTATGTTACTATCCAGGTCTTTAACTATACCCATGTAAAAAATCACACTGATCCGTTGCTCTGTCGCGACGTGATTGAGAGACAAACCAACAAACCAACGAACCAACAAACAAACACACTTTCATATTTATAATATGGGTACTGATTATACCTGGTGGGAGGTTTCACCGTGGTTAGTTACCACTCTATCGTTCGTTATTTTTTTTCTTCTGAAACCTACCACTATGTTGTAGAAGAGGAGATCTTAATTAAAAATCTACATTTGTTTATGTTTAAACATGTAGGGAGCTACATGTTTAAACATAAACAAATGTAGATACAGTAGTGGCTTCATTATTACAGCCACTTGTACACAGCGAATAGTAAACATGCAAAGGCTGTTTGAATTGTACGACGATTGTTCGTAAAGGCTTATTGCCTGCTATCGGCTTGTCGTTCCGTTCTAGCTAGTACAAGAGACGATTGCAAAATATCTAAGACCGCGTTCACTTTGCATCTGTTACTGTACGAAATTAGGTCGAGGTAAGGATGGTACGAAAGATGGATGGCAAGAACGGTAAAATCGGCCAGGTGCGAGTCACAAAGCCACGGTTTTCAGATTTATTCCTTTACTTGTGCTATAAGACCTAACTACTTGCCGAATTTCATGATACTAGGTCAACGGGAAGTACCCTATAAGTTTTCGTGACAGGCACGCCAGACAGATGGACAGACAGACAGACAACAAAGTGATCCTATAAGGGTTCCTTTTTCCTTTTGAGGTACGGAACCCTAAAAATGAGGGCCCATTGAGTTATTAAATTGGATCAAAACTAGCACAATCGATTGATATAATATTTTTGTTACAATGTCACACTTACAGATGAGGCAATTATCACACCACTATCAATTAGAGCTATCCAGCTGTCAATTTTTTTAACCTACCTAGGACATTTATAGTCACGAATCTACGTGCTAGTCAAGATTTATTAAATTTAGACTATCTGACCACATTGTTATTATTAAAATTCATACAAAAAATATTATTGAGATTTGAGACGTTTGTTAAGAAATAATTTTATTTCCGTCACGGGTTCACGGGGAAACTCTCGCATTACTACTGTTATAATATTAATTACGTATTTGATCTTACAACTAGCTCTTATCCTTTTAAAGAAATGAGAAAACGTGATAGCATCTAGGACACATTCAAATCGACGATCGTTATTGAAACGTCTTTACTACGCTTTCGTCTATAATTCTATAATTTGGGAGAACTACTGCAGAAAAACAAACAGAATAATCAGATTATAACATGAATCTGATATAATAATGTATTGGTTCCTTTAATTTAAGTAAGCACTAACTTAGATCATCTCGTAGATCTATACGTAACGGTACAAATATCGCATTCCCAAGCAAAGGGTCTTGAATTTTCTCAGTTAGGTTACTTTTGGATAACCTAACCATCGCATTTCGGCACCCTGAAGATGGTGTCAAAGTAACTATAGTGGTGTTGCTGTAATAACGTTAATTTTTAAAAATCTTTATCTTAGTTGAACATTTTTTTGAACATATTTTGACCGTTTGTTTCTCTCCCACAGTTCTAAGAGGCTTCACATCTGTCAGTAAAAATAAATTAATCTGAAATTAATGGTATGTTGATTGTATTGTACAAATAAATATTTTCATTGTAGACAAGTATGTATACCTAGGACAAACAATCCAGTTATGTAGGTCCAATAAAAAGTAAAAAATAATAAAATAAAAATCTTTTTATTCGAATAAACTTTTACAAGTACTTTCGAATAGTCGGATGCATCTACCACTGGTTCGGAATGCCTTTCCTACCGAGAAGAACCAGCAATTTCGAGAAAGAGCTGGTCAGCCGCCGAATGGCGACCTTGCACCGAAAAAAGGCACAGCGGCGCAAGTTTGTGACGTGTAGAAGTCCCTACAAGAGACCTATGTCCAGTAGTGGACCTCTATCGGTTGATGATGATGATGATGAAAGGTAAGCTTTCACCAATAGATAGAATATGTCACGGTGCAAGTCTGTTAGGAATCTGTACGACTGTACGTATTATAAAACGACGATACTGGGTGGGGACAGTAATCGTACAGAATAAAGTCACAAAAGATATATTATAAAGTCCCTGAAGGCACAACGTATATTCCTGTAAAAAGTTTACTCAGTCAATATAGCACTTTGGGATGTGAAATTTAAATCTCCACCAAATGACTTCCACGTAAGAGTTTTATACCTATGCGAGTATGCGTTGCGCCCGGGAGCTTATATCACGAAAATTGCTTCTCGGCGTAAACTGTATGCGAAGTGCTTCTTCAGAAAATGAGTTTCGAGAGATCACTGTCACATAAAGGTAACAAAAGATCTTGCTCGATAAAACGCACGATAACAAGAGTACTTTCGAAAGTTGCGTAGCCAGATATCATGTATAAGGCCGTGCCCGTAGCTAGAATTTTTTTAAGGGAGGGATTTTTTATAAGGACTGTTTTTTTAAATGAATCCTTTCATCACAAACAGTTTTTGTCTCGACTTAGTCGGGGTTCTAGTAAAATTTTGCCTTGCGATTTGACAGATAGATAGAATTGAGTACCAAATAGAAGCGCGAGCGCAGCGTGGGCAAACATTTTGGTTGAATGTGACGTTTGGCGGTCTCAACGACAGAGACAATACGCTCTACGAAACACTATCTCTCTCTAAAGGTCGATGTACAATATATCTTTCCGGCTACTGTACTTTTTCACGACTAGACCGTACATTATTAGAAAGATGAATCAGATTGTTTTCAATAGAAACCGCTGCAATGGGATGTTTTTCAAAATTAATGTGTATGAAAGTCGAAAGGGGCAAAAGAGAGCGGTATCAAGTGGTCGGTGGTTTTCGTAAAAGCGAATTGATTCACGCTCTCTGGACTTGTAAAGGGCTGGCCATGCTTTTAATTTGGAAGTAATATGGGGGTGCCTTTGTGAGGAAAAAATACCAAAACTTTTCTCTGTACTGAAACTGAGAAATTTTTTATTTTCAAAAAATTCTCGGATTCAGTACCGAAATAGGTTTTTTGGAGGAAGTAGCTTAATATCTTTTTATTTTAATAAGTAGTATTTGTAAGTTATAGCTATTAAGAATTGCTTGGTTTTTATACGTATCTACGTAAATATATTTTAAGAGTAGGTACCTATGTTTGTTTGTATACTAGAATACTATGTATTTGCACCTGTTCTTTCGTAAACTTCAAAATACTTACTCGTTAAAGTTTAGATTAGATGAATATCACCTTTACTGGATAGTTTTAGGAACATTGTGGTCACTCGTTGGTTGACGCTAGGTAAGAAAGAATCAAAGAAAGATTTTTTCTTTGATTTCAGTCTAATACCTATTCGACAGATCGTCGATTCAGGATCAAACCGAGAGTTCCCTTACTCTAGTTCACTCTGGCGTGGGTGTGCGTTTAGACTTGAGTGCCTTGGTGAGTGTTGCCAGCCTTCCACAAAAGCAAGCTAATAAAATCTTTAACGTACTGGAGTAGCTTCCTAAACCCCCAGTCAGGTTTGAACTTAGTTGAATAAACATCAAGTGCGGTGAGAGCGGAGGCGGTGCGGGAAAACAGGAAATACTAAATTTCACCCACTATTTGTTTCACGTCCAGTCCAACTATTTCACCCCCGAACTATAAACGAGGGGTACATAGGGTATTAGTCAGACGCTATATTAGACGGTTAGCTTGATGTTTACATTAGCTTGGCCAAATCGTTTGCAGATTGGTCAAATATTTGAGAACATATAATGTATCTACTAGTGGACCTGCCCCCGAGTGGTGTGGATCCAAAATTCTTTCTTAGTGAGTGTCTACTGTCTAGCCTACGTTAGATAGAGACATGCCTACATGCAAAATTTTAAGTTTTTAGACCGACTAATGACGTAGCTATAGTTTTAAGTTCGCGTAAATATTATCACTACCATTATCATCATACCGACGATTACTGATAAGATGGCAGAAAATAATGTACATCGGCCTTTAGAATGACATTTCGGCTTTGTAGAGCGTTGTTTCTATCACTCATACCCATATGACGTTTTATCGGTTTCAACGACAGAGACAATGCTCTACAAATCCACTATCTCCTTCTAAAGGTCGATGTAAATTATTTTCTGCCGCGTACTGTAGCTAGTGTTTTTATTCGCGACAGTTGATATGGCAATCGGGGTATGAGGTGGGAGGACACCCCGTACACCCTCACGTCACCCGCACTCGCCCTTCGAGTTCGCGAGTTCCCTCCCCGATGGCCATCTCGACCTGTCGCGTACTATATGTAGGTACTTTGCGTTTGGAACAGGTCTACTTCACTGCTACATTTTAATCACAGTAGGTAGCTTTATTAAAACAATTTGTAGAGACTCAACCAAGGAAAGCCGTTGTTGACTTCCAATTAAAACGTACAAAGGAATCCAGCACACGTCTCAGAATTTCGGTGTATAGCAAGCAGCCTCTGCGTAAATTAAGTTATTCAGCTTCCAAATCGCTCGTTGAGAAAACTACATCATGAAATGAAATGAAATGAAATGATTTATTTGTTTAAAAGGTCTTTTTAAAATTGTGCCAGGGATCCTGAAGTAAGTTTGCAAAACCTGTATCTCAGGGTCCCAGAGTCAGTTATCATAGTATGATACTTAGGGATGCCAAGTTATCACATGCCAATTTTTTCGTGGGGTTTTTTGGGGCTATGTTTGGACTGGATGACGACATGTCAATTATATCATATAAAGATCAGGGTTTTTATCATTTGTTTAGTAAATCAGCCACTAGTCTGTATTTTAGTCTAGGCTAACACTATCTAGTCTCTTCTCATCATAAATCTTTACATACCTAGTACTAGGTAGGTACTTAATTGTTATTTAGAAGCATGTTTTACCCAAATCAAGAGATGTCAGTAACCGTGAAAGTTACAAAATCTGTGCATAATTCAGTTAACAATTTCATATTCATTTCATTCAATTCATTCAATAAGGAAGTTTTATCGGATTAAGAATTTCAATAAAGAAATTCTATTACGAATCGGTAAAACTTTAATGTGCGGAGTTCGTTTAGATACTTTGACAGGTTTGTCCCTTGTTCTAAGTTCTAAAGTGATTTCATTTCACCTAAGTACCTACTGTGTTTAAATTGAAAACAATTTAGGACTATAAATTATGAATAAAGCATATCTGTTGTATAAAAGCAGCATAGCATACATATTTAGCAGTGACAGGGCGGGCGGGCGGTGCATATGGCATGCTGCTAGTTGCATCATACAGATTTTGATCTGTTTCATCGGATTATAGAAAACTAGCTGTCGTCCGTGACGTCGTCCGCGTGGATTTAGGTTTTCAATAATCCCGCGGGAACTTTTTGGTTTTCCGGAATAAAAAGTAGCCTATGTCACTTTCCAAGTCTTTGACTATACCCATGTAAAAATCGCGTCATTGTGTTGCTCCGTTGCAACGTGATTGAAGGACAAACCAACGAACCAATAAATCAACAAACAAACACGCTTTCGCATTTATAATAAGGGTACTGATTAAGCTTTTCCTGATCTCTTATATCATCATCATCAACCAATAGACGTCCACTGCTGGACATAGGTCTCTTGTAGGGACTTCCACACGCCACGGTCTTGCGCCGCATGGATCCAGCGGCTCCCTGCGACTCGTCTGATGTTTTCCGTCCACCTAGTGGGGGTCTTCCAACGCTGCGTCTTCCGGTGCGAGGTCGCCATTCCAGTACCTTGGGACCCCAACGTCTATCGGTTGTACGAACTATCCCTTATATATTTAGAAGTAATTTAATCTGTTAATAAAGTCCGTAATTCCGTAGCTTTTATAATTACCAACTTTCTCCCCTACTTTGGCTAATACAATTTCGCACAGTGTGGTTTCGCCTTAAATAATTCATGCTGGCAGCACGCGATTATCATAAGCGGTAACGCTTATCTGCCCACTAATGTGTTGACTCCGCTCCACCACGCTCCACTGCTGACTCAAGGCTGACGGTATTTGTATACATTATACTCCATTTTTGGTATTTTAGCAAAAATAACGTTGTTGTAATTTTTATTTCTATAAGATCTCGCCCTTAATAAATATGGATAGATGGCTGAATAACGAGAATATGCAAGATACTTAGTATAATATTAGTAGTACTATGGCGAAGCTATTCTTTTATTTTCAGACTAGCTTATGCTAGCGACCTCGTCCGCATGGGCTACACAAATTTCAAACCCCTATTTTATCCCCCCTAGGGGTTGAATTTTCAAAAATCCTCTCTTAGCGGCCTCTCTTAATGTCTGCCTCATAATAGATATCTGCATGCCAAATTTCAGCCCAATCCGTCCAGAGGTTTGAGCTGGGCGTCGTTGATAGATCAGTCAGTCAGTCGGTCAGCTTTTCCTTAAAAACTAAAATAGAGGTTTGAAATTTGTGTTCTCCACGCGGGCGAAGTCGCGGGAATAAGGTAGTCGAGAATTCCGTATTGTATATTACCTATGCTAGATTGTACCTATGCTAGATTTCCGTATTGTAGTACTATGTCGAAACTCTTCTTCTTTTATTTGCAGATGTACTTTTAGGAGATTCATACATCTGTAATTTTACGTGTCCGGGATATGTTTTGGATACCATTTTTTTTGCTCTGAGGAAAAAGTCCTGCCAGCAAGCCCCCGCGGATTGTCCAGTTTGTCAGAACAGAAATCCTCTTTAGGTTTTTCCAGGTATCGTATTTTTTTTAGATGAAACGGAATTTTTTCTACCTCAAGAAAAAAGGCAATAGTTACAGCCATACAGAGAAAAAAAGAAAAGTAGAATTGTTACAGGCCTTTGAACTTTAAGACAAGGTGGCGTCGGAAGGCGCGGTACTCAAATCTGCACCAAAATGGCCTCGTCAAAAGACTTACATGAGACTGAGGCTACGAGGGTGGAAGGCTACATTATGAAAATTGCCTTCTCGACGTAAACTGTTATTGTGTGCGATGTAGATGTTTTCTCAGCAAACACGTTTTGGGAGTACGATATAGCTCAATTTTTGCGGATGTTGGGTTTCACCCGAAATAATAAGACGTGTGCTAGAAACGGTGAATCGTTTAATTAAAACTTCGGCGTTCAACTTTGACGGAATACTGTGCATATTATATTAGTTCGGTTTCTACCGTATGTTATTTGAGTAGGTAAAGTTTTTAAGAAAATATTTTGATTAGTAAACAAGAAACGTAGTAAAATGGAAGACACTGAATGAGTTTTAGGCACAGATCATCCGATAAGTGATCTCTTGTTTCAGATCAGCCAAAAGAACTGTTTAAACTGACTTGGAAAAATCAGATTGTCCGTTGATACCATGAATCTATGTAGGTATAAAATGAATGGAGTAGGTACTCCTAATACCTGCTTGAAGCTAATTTTGTTTTGGCTTTTAACTGAAACGGAGACGAAAATCGCCTGCTTAATTGTTATTATGTGTGATGTAGATGTTTTGATAGAGTCTACCAATCCGCACATCCGCCAAAACCCTTCTCACTCTGAGAGGAGACCTGTGCTCTATAGTGACTAGTGAGCCGGCGATGGGTTGATCATGATGATGATGATGAAATGTTTTCTTAGTAAACTGCACTGCCTCATCTTGGTAGCACTATGTCGTAGTGTATGCTAAGGATGGTTAACTAACTTTTTTTTACTTTGTCAACAATAACGCTGTCTTTATCATAATATGACGCAAGTCTTACCGTAATATAACAAGAGAAAAAGAGATAGGTACCTACCTATCTGAAGAATGAAGTAAATATAACGCTGGTCTCTGTTTGGCTCTATCATTTGTATGGGTATGTAGCACTAACTTATCCGCAGAATGAAATTAGTATAGCGTGCTCTCTGTTTTTGTATGGGATTATGTAGAGAGAGCGCTATATTAACTTCATTACGCGGATAGTTCCGAGTTTCTTTGACGCAATATATGAGATCTGCAACTGCTGAAGGGAAGACGTACGTTGTGGCTAATTCCGTTGTACACAATCTCTAAACTAAACTAAATTGACACGTCTAAATCTATTGCTATCCATTTTATAATGTTGCTTGCGGAAAAGGATGGCACTAGACCAGTTAATTTAGTTTAGTCTAGAGTTTGTGTACAAGAGAATTGGCCCCATTGCCTGCTTAATTGTTATTATGTGCGAAGTAGATGTTTTCTCAGTGAACATTAGCTCATCTTGGTAGAACAATCGTAGTGATTCTGAGCACACCTAAATTTTAGCGAATTCGCATCCTCTACTTACTAATGTAATATGAAAAAGACAAACACAGTTTGACAGTTTTAAATTTAATTTAGAGCGGTCAAACAGTCGTACTGATTCTGAACACAACCTAATTTTAGAGTGTTCGCATCCTCTTCTTACTAATGTAATATGAAAAGGACAGACGCAGTTTGACAGTTTTAAATTTAATTTTTAGATGGTAAAACCCGTGATTTTAGCGCACAGTCGCAAGCCTATAGCTGTTTAAATTTGTAGCGTGCACTAAAATTTTGAGTTTTCAAATGTAAAATTCATGTTCCGTCCCGTTTTAGCAATATTAAAAAGTAAAAGATGCAGATATTCTACATTTAGTTAGCCTAGTTAGTTAGTTTAGTGCCAATGCCTGCTGGTTTTGTCAGTAAACATTGGCACATCTTGGTAGCACAGTGTCGCAATTTGTGCTTAGGTTGCTATTAACTGAAATTCTGAACCCTGCGCCAGATAGCTTTGTGTGGGTTGATTGGAAGTCTGACCATGTCTTATATCGCAGGAATTTGATAGAGGATGTTTGTCTAAAGCCAAAGCGTATTAATAGCGGCTGGGATGGTTATTGAGAAATGCTTTGTCTAGTGTCCGGGTTGAAGGACCATGTGTTATGGAGATGGTTATAGTCTAAGATAGGTACACATAGTGAGAGTTTTCAGGTGCGAAGAACTAGTTAGTACTGTTTACGAGCAGACAAGCGATGTATTGATTAAAAAGGTGGGAAAAGGATCTCGCGCATCCGGCGTTTATGACGCACAAGCGTGGCCATAGCTTTAGACTTAAAACGAGACGTATTAATGTGAGAGACATACATCTATCTCGTTTTGTCAAAGTAGGTACACTTTATAGATTGTAGCAATGTGCTAATCACTAATTATAAGCAAATGTGGGACATTTCAAAACGTTCACAGTTCACACAGCGAACATTTTGCCAGCGTTCACACGTTCACCACACGCGTGCGGATTTTCCGCCGCCACACAGCACAGCTTACTTGAGCAAATTTGCATAAAGCCCCGCGGACACAGTTTTGGCGTCGGATTATCTCGCTTCTCATTACCATAATGCTCCATTGTTTTGTATAAAATGCCACTCGAATTAAGTGTCGAGTGATATTCTGTTTTTGTTGTATGGCAGAAAAGTTAATGGAATAGCCGTCATGAAAAAATCTTAAAACGGCACTTAAATTCTGTCCTTAGAATTACCCTATATTCGACATAATATTAGTTCTTTATGAAAATTATAAAACTTTTTACCACCAAACCGCAAGACGTCGGGCGACTTTCGATCCTCATGTCGTCGACATTCCATCTACACGCATGAAACGTTTTGCGTCATCATTCCTTATACGCATGGCTAAGGTTTGGAATACTCTACCACGATATGTGTTTCCTACCGATTATAAGTACCCGGGTATCTTTAAAACAAGACTGAATAGGCATCTTCTAGGTAAACGCATCCCATCTTAGGCCTCATCAGCACTTTCCATCAGGTGTGATTGTGGTCAAGCATTTACCATGAATTGAAAAAAATACCAAAGAAAATGTTTCGCGGAAATAAAATGATTCTTTATAAATACAAATATTTTGATTTAGCAACACAAAATAAAATAAAGGACCATCGAAATGTTTATTTTGCCTCTTTGTAACAAAGATATCGGCGCGGGAGAAATAAATAAAATATTTTCTTTTGCTAGTCTTTGTGTCCATATAAATAACTGACCGGTTCCAATGTTATCAAATAATAGCGTTCACACAATTCAGATCTATTCATTGTCAAGTAAGTAAGGGTCATTCAATCCGTTTTCGTAAATATTGGTAGAGAGGTTTCGACTACCAAATTCTTAGTCGATTTTTTTGGTAGAATATATTTTTTGACATGCCTCCATATCAACCTGTACGGGAGCGGTGTGCAGGCTCGACCGTACCAAAGGGGAGATCTCCCACCGAGCGGTTGGTTGTGCTCGGTAGCGCCAGCTGGGCCGACGGTTATGTCTTGAAACTTCTATATATAGTCCAGATCGCAGAAAACTCCGTTAGTGCGATTACTATCGGCGGTACATTTGTTCGGGACTATGTCATCGATTGAACAGCGCCATCTAGTTTCTATTGTGGCAACCGCCACATCACTCTCCTCCGAGATGAACGCGTAGTGTGAAGCAGTAAAGAGAGGTGGCGTTGTAGCGTGAAGGCGTGTGAAGGGCAATGGCTGGTAACCATCCAGAGAAGCGGTAGACCAGGACGCTTGTAGCTGGTGATGGAGTGCAGAGCCATTGTGCCCCGAAGCTGTGGCTACATCCGTCTTACAGGCCTCGATGTGCTTGCTGTTGCTGCTTGTAGACTTGGAGTTGGTGGAGACGTCGGCTTGCGGTGTGTGATCCAAAGGTGTTGCGGTGTGTGATCCAAAGGTGTTGCGGTGTATGCGATCACCCTTGATCACGTTGAGTGCGCAGTGCGGAGTGCGGCGGTGTGCGGTTGATCTTCGATGACGTCGGCTGTTGTATTGTGCGACCATTCTTGATTTCGTCGGTTGTTGAGGTGTGCGACCGTTCTTGATCACGTCGGGGTCACCAATGTACGGGAGCGGTGTGCAGGCTCGACCGTACCAAAGGGGAGATCTCCCACCGAGCGGTTGGTTGTGCTCGGTAGCGCCAGCTGGGCCGACGGTTATGTCTTGAAACTTCTATATATAGTCCAGATTGCAGACAACTCCGTTAGTGCGATTACTATCGGCGGTACATTTGTTCGGGACTATGTCATCGATTGAACAGCGCCATCTAGTTTCTATTGTGGCAACCGCCACAAACCGATTTATGAAGTAATATTTGTCGCTAACTGTTGCCACCTTTATGCTTTCAGTACCTACTCGTTTAAAAGTATTTTTGATAATAGATTTTAGCAGTTTACCGCGTAAAATAAATCGTGTCTAGTTTTTAAAAAACGTGTTTTCACATAGCCAGACCAGGCAAAATATCATTGTACGAAAATTAACTTTTTAAATAATCGAACCATCAGCGCCGTTCTATTTACAAAATGCTAGCCGCATTTTTACAAAGCGACTTAGAGGCTTGTTTTTAGCTATTTGTGGCACTCTAGTGTTACAAATGGCTAAAAACAAGTTGTAAATAGAATTTTGCTTTATTTAGTTGAGCTTGCTAAACTTGTAGCCAAGTTTTGGCTTAAATCGAATAAACGTCAAATGTGGTTAGACTGGCCGCGGGTAGGACTGCAACTGGAAAACAGAAACACTAAATTTCACCCACTATTTGTTTCACGACCAGTGCCCCTAGTAAGTGGTTGCATATCTTGCAAAGTTCGATGTTTTTTTATGAGTTTGGTTTATAATAGTAGAGTGAAATGTAACTACAGAATATTAAGTTTTCCAAGTAGGTAGAATTGAATTAAAGCTAAGCTAGCGACGTTAGCCTATAGCTAGATTAGCTGGCATATAGTCTTTGAGCTCAGGATCTATTTAGTTTTAAGCTTTTCGTACCCGAAGGGTGCCAATATGGGACCGTATTACTAAGTCTCCGCTGTCCGTCCGTCTGTCAGCGGGCTCTATCTCGTGAACCGTAATATGCGTATATGTATCCCTGTGAAAAAGGATCCCTGATGGGTTCAAAACTAGTCGGGCTAGCGTCGACTTAACATGTGAATAAAGCCGGGGTGCGATATAATATTATGTATGATGGAAATCACTCACGATAGTTTAAACGCTAAAATAATAATAGGTAGAGTTGATATTTTCACATAATAGGTATGTATTTATATTTGTGCTACATACTTATAACAAATAATAAAAAAAATTAAAATGACCGTGAATTAATTAAAAACTTTTAAAGCTTAAACTTAAGGAGTACTTCTTGTACGATGGTACGGAACCCTTCGTGTGCGAGTCCACTCGCACTTGACCGAATTTATTTTACAATGTTATGGTTGTACCTACTATATGCTTAAACTCGATATTGAATTTTGTACTAGAGGCATCAAACTCGTACTAAGGGTAGGTACAGTAACAAGCTCCAAGTATATTTTTAGTTTACCTGAAGTAAATAGTGCTAGGGTGTATATTTATCTAAGTCGTACATCATTTTACGCTTGGGTTGTCTAAATTTACCATAACTCATGTTTACCTACTTAAAATGCTGCCGGTATTTTCCGACAAAGTTTAAGCTAAGACTCATATACGCTGCGCTGCGGTGCGGTGCGGTGCGCTGCTGTGTGGGGCGGCGGTGCGCTGCGGTGCGGTGCGCTGCGCTGCGGTGTGCTGCGCTGCGGTGTGCTGCGCTGCGGTGTGCTGCGCTGCGGTGTGCTGCGCTGCGGTGTGCTGCGCTGAGGTGTGGTTCGGTGCGCTTCGTGTGCGAGTCCACTTGCACTTGACCGATTTTATTTTATTTTACAATGTTATTGGTGTACGGGTTCTATATGGGTAAAATGCTCCAAGTACCTATATTTTTAGTTTACCTGAAGTAAATAGTGCTAATTGTAATATCTAAGTCGTACATTATTTAACGCTGCTTAGGTTGTCTAAATTTACCATAACTCATGTTTACCTACTTAAAATTCTGCCGGTATTTTCCGACAAAGTTTAAGCTAAAACTCATATAAGTGTAAGTACCTATCTATCTACAGATAATAATTATATTCATAAAAAGCAGAAAAACATAAGTATCCTGATATATCTACCTATCTAGTACGTACTTACCAGACGCGGCAGCAAGTAATGTACATCGGCCATTAGAATGACATTTCGGCTTTGGAGAGCGTTGTCTCTGTCACTGATACCTATATGACGTTTTGTCGGTCTCAACGACAGAGACAATACTCTACAAATCTGCTATCTCCTTCTAAAGGTCGATGTACATTACTTTCTGCCGCGTACTGTATAATCCTGCCTACCTACACCATTTTTTTTGTAAGCAAACGAGGTATCCATTAATCGACATAATATAATATTATAATATATAAAGTATATAAGTTTGAATTTAGGGGGTAGGTAGGTACTATCCGGAACTAGTGATCTGATTCTGAAAATTCTTACACTGATGCTATATACATTGCTATACTATACCTACCGAGAGTTATAAATAAGTCAATATCACACGGACGAAGTCGCGGAAACAAGCTGTACTTACTTAAATTGCTTCCCTATGATAATAATATGCATAGGTAGGTACGTCAAACAGTGTGTGTTAACGATGTAAAGTCATCCGGATCAGCCTCACTAATGGGTGTTCCTCAAGGCTCTATTCTAGGTCCTTTCATGTTCTTGGTATACATAAACGATTTACCATATTTTGTCCAAAATACTTGCGATATTGTACTATTTGCTGATGATACGTCTTTGATTTTTAAAGTTGATAGAAATAAAGACAATTTTGACGATGTGAGTAGTGCCATATCTCAGGTAACTCACTGGTTTACCGTAAATAATTTACTTTTAAATTAAAAAAAAACTAAGTGTGTTGAATTCGCACTGCCCAATACCAAGAACACAAGTAACATTAATTTAATGATAAATAACGATACATTAAAAATAGAAGAGACTACAACATTTTTGGGGATAACCTTAGATGCGAAGCTTCAATGGGGCACCCATATATCAACTCTTGCTAGCAAATTAAGCTCTGCCGCTTACGCTGTTAGAAAGATTCGGCAGTTAACTGACGTGGAAACCGCAAAGATAGTATATTTTGCTTACTTCCATAGTATTATGTCTTATGGAATCTTAATATGGGGTAAAGCGGCAGATATTGGGAGAATTTTTGTATTACAAAAAAGGGCAATACGCGCAATTTATAACTTAAGACCACGCGATTCCCTTCGAGAGAAATTTAAGGAAATAGATATCCTTACTGTAGCCTCTCAATATATTTATAATAACATAATTTTTGTAAGACAAAATATTCTTAGTTACGAGAAAATTGGTGATCTACACAATAGGCTAACTAGAAACAGAGACAAACTTGCAGCTCCTGCCTTCCGCCTCAGGAAAGTCCAAAAGTCATTTGTGGGTATTGGTATTACCTTTTATAATAAAATCCCGCAAACTATTTTGGACTTACCTTTGCACAAGTTTAAAAAATCTATTAAAAATATGCTCCTGAAAAAAGCATATTACACAATTGAAGATTATCTAAATGATAAAAGAGCGTGGATTTGACCTGCAGCTCGTTCCAGCATCGCACAAGACTGCAAATACTATTTTATACATGGCATAATTTTGTACCTATATCAAATATTTTAGAAAAGAGCAACCGCCGAGTTTCTTGCTGGTTCTTCTCGGCAGGAAAGGCATTCCGAACCAGTGGTAGATGCATCCGACTATTCGTAAGCACTTGTAAAAGTTTATACGAATAAAAAAAATTTTCATTTTCATTTTCATTCATTAATGTTTTCAATATAACGTTCTGAATACATTTCCTTCAGAAGATTGCTTTAATCGAAAATAAGTGTGAAATATCGTTAGTAACAAAAGCGATTTCAAAGTACAGAATAAGCCATTCCTGTAGGTTTTATGGTTTATAAAGGTTTATATGTATAAGACGCGAATTATTGCTAAACGCGAAAATTTTTTTCATCTTAAGACAATTCGTGAAGTTTTTGTAGTCTGGAACCAAAGTTTAGTTGAGAAAGATTTTTTGTGTTAGGTCTGTCTGTCTGTCTGTCTGTCTGTCTGCTAGCTTTTCACGGCCCAACCGTTCAACCGATTTTGACGAAATTTGGTACAGAGGTAGCTTACAACCCGGGGAAGGACATACTTTTTATCCCGGAAAATTTAAGAGTTCCCACAGGATTTTTAAAAACCTAAATCCACGCGTACGAAGTCGCGGGCATCAGCTAGTTTAATATAGTGCGGTGCGGAGCGCTGCGATGTGCTGCGGTGCACTACGGTTCGATGCGGTGCGCTGCGGTACGGTGGGTGCACTGCGCTGCGGTGCTATGTGCTGCGGTGTGTTGCGGTGCAGTGCGGTGCAGTGCGGTGCGCTGCGGTGTGTTGCGGTGCAGTGCGGTGCGCTGCGGTGACGCAACGCAGCATGTGAGTACCTAAATATCGAAATAATGCGTGCGGCTGCGCGCCGTGAGACTGGCAACCTTCTGGATTGGCCTGCCTTGACGGGTCTCCGGGTACTTGTAGCTTTCTGTCTAAAATGCGAAGTGCGCCTGGCCTGACACAGCCCACACACTACACACATCCCCACATACATTTAAAAAACTATTCCTAGATTTCCGTAGTTAGTAAAAATATTTTTAAAAGGTGTAAAAACACTAGACATCAGCTGAACAAAATCTTGCAAACCCCCTTTTCAAAACCAAGTTTTTGCCTTCATTAGGCACCTGTTGAAAAGAAAGACTAATGTGCTAACGTAATTCTAGCTGACATCGTTAGCGACGGCGATTTTCAAGAAAATACCTTTTATTTCCGAACAATACGATTGTAAAATACCTACCTATACGAAAAGAGTAGCTGATGTCCAATTATTATTAAAGTTCAACTTATCATCTATCTATAATATAAAAATGAATCACTAAATGTATTGCTCATCGCAAATCTCGAGAACAGCTGAACCGATTACGCTAATTCTTTTTTTATAATATTCCTTGAACTAGGTACTTTGGATGGTTCTTACGGAGAGAAAAATTTAAAAAATTTGAATCGACTGTTAGGCGGAACGAAGTTCGCCAGGGTAGCTAGTAGCTTATAAAAGTTCTAACCCTTTTTAGGGTTCCGTACCTCAATAGCGAAAAAGGAACCCTTATAGGATCACTTCGTTGTCTGTCTGTCCTTCTGTCCGTCTGTCGTGTCTGTCAAGAAAACCTATAGGTACTTCCCGTTGACCTAAAATCATAAAATTTGGCAGGTAAGTAGGCCTTATAGCACAAGTAAAGGAAAAATCCGAAAACCGTGAATTTGTAGTTACACACCATGAAAAAATTAAAATGTGTTCATAAACTAATAATTAGTATTCTCAATTTCTTATGAAAGGGCTTCACCTGTACATTCTAAAACAGTTTATTTTTATTGTTATGCATGAATAGTTTTTGATTTATCGTGCAAAATGTCAAAAATACCTTTCCTCCCCCTTATCTCCGAAGTTTACGAATCAAATAAACTGAAATAATTATGATCAATAGAAATTTATGTAATTTTTACAGAAAAAATAAAACTAACGATCGCACTATCATAGTTTTTTATATTAATAACTAGCTGCCCCGGCGAACTTCGTATCGCCTAAAAGTCGATTCTTTTTCAGAATTTTTTTTAAATTTTCTCTCCGTAAGAACCTCGTACTTCAAGGAATATTACAAAAAAGGAATTAGCGAAATCGGTTCAGCTGTTCTCGAGATTTGCGATCAGCAACACATTTAGCGATTCATTTTTATATATAGAGATAAACCTCTACAAACTAAGTTAGTTTTGCGGCTTGTTGACAAAAGAGATTCTTACAGTATTACTACTTCTGTAGTACGGAACTCGGTGCGTGAGTCCGTTTTGCACTTGACAACTAAAACTTTCCGTTATAGAGAACTTTTCTGAAAAAAATTCCCAGCACTTTCTGTCACAAAATTGCTTCTCATATGACCTCAAAATAAAAAGCATGCGCTGACTTTACGAGTCCGCAGGGCGGGAAGTAATTTCGCTTATCCGAAACCACCGACCACTTAATTTCGGCCTCTGCCATTTACCGTATTCCCATCCCATCCTCAACTTTAATTAAGTTGTAGTTTTATGGGTTTTTAAAATGTGAAGTGACTTTATGTAATAATTTTAGTATGTGTCTAGGCGTTGAAGTATAAAGTTCAAAGCGAAAGTACAGTAATTTTATTTTAACTCGTGCAGAGTTTAAATGAAAACACTGTCTGTAAAAGAAAACAAGTAACGATCGTGCAGCAAAAACATAATATTATAGCGATAATTAGATAATGTCGAGCATCGAG
The DNA here is from genome assembly GCF_902806685.2 of Maniola hyperantus. Taxonomy (NCBI): domain Eukaryota; kingdom Metazoa; phylum Arthropoda; class Insecta; order Lepidoptera; family Nymphalidae; genus Maniola; species Maniola hyperantus. The sequence continues at coordinate 5,039,782 of NC_048552.1, read as the reverse complement.
GTTTAGATTATGTCAATGTAGCGTTACCATAGTCGACATAATGGCACTTTCGATGGCAAGCAAAATCAGTGTGTCAACACTTTTTCACCGCCATTGCAGCGATAATGTTAAGCAAATAAAAAATCACCACTTTATTATTTTAGAAATAGGTATATTATACTTTTTACTATAAGTAGATAATTATAGATAATAAAGATTTTAATCTAAATATTATAAAGGAAGGACTGACTGACTGACTGATCCATCAACGCACAGTTCAAACCACTGGACGGATCGGGCTGTTGGGCATGAAGATAGCCAAATATGACATAGACATCTGCTAAGAAAGGATTTTTGAAAATTCAACCCCTAAGGGGGTAAAATAGGGGTTTGATTTGTGTAGTTCACGCGGACGAAGATGCGGGCATAAGCTTTTCAAAATCACATGTACACTACGGCAACAAAATTATTGGCTTGCTAATGTTACTCGTTGAGTGTGTGTTGTTGTATAAATCATTTAGAATGAGCCATTAGGTTAACTTATATGGCGGGACTAATGCATTACACTCAGTACCAACCTACTTCGGCCTTCGGTAGTTTTCATCTTGTTTCTCAATTTAGTAGAAACTGCACATCGTACAAGCGTCCTTACAACCAAAATGTTCTAAGGGCGTTCTCGAACCAGCTGGTTTTTGAGCAATTCTGTATTTCACAAGTAGTCAAATCAGTAACTTTTTATCAAACGTCAAAACGCGCGCTTAGTATGACGTCACAATCATTTGACATGCTTTTTTAGTTTAATCGATAATTTAAAATGGTTATTACACTAAAAACTAACAAAGGGCGTGGATTTTACGTACTTTGGAAGACCCTCTATTTAAGAATCACTGAGAAATAATTTATTTTTGACACAGGCAAATACCCAATTCTCATGTGTACCTACCTAGAAAGTTGGTTGCGGTTTCTAAATGAGACACATTAATAATATGCGGCCGAACCTTCGGCTTCGGCTTCGGTTTCAGCTTAGGCTTCCTTCTGTCAAAACGACCTTCGAGTAAACCTTCGGCTTAGGCCAGAATCGGCCGAAGTTTTGGGCGAAGCTGAATGTTTCTAGCGAAAGCGATAAAACCTCATGCGATTAAAACAAATTGTAAACTATTGGTAAAGCAATCATGGTCCTACAACAATAAAATCAACTGTTAATATTTTTACAGGCGATCAAAATATTAGGGTTCTGTTTTTATCTTTAATGGTACGGGTCCCTAAAAGATAATATTACCTAAGTACCTACTTATATTGTTGGTGTTGTTATTCTGAAAGTATTTCGTCAATTCTGAACGGGAATACGAAGGGGAAAACATTTATTTCCGTATTTGTTCTTTTGATATCGATACCTTTTATACAAAACTTATTTACTGTTGATCTGAAATCCATATTTTTGGGGTAAGTTTGGTTTATGTTTGTGTTGTAGGTACTTTGTTTTTGCGTAAATATACTCACTTAAAATATTATTTAGGTAGTTTTTAGAAATAATCCTCATGACTCAAATATTTACGTAACAAGACATATTAAAAATTAATAAACCCATGACTTATGCATTAAAAAATATTTTTTAAAGAATATAAATGATGTAACATAATAGTTATTAGCGAGTTAGGTACTATTGCAACTTTGAAGTTCCAAAATGAAGACATTTAGCGCGCTGGATGTGTTTGCTAAAAACATCTACTTTGAACATAATAACAGTTTACGTCGGCAAGGCAATTTTCATAATGTAGCTTTTCAACCGTAGTCTCATATAACGGTCTCTTGGGAAAGCAATTTTGGTGCAGATTTTAGGCTCACAGCCTTAAGTGCTAGGCCCGCGAAAGTAGGTACTACTCTAGCGTTTTCCTGACGAGAGAGCTCACATATTCCAAGTAATTTTCTCTATGATCACTCTGCTCTTGGAACAGATTAAATTATACAGATTTGATAGAATTTACTCTATTAAGGAAAAGTCCAGGTTTTCGCTCGTACTTTTATAACCAGCTGATCTATTATCCACTTTGACTCCCTAACAGTAGGCATTTACTTTAACCGACCATGCATAAAATCAAAAAGTACCTGGACTGCGTCCTGCGTAAGTCTAAGTGGCATAGAAATACAAAGGTCTTAAATATAAATATTTTGCAATTGTTATTAAACTTTACGTTCAAGTGTTAAGGTTTATATAATAAGTTGTTGATATCATAAATTTTTTTACTACATTTCGTTATAACTTATAAGAAACATTGTGGCTAGTTCCTTTGTACAAAATATCTAAACTAAACTAAAATGACACGTCTAAATCGATTGCTATCCCTGTCATAATATTGCTTGCGTAAAAGGATAGTACTAGATTTAGACCTGTTAATTTAGTTTAGTTTAGAGATTGTGTACAAGAGAATCGGCCCCATTGTGTAGGTATATTATGTGTGCAAACCAGGCCACTTGAGTGATGTCAATTAGTTTGTGATCCCTCGTCTATACCTACTATTATAAGTCAATGGTAAGTACGTAGCTGTTATCACAGTCACGGTGGTTTTTATCATTAGTCATAAAGCTGCATTTTACATATTATAGCGAAACTAACTGTCAAAAACTTTACAAGGATTTTTGTAAACAGACGAACGTTAAACGTCAAATGCAGTTACTCTCGACACGTTGCGGACCTCTATAGGAAAACAGAAAACACTAAATGTCATCCACTATTCGTTTTAAAAGGAATGGATTGGTATTTCTGATACTTTGGATTACTTAATTTTAAGTATCTATTTGTTTTAAGAGAAATAGATGGGAGTTTCAACTTTGAATCACATAATTTTCGGCGAAATCTTATCTGGTGTATTGAAATATTCGATTACTGAATTTCAAATAATTTACTGTACGAATTGAATTTGATTGTGAACTTTTTGATACAATTCTCTGAATTACCTTCTAATTCTATTTATTTAATCAAACTAATAATATTCTCTTCGAACTCAGTGTAAAGTTTGTGAAGAAGAAGTCAGTGAGATTTATATTTCGTAAACTGTAATAGATAGAGAGATGAAATTTTCACAGAATGTGTATTTCTGTTGCCACTATAACACCAATAATAATGAAAAAATCCAAATGGCCGCCTTGAAAATTAAAAAAACTGAAAATGGTATTTGTTGTACGATGCGATGGTCTCTGGATGGTATGGATCCCGTCGTGTGCGACTCCGACTCGCACTTGACCGATTTTTTCAAGCAATACGTCTTTCGATTTACATCTTTTTTCTATACGCCTGATGCGATTGAATCTTGCTGCTGATGATACAAACATTTTCAGTATTGAATTAAGCTTCGTGCTATTTGTCTTGTGGTAACAATCACCTTTTTAGTCCTTGTAGGTATGTTTAGGTACATCATTGTGACCGATATTATAGGTATGCTACGATTTATGGAATAAATGTTGTGTAAGTCCATAATTTATTTATAAAATTGTCTGTATTTATTGGAGTTTGTACTGAAAATAATAATAATTCCAATATGATGAATGGTAAATACGAAGAGAGTAAAGGAAATTAAATTTTCCAATAAAACAGGGGTATGATCGGAATTAATGTACAATTGACTTGCATGCGAATATGTTTTAATATCGTCAACCTACGCTCATTGCGTAGCTACTTACAACAATTGTATAGTGTATAGGTACCTACATATGTTGTGTAAAGGTGATGGTATATTGCTGCAAAGGCCGCTAGAACCGCAAGAAGCCGCAAGAAGAAGAATAAATACTGAGAATGTGAGTCAGCAAATGAATCGGTAGCATGGGACTCAACTGACGTACCTAATCTGTAAATTTTCAATGCTCTCGAATCACAACGCTGACATTATTCGTATATTATATTGTCTAAAAATGGCCTGGAATTTCAATCTAATTCTCTAAGTAAGTATATGCCCCGAGGACAGCTAGAACTGGCGGTCAAAGTGGCAAATTCACACATAATAGCATTTATAGTTATGTTAATGAAGACAAGCTGAACCAACGCCAGCTGCGAGTTTATGTAAATCCGAGCCGTGTCGTTTAGTCCGTTCCCTACAGTGACTTAGTACTTTACAGTGTATTGTGTCCTTTTGCGTTCTACTAAAATATGAGTTAAGATTTCAATTATTGAACTTAATTAATACCTATAGAGCTATTTCAAACAAAAATCGTATTCTAGCTGTCGAAATTAGTATGTCACTGGATAATGACAAGTTTTGAACAAAAACGAGTTGCAACCCACAATGATGTACAATTGTGTGTTCGGAATGAACCGTCTTGTGCGTACTACATAGTAGACGTCGTTGATTTCAACATAGTGTGGCTAATTCCGTTGTACACAATCTCTAAACTAAACTAAAATGGCACGTCTAAATCTATTGCTATCCCTTTCATAATGTTGCTTGCGGAAAAGGAGAGCACTAGATTTAGACCTGTTAATTTAGTTTAGTTTAGAGATTGTGTACTAGAGAATCGGCCCTAATATCTATCTAAGACCCTCTGATATAGTTTTTTTTTAAAAACTCTACAAAAGAGTTTTTTCTGATGGCGGAGAAATGTGCATGTGCAATTATCAGTATTTTTATCGCTGAAATATTTGATGATAGCGGAATGAAAACTTTGTAACTTAGGTAGCTCTGCTTTTATGAGCCTGTCAGTAGTTTTTTTAATTTAAAGCAAACATTTTTATACAGCCATCATCATCATCATCAGGATCAACCCATCGCCGGCTCACTACAGAGCACGGGTCTCCTCTCAGAGTGAGAAGGGTTTTGGCCATAGTCTACCACGCTGGCCATGTGCGGATTGGTGGACTAACATAATGGCTATACAGCCATAGGTATACCTAATTGCCTGACAGATTTAGTAAGATAATGATTTTTATAGACCATTCAAGAGTCTTGAGTTTGCCATAAATGTTTCGAAAATCTTGCCTGAATACTTTAACCTACAACGTAAAATAGCCGTTAAGCTATCTCGGAAATGACTCCGAAGTTACCCCTTTAGCATGAAAAGAGGATCCTTGTAAGGGCCTATTGACCTTTGGCACGGCTTTGAAGACCCAACAAGTTAATTAAATTTCTGTTGCTTATATTAAGTACAAAAGAAAATTAGCTCTGGGCGTAGGACCGTATTAAATTAATTAAGTAATATTAATAAATGAGTAGGAAAATCTGTGTTTATTTTTGAGGCGTCGAAATGAAATACGATTTATATCAGGGCTTTAAAAACGGAAAAGTTGATATCAAATATTATTTTTATACCTTGATTTTGCTTACTTGGTGACATAGTAGATATGTCAATTAAAAACATTAAAATACTTTGCAGAAATGTGAAATCACAAAATAAATTTAAATAGTTACCTAGGTAAAACGTTTTTCATTTGGAGGTTGTTTTGATTACTGAATGAATAAAAAAATAAACAAAATGATAAATCTGATTATGCACACACAAATCCAAAAATTTCCATAAAAAAACCAATTGAAAAATATATCTACCGAAAATTATTGAGTTGGGCGGGCAAATTCCTCCTAACCTGTTTCTAAATAGGTAATTATATACTTAATTAGAAGTGCAGTACAATATAATTATATATTTCAAGGCAAATTAAACATGCTAATTAAGCAATTATGCTAATGAAAGGTTAGTTAAACTAACGTGAAAGCGGCTCCCGCGGGTTTGTTTAATCCTATACCTACTGACTGATTTTGACCAGTGTTGTTATCGAAGCCTAACTGCTCTGATTACAAAGCACGTGCAACTAACAAATTGGGATTTTTTAGCTTTAGTTTGATGAATTTCGAGCGATTAGGTAATTTCTCTGAGTGATCAAATCTGAAATGACAAGATCCGTAAAATAACTAAACTAAACCGTAAGTCGGTTTAGTTTAGTTATTTTCACCTCAACGGGTTGTGAAGCTGAAGTGGTATAGGGTGGGTTCAAAATTCAAAGAATTTGTTGGGGTCCCAAGGAGCTGGAATGGCGACTGTGCACCGGAAAGCGGGCGCGTTGGCAAATCCCCCACTACGTGGACAGATGACATCAAACGAGTCGCAGGGAGCCGCTGGATTCAGGCGGCGCAAGACTGTAGCGTGTGGAATTTCCTACCACCAATTTCCAGCTATGGATGTCTATCGGTTACTTTACTTTTGTCTGCGTAGAATTTCAACATACCGTTGATTTTTCTACTTTTCCTTTCTAGAAGATTTTTTTGCTAATTTTTAAATGATTTATAGGATTTATAGGACCTATTCTAAAAATATACAAAATGAACTTCATACTATAGATACTCCTCAATGACTGACTCATTGTACATTGTAAGTAGGTATAAAATTCAAATTCGTCATACCAGCGAATTTTTGGCATACCTACCTAAAACTTATGAAACGAAAATAACAAAGGATTTTCCGCTACGTGACCTTCTCTTCTACTAGTAGGTACCTACTCAATATGGGTGTCAGACACAAGTTGCAGCGTCATCTCACTCTATTAGTACAACCGTCGCAATGTGAACGAACCATGTAATCCTCAAATTAACACACGTGTTGACTTTTACGGACCCAAAGCTCCCGGAAAGCCGTTTTGCTTATCCGCAACTACCGACCACTTAATTCGGCCACTTTACCCCTAGGTTTTTCGTCCATAAATCAGGCTTATGTGATGTTTTAACACACTTTATTACTAGCAAAAAAGGAACTGCTGTGTTGGAATTATTACTATAGTTGGAGATACGGGAACCCATAAAATGTAATTAAACTGTGTTGAATCATATAGTTTTCGGTAATAATTTGGGTGAAGCTACGTAGCATAAGTAGCTCTATGATATTTAGTGAATCATGCTACGAGATATTAAAATTATTCTTATAACTTATATAAGTAAGTAGGTGGGTTAATATAAACGAAAAAAATTACACAGATGCAGACATAATATTTACTAGTGATACTTTTTATTTAAGTTGCCTTTTACAATCGTTTTTAGGTTTTAGTTTTGTTTGAACAAAAAAAAATTGTAGACATTTTACAGGATTCAGTGCGAGTCTCAAAAACATTTTTTGAAAAATACCTATAAGCTGACATTTTGACATTTCATTTCCTCCGCACGCCAGCTGTGATAGATCGCAGGTGCATCACGGCTTTGCTAGTGCTACGCTGCATTGTGCAGAATGTCGGTCCAAATGTCAAGTTTCGAATTTACAGTACAGTAAAGTTCTGGGCGACATTAGATGATATGTTTTGAAGACAGTTTTACTATAGACATTGCTGTGGCCTGTGACTGTCCTTAATGCGTTGATAACTGATACGGTACGATTCATTATGACTGTGGGACTCATAAACTACTCTTGATATAGAACCTATCGTTTAATATAATTTTCGCGCTTAACTTTATCTTTACTACGGCCGATATAATTATAATGTCTATACCCTTTACTTTGATCTCGCCTGATAATAAGTGCTGTCTAAAACACAGCGTGATATAATAGAATTTGGGATCAAATGAACTGTCTTATTGTGTAAAATACAAAAATATATTGTGAAAATACTAAGTAAGTACTAGCACGGGATTTTTAAAAACCTAAATCCACGCGGACAAGGTCGCGGGGATTTATGCTGAAACTCGTTAATTTTCCGGCATAAAAAGTATATAGCCTATATAACTCTCCAGGTCCTTGACTATACCCATGCAAAAAACCAAGTCAATCGGTTGCTCCGTTGCGACATGGTTGAAGGAAAAACCAATAAACCAACACACTTTCGCATTTATAATATGGGTATAACTCGTTCGTCTGGGGTGGGGTTTTTTTTTCATAAAAGTGTCACATTTTAGTTATTCTATTTAACTTGCTGACAGTACCTACCAGCAGGCGAGACCAAAGTCAGGTTTATATAGCTAAAATAAAACCTAAAAAAAAACCCACCACGCAGTAAAGTTGTTGTTTGTCACGGCCTTCACACAATAAGTGTTGATTACATTACTCGTGATCGATAGATCGGACGTGACAAGAAAGTTTTAGGGTATTATCGGAGTGAAGGATGGCTTGGAAGAAATATTATTATTTAGGTTGCTTCTTTAGTAGGTAAGACGGCTGCTGAATTTTTGTGGTTATACGAGTGACCGCCCGCGGCTTCGATTCCGTGAGACATTCGTAAAACCTCTCTTATACGTACTCCTCGTCTACATTATAAAGGAACCTTTGAACAAAATTTCGGCTATCTAGGTCCAAGGGTCTGGGCTGGGCGTTGACGAAGCGTAGGTACCCATGGATGAGAAATTTGTTTCTAGGCATAAACTTAGGTACGTCCAAATAAATAAAACGAAAAGGTGACTGACTGATCTATCAACGCACAGCTCAAACTGCTGGAAGGATCGGACCTGAGGATCGGACTGAGATTTGGCATGCAGATAGCTATTATGAAGTAGACAATAGACATCTGCTAAGAAAGGATTTTTTGAAAACTCAACCCCCAAGGGGGTAAAATAGGGGCTAGAAGTTTATGTAGTTTACGCGGACGAAGTTGCAGACATAAACTAGTAATATATAATATTGGTAATTACATTAAGTAAGCTATTTTCGAAGCATCACTCAATAGGCGGTAAGATAATAATTATGCTTGGTGTTTGTTTGTTAGTTTGTCCCTCAATCACGCCGCCATGAAGCAACGGATCGACGTGTTTTTAGTCATGGATACAATAGACCTGAGAGTGACATAGATTACTTTTATCCCGGAGAATTCAAGAGTTCCCACGGGATTTTCAAAAACCGAAATCCAAGCGGATGAAGTGGCGGGCAACATCTAGCGCCTAATATTTCATCAAAAATACTTGGGGAAATATACTTTTTTAAATACATATGTGTATCAATATGAAATGCGTAGGTAAGTAGCAGTTATTGAGGAAACCTCAAATTATTCGTATCCTTGACATTTTCCCCTTACATTTGTAAAATTAGCATGAAAATATTACCGGACCTCCCCATTGTACTAATTCCCTTTGTAATGTAAGGATCGGTTTAATGAACTCATGCTTCAAAGTCCCGCGAGAGGTCAATAGGCACTCCAGAGGATCCTTCGCTTTGTATGAAAATGGGTGACTCGCAGTCATTTGCAACTTTGGAATTTTATACGACCTTTCAGCGCCCATTATAAAATGGAAATTTTTCTTCGTAAGGCCTATATTCAAGGCTTCAAATAAGGCTTCACATTTCTAATGTTTTTTAAATATTAAACCTTTGGGGTTAAAAAATTGAGTTTTAGCATGTAGGTAGGATTTGCTAAGATTTTCTTTGCTGCATTGCTCTCTTATAAGTAGTCGGGGCGCTCAGCTATTAATTTTGATAGATAAGTAGAATCTATCTACACTGATATTATAAATGCAAAAGAAATTTGAGTTTTAGCATGTAGGATTTGCAAAGATTTTCTTTGCTGCATTGCTCTCTTATAAGTAGTTGGGGCGCTCAGCTATTAATTTTGATAGATAAGTAGAGTCTATCTACACTGATATTATAAATGCAAATACAATAATATAATGTGTCTGTCTGTTTCTTACTTTTACATGGCGCATCCGTTCATTCAATTTTGATTTTTGGTAGGTATACAGATTGCAACCAGGAAGAGGACGTACTTTTTACTCTGGAAAACCAAAGAGTTCCCATGGGACTTTCAAACCCCTAAATCTAAGCGAATAAAGTCGAGAGCGTTATCTATATCTACTCTATATTTGTATACCAAGAGAAATGTAAGCGAAAAAATGAGCAAGGTAATATTATATATATAAAAGGAAAAGCTGATTGACTAATCTATCAACGCATGGCTTAAACTAACGGACGGATCGGGCTGAAATTTGCCATGCACATATCTATTGAGACGTTGGCATCCACTAAGAAATTATTTTTGAAAATTCATCCCCTAAGGCGGTAAAATAGGGGTTCGAAATTTGTGTAATCCACGCGGATGAAGTCGCGAGCATAAGCGAGCACATAATTTGAATATAGCAAGAGTGACATATAGATGAGAACCAAGTAACGTACTGCTACTATTAATATCCCATCGGATGTAGTGGAGAGCAGTACAACTTTAGACGTGCACTTTGCTCTAACTTTGAACTTGCACGCGTAGCCTAAGTAGTGCTTTCGTATACATACTTTTTTCAAAATAGGTAACTAACTCGAAACTTTGTGATTGCTGAAAATGTTAGAAAAATCACCGACTAGGTACCTATTTCTTTCGATTTTATCCACATTTCCAATGAATACTAAGGTTAAAGTAAATTTATAAAAGTATATGATGATGCCCGCGACTTCGTCCGCGTGGATTTAGGTTTTTGAAAATCCCGTGGGAACTCTTTAATTTTCCGGGTGCAAAAGTATTCTCTTCTACTAATAACTTTCCCGGGATGCAGGCTATCTCTGTACCAAATTTCATCAAAAGCGGTTAAACGGATGGGCCGTGAACAGCTAGCAGACCGACAGACAGACAGACAGACAGACAGACAGACGGACAGGCAGACACACTTTCGCATTTATAATATTAGTATGGAAGTATGGATAAATACTTTTTTCAAATATAATTTTGGCTTGCTCTTATACAATACTTTTGTGCCAGAATCTCCGGAGCCAGTACAAAATAAGATAAGGAATGCAACGTCACATTGTACACGTAAGTTTATTGTAAGTTAGAAGCAACAACTATTAATATTGCATCCGATGTTGCAAACTACAGCACAGCACAACTTCTGACAATCACTTTGGCCTAACTTCAACTTGAAATGCACAGACTGACGCTTTAGGTATTCAAGAATTTTAAAGTGTAACATAGAAAAGTTGTATGTAGATTGTGTTAATGTTTTATAACAAATTTATTTAATTAGTTTCTATTTCGTATATATTTGATTCAAATCTAATCACCGATTTTTTAATTACTTTCCAAAAAGGAGCAACCGCCGAGTTTCTTGTTTGTGTCTATCACGAGGAAAAACGTTACGCAACAACGCGGCGCGCGGTATGATCAATTGGACGATTCGAAAGCACTTTGCAAAGGGTTACCTATTCAATTAGAACAAAAAACTTCTAGTTATAATTATTATCATGAGCAACCCATCGCCGGCTCACTATAGAAGCACGGGTCTCCTCTCAGAGTGAGAAGGGTTTTGACCATAGTCTAACCAAGCTGTGCAAGTGCGGATTGGCAGACTTTACACAACTTTGAGAACGTTAACGTTACGTATAAACTCTCAAGCATGCAGGTTTCCTCAAGATATTTTCTTTCACCACTAAAGCTATTTAATTACTCAAAACGCACATAACTCCGAAAAGTTAGAGGGGCGTGCCCGGGATTTAACACCCAAACTCCGATTAGGAGGCGAACGCCCTAACCACTAGGCTACCACAGTTTATAAGGAGCTATTTATATTACCATCTACTGTTGGACATAGGTCTCTTGTAGGGACTTCCACATGCGGTTTTGCGCCGCTTGCATCCAGCGACTCCCTGCGACTCGTCGAATGTCGTCCGTCCACCTAGTGGGGTCTTTCAACACTGCGTTTTCCGGTGCGAGGTCGCCATTCTAGCACCTTGGGACCCCAACGTCTATTGGTTTTACGAACTATGTGCCCTGCTCTGCCACTTCAGCTTCGCAACCCGTAGAGCCATGTCGGTTACTCTAGATCTAGTAGATAATTTATATTACCGAATAATATTAATTACATTTTAATCCCGCTGTAAGGTATGTTTCGTATGTAACATTAATTACACGGACGCGGTCTTGCACCCTCGAGGAACGTGTAATGGGTGTCCTAATATCCACCACAAAGGGCTGCATACACATGTGCAAATTACTGGACAGCTAATTAGTAATGGGAAAGCGATTCCGTGTGTGCTGTCATTAATACTTAAATACATCTTAAATATTAAATTGCATTTGTACAAATTACTACAGGTACGATGGGATTGTGGAACCTAGTTTTGTATAAATTTTTCTTTCTTTAAGGCGACTTTCGTTGACCTTTAGCGTCATTCAGATGTTTTATTTGCAATATATCGTCAACTTTTACAAAATTATAGGATATTTTTGTATTTTTTCTCGCGTTTTTTTTTGTGGTATCATATCAGTAATGATACCTGTAAGCTGTCGTCGTTTTTGCCAGCGTTCTGGTTACACCCTGTATATTTGTACCTACTAGTAATCGTCGTCGTCATTCGATAGACATCCACCGCTGGACATAGGTCTCTTGTAGCGACTTTCACATACCGCGGTCTTGCTCCGCCTGGATCCTAAAACAAACACTGACTTGTGCAGTACTTATTGGAAAGGAAAGAGGAACCCTTCTTAGGTTGTCTTTTCCTCGTTGTCTGTCTGTCTGTCTGTTTGCCTATCTGTGGAGTCTGTCAAGAAACCTACTGGGATCCCCCGTTGAACCCGTTGATCAAGAATCATAAAATTTGGTAGGTAGGTAGGTCTCATAGGACAAGTAAAGGAATAAATCCGAAAACCGTAAATTTGTGGTTACATCACAAAAAAATGTGCTCATAAACAAATAATTAGTATTTTTTCAATTGTAAAAGTGAGACAACAATACCAAGTGGGTTATCATAATATTATGAAAGGGCTTGTACCTGTAGGTACATTCTACAACAGATTTTTATTTAGTTTTATGCATAATTTCTCGTGCAAAATGTCGAAAAAATACAACTGTAGTAGGTACAGAACCTTCGGTGCGCGAGCCTGACTCGCACTTGGCCAGTTTTTAATATTCTTTAAATTTAACGGCCACCTGATATGCAAGTGGCCCGTGGGAAGTAAGACCATTGATGCGCTATTTGCCATTTGATGCAGCTCACTTTGAAAGCCGAGCACAATGCATTCGTGATTCGTGTCAGATGGCGAACTAGCAGAGTGAACTAGCAAAATGAAACGTCCAACCGTTCACGTTTCATCGCGACGCGTTTGCAAAATGTATCGGAATACTTTGGGTACGAAGGTTCTACGGCTAGCACATTGTACGTAGACGAGTATGTTATCAAAGCGCATTAGATAGAGAGCCAGCGCGTGCCCGACCTTCGTTATTTTATAAAAGCTGAAAGTTTCTCTGCGTATTGTCCCCAAAGGAGGAACGATCAGCGACTATGAAGTTTGAATCATGGTTGCTTTGGGAGATAAAGGTGTAAAAAATCTTACATCAAAGTATAAAGTCTCATATTTTTATATTTTCTTTGGAATAGTATTAGAAATCTCGTCATGCATTGCCAAACACTTACAGTATCGTGGCAACCCCTGGTAGACACCTTTAAACTTTTAAATTTTAAGGATGTCTGGCAGGGGGTTGGGGGTCGAAAGTACAGTTTCGATGACTGCAAAGTGGCGCTAATAGATGGCATTAACAGTAGCTTTAGTACTGAGTGAACAAACCTACATATTACAAATTTAGTTACTGGCAGCAAACGAACCGTGGCCTAGCGGTCAAGGCGTCGGGCGCGAACTCAGAAGACGTAGGTTCGAATCCTGCCGGTTCCGCAATTTGTTTACAACTCACGGCTAAGTAATATTATGACCTTAGAATATTATTATAATATTAGGTAAAACAAAACAAAAAAAAAACATCGTTTAAAAATTGTTTAAAATTACAAAGCAGCTGGAAACTTTTCCATAATATCAATGGATAGTAGTAGATCTTAGAACGGAAAAGGTAAGGAATTTTTGGACAAAATCACTATTCTTAGGACATTTCGGCAATAAATATAGGTCGCTAAGACTTTGTTAAATTCTCTTTAAACAAATAATTTTGCTACATTTAATTGACACGATAATAATATTATACCTACCTACTTACTAGTGCATAATCGGTATTATTTATACGAATAAACCAAAATTCGTGTATGTGGTGGTTGATTGTTGTGGAAAACTCAATAAAATCCAAAGTACGCGAATAATGTACGGGCATTTCCTGCTGTGTACGTAAATGGCTCATTTCAGATGACACATTGGAGGTTAAAATTACCTAATAAGCCAACATTTCACAGCTTATTTTTGCGGTGTATAGTATGCTCTTATTATGCTTCAAAATATATTTTCTTAAACATAACACTTTCACATTTTAGGGTTCCGTACCTCAAAAGGAAAAACGGAAACCTTATAGGATCACTTTGTTATTGTCTGTCGATCTGGAGAAGAAACCTACAGGGTACTTCCTGTTAACATAGAATCATGAAATTTGGCAGGTAGGTAGGTCTCATAGCAGACATAAGGAAAAAATCTGAAAAACTTGAATCTAGGTTACATCACACAAAAAAAATTAAATTGTGGTCAAGAACTAGCAATTAGTATTTTCAATTTTCAAAGTAAGATAACTATATCAAATGGGATATCATATGTTAGGGCTTGTACATTATAAAACAGATTTTTATTTATTTTCAGGCATAATAGTTTTTGATTTATCGTGCAAAATGTCAAAAAATATGACTGTGATACGGAATCCTCGGTGAGCGAATCTGTCTCGCACTTGGCTGGTTTTTATACTGTATAAACCTTATTTGCGTAAAACCTGAACCATCAGATGTGTCCCATTTTGCGAAGTGACGAAGTTTTTTTGGAATAGCTATTTAGCTTTGATTAGTTTTTTATGTCACTTTCCAGGTCTTTAACTATAACCGTGCAAAAATCACGCTGATCCGTTGTTCCGTTGCGGCGTGATTGAAGGACAAACCAACAAACAAACAGTTTCGCATTTATAATATGGGTAGTGATTTTGCCAGCTTGTCATCCAGATGCGAGTAATGTAAGGGCGTGATGAATTGTTATTCGGCGTCCACTATCCGTACCTACATTGTCACAAATAACCTCGGTTGACATTAATCTTTCTACACAATAATGTTAAACCGCGACACGTTTTCATAAATCAAACAAACTCGACGTTTACACAAAAGTTAAACGTGACAGTATGGGTAGGGCGTTTATATTTTAAACACCCAGACTCAAATAATAATTATAAGTTTTGAGAACTAGTAAACGGATAGTAGAGCAAATACACATTCCACACATCACCGTCTCAACACAACAGCCCTACTGAGCACGGATCTCATCTCAGAATGAAAAGAGCTTAGGTCATAGTCTACCACGCTGGCCAAATATGGCTTGGCAGACTTGAAACACTTAAATGGTGAAAGAAAACATCGCGAGGAAACCTGCCTGCCCGAGAGTTTTCTATAGGATGTTGTCACAGGTGTGTGAAATCTGCCAATCTACACTGGGCCAGCGTGGTGGACTATGTCTTAAGCCTTTGTTATTTTAAGAGTATTTACACCCGTTTTCAGTGAGGCCGACGATGGATTGCGTTTTGAATGATGATTTGAGAAGAAAGCTTATATCACTCCTTAGTCTTTACGTAGTTTTTCTGCATGTGAAACGTTCATCAAAATCGGTTGAGTCGGCCAAAAAAGAAAAAATACAGACAAAATAAAAAAAATGGTTGTTTGAGTTTTGACAACGCTTAAAAACTAAGTAGGTAAAAGGTAGTCTACAAAATAACACAATTCAGAAGCCCCTTAAAAAATCAGATTAAAAAAAAATCACACCTACTTAATTTTTTTTATTTAATAGATAATTTCAGTGATGTGGTTATGGATAATTTGATATCTCTCCAGTTTCATAGTATAAGCACTAGGGTTGAAATGAATATTAATTTATGTTTTATCAGTTTAATGGTTCAGATGCGTGTGACGTGAAGGGATGATAAATTGTTGTAATTTGCCACCCGTTGCTTGTCCGTACTCGGCCATGATAACCTTTGTTAGTGTATGATACATTATTATTGCTACACAATAGCTTAGCGCTGACACGTAGGCAGTCTAAATATAAAATTATCTAAAATAGATATACTTAGGTATTCAAATTTAAAAACCGGCTAAGTGCGATTCTTCTACCCAGAAATAGTTCTTCTTCTTTGTCGTATCAATCTTGGCAGAGCGGTCGTGGTCATCACGAAGCAACGTCTTTGAGGGCAGATGTTATATGCCTCACGAGCATTCGCCATTTCTCCCTGCTGGCTGACAGCCTGGTACACTCGTGCAAAGGACCGCCCACAGCAGACTTAATTTGGTCGGTCCATCGCATGGGTGACCTTCCTCGCCCTCTAAAGAAATAGTTATGTATGAACAATTTTTTATAAAAACAATGAGCTATTTGTTTTATAGAGTAGGTACACTTTATTTTAATAGGGCAAGTAGCGATGTGTATGAAAAAGTTATTCCACGGATATTCTATAGTAGCCACTGACCTCTACTAATACAAGTAGGTAGGTAGGTACGCTGGATCTGCGATTGTCGACCTGTTTTTGAAGCAGCTTAACCTTCGCTATTTTGGCGCTGATAGCAGCAGTGAGCGTCATATGAGCGTATTCGGAACTAAATGTTAGTGATGAGACATCTGGCAACATAGTGTTTGTCACGAAGATCATTTGACACAGTGTTCATTTTGATTTCCGCTATACTTGGGACGTTCGGATTTGACACAAAATATAGCTATAATTTTGTATGGCATACCTCGATATTATTAGGTACAGTTTGTTCACATTTTCCTCATGAGTAATCTGAATGTCAGCTGCATCAGTAGCGGAGGGTGTAAAAGTAAGACAGCATCAAGCTGTTCAGAAGGAAGTGGTGTATCGTAAAGTTATTTC
The DNA here is from genome assembly GCF_902806685.2 of Maniola hyperantus. Classification (NCBI taxonomy): domain Eukaryota; kingdom Metazoa; phylum Arthropoda; class Insecta; order Lepidoptera; family Nymphalidae; genus Maniola; species Maniola hyperantus. The sequence goes on along the minus strand of NC_048552.1, from coordinate 5,023,103 downwards.
GTGTCACTTTGGAAATCTGATATAGGTACCTAATGTAGGTAAGGTCTACTCATTACTGCCTCATGGATTTAATGTTTTTGAACGTAAAAATATCCCTTATCAAAAGTTACGAATAGCTTTGAGTTGACCCTTTTTGTACCTTTTAGAGTGGTTATTGACCCTTTACTCGGCTTTTAAGTGCCAGTTAATTTAATATCAGATGCTATCGTTACAAAGGCGTTACTGCAAGGTAGGACTTTTGTAGTGCTAATTTAATAAATAAAGATACAATTTATATAATTTTACAAAGGGTGTAAAAGGACGACGACATCTAGTTAGGTATATTAGAGGATTTTATTTAGGAAATTACCTTTTTAAACTAGTTGCTGCTTGCGACTTTAGGTGAAAATTTATTTTTCAATGCTATAAAAGTAATCTATATTAGGAAGGTCTGTACGTTGAACCAAATAATCGAATTTAATTTATGATCAATTCATTAATTTGGTGAAAATCCGCCAAATCTCTCGTCTATTGTAATATCCTAATATCCTTACTTTGTGTCATTAGGTACGCATGCCTGGACTACGCTGACGGTGCCAGTGACGAAGATCTGCAGGAACCATCAGGAGATGATCTGGAGTCACGTTCCTCTAACCGCAGCCCTCCTCACAGCGAGCCTGGCATGTCGCAGCCTGCGCGGCTCGCAATCTCCTGGGCGTCACGTGCGTTCGCAAGCAGAAGCGTATTAAAAGGACTGCGGATGGCTTCAAACTTAGTCGGACATACTCCAACAAACACGTGAGTTTAGCCGATATTCATCTTCTTAAATTTAATGCTCTAATCGCGATAGTGTAAACGCTAACACTTCAAAATGACATTAATTTTTCTGAAAAATTCAACATGAAAATCCTTAGTAATCAACCCAATGTAAACTCAAATGACGTAGATTTTCAGCATCAAAATCTGCGCGGAGAGGAAAATTGTTAAGTTGCAAAATGACTTCAAGTCAACCCCTTTTATACTAAGTGGGGCATTCTTGAGAGTCGCCATTGAACGTTCACCGGGCTTCCAAGTACGCGTTGATTAAATATCCGATGTTTACTTTACAAAAGGGATAAGTTTTATGTCCGGGGTATTTTATGAAGCTACTTAATTAAATTATTACAAAAATATTGCGGAAATATTTTACCTGGAGTATTTTTTAGATCAGAAAGTGTACTTGAGTGAGACTCTAATTATAAATTAAACGAGACCATAGATTAAAGGTGGTAATTTGATATTTTAATAAAAATATTCTAATCTTTTCTAGTATATTTGTTGACATTGTAAGGTACCTAATCCTATTGTAATGAAATGTATAGTGTAATTGATTTTTGTAATTTTTTTTTCCTATACCTAAGCCCTTCCGCTGGCAGATTTAATGTATAAAATGTATGTAATGTGATAATAAATGTAAAAGGTAGGTATATGTACTTACTCGTACATTGTACAAGGCAAATAAAATAAATCTATAATATTGTATGTTATTTGAGTAAAAAAATGGATATTTAGAAGGTATTTAATTCAAAGTGTTAGAATAGATAAATTATCATAACTAACGTTGCATAAATTATTTAGTAGGTACTTAACATGAAAATTAGTTATAAGAGTTAGTTAACAAAAAGTTAGTTATCAGCTAGGTATCTGCTGTACCTACATATATTATCAGTTGAAATAGAAGTTACCTTATTCTTGTAGATTTTGATGAAAAATTAATTTCGTTGCCGGAAAACGATCGCACGATATTCGTCATTATCGACGAACAGAAAACCTATAATTCCTTTGTGATGAGCGCTGAATATGAAAAGAGCGATGAAAATCAAAAATTAAATCCACCGATAAAACAAAGGAATGATTGAAAATTATGTGGAATGACTTTTATGCCAGGTTTTAATTTCCGGAAGTTATAATTGGGACACGTAATGATGCACCCTATCTCGTTGTTTCCGTTCCGTTCCCTATGTTTATTTAACACTAGCTGATGCCCGCGACTTCGTTCGGTTCTGCGACAGACATGAGCAGCTGCCCATTGCCACTTCAGCTCGCTAATCCTTTAAGCTATGTCGGTCGCTTTTGTTCTTCTGCGAATTTCCTCGTTCCGAATTTTATCCCTGAGAGTGATACCCAATGTAAACTATGATATTATTGTGACATCAATGATGATTATACAATATTTTCCTACATAAAGCAAACTTCAATAAGGCAATGAATGTAGCATTCTTTATTGCAGTTCTCATGTGACTACCATTGTGCACCTGCGAATAATAACAGTGATGGAAACAGAAAATGAAGTCAGACAATATTGTTACACAAAGGGTTACATTTTAATTGTACCAGAACGTTCGTTAATTAAGCACTTAGAGAAATTACTAAAACTAACTTATTCCCGCGACTTCGTCCGCGTGGACTACACAAATTTCAAGCCCGTATTTCACCCCCTCAGGGGTCAAATTTTCAAAAATTCTTTCTTAGCGGATGCCTACGTCATAATAGCTATCTGTTCGCCAAATTTCAGCCCGACCGTCCAGTAGTAGCTGTGCGTTGTCACCTTTTCCTTTTATATATTTAGATTACAGATGTCAGTAATGTTTTAGCTCATCAATTTAGAATTTTTCGATTTCGAATTCGAGCGAAGTCGCGAGCGTAAGCTAGTTTACTAATAAAAACTTGAGTCTCTAGCGTTCTCTGTACTCGAAGTATATTATTATATATTATAATGCCAATAAGTATATTAATATCTTGTACTGCGAGTCCGACTCGTACTTTACGGGTTTTTTATTCAGGTGGGTGTTACAACCCGTTATTCAATCTTATTGAAGTCGTTAGTTACTATTAGGTGCTTAGGCTTAGCACTTGATATATTTCGAAACAGTATTATATAAATTCTTAAAAAATGACGATAGAACCTAACAGTAACAGTAAAAATTGTAAAGCTTGGAGGCATTTTTCATAGCTCCAGTGCGACAGATATTGTCAGTGCCGTATGCAATAAAGCGGTGAAAAATGAACCAATACCTCTCCCCATCGCGTCGGTTAGAGCCAGGCAGTTTCATACTTCAAATAGCATAATTTATGAGTTTTTTTCCTTTGAACAATTTACACTTCCGACACTGTTCCTATTAGATACACTCAATAGTTAAGTATAATTTACCTCAAGCTACTACTTTATTAACAACTATAATACTTACTAAATAGGTTCAACCATCTTATCTACACATTTAGATTATAGCTTTCTCAGACCTTTTCTTTGGCTGCAATTAGACCTGGTGGCAAGTGATGATGCAGCCTAAGATGGAGCGCGCTTGCCTAGAAGATGCCTATTCACTCTTGACTTGAAGATACCCATATTACAATTGAAGGAGAAAACTGATGCTGGAAGGGTGTTTAAATCTTAGTGAATTAGAAATGATGAAGCAAAACCGCATTTGTATTGTATTTCAAATTCAGCAATTGTATAAACCATCAGAAAGTGTATACAATAATACCTGAATAATACCCAATCTGAAATTATTAAATGATTTGAGTTTGAGTTTGACATTTCTATGCCACATTTTAAATTATTATTGGAGCACACGGCCTTGCGATGTGCCTCAATGTGCACTGTGTTTTCTGGAGTAAACCAGCTTTTACAGTTCTTTATCTTACACTATTATTCAAAAGCGATTTCTGAAATTGATCGAATCTTTTTTATTTTTAGGTGTTACTCATACACACAACACACAACACACAAAAGAAATTCTACGGCAGGATTTTTCACGTCACATGCTGCCATAGATTTTCATCTAAAAACATCTGAAAAAAGAAAATCAGATTTAACATCAGAGATATCTTTTAAATATTGAGTGAAGTAAGATTCTTAAAATAATCCTGATAAGTAACAAAAGGAGAGTTAAGATGGGTCGTTAAGATTTTAATATCTAGTTAAAGATTTAGGGTTATTTTATAAGGGAGGTGTACGGGCAAGTAATAGCTGGTTGATGCTAATTCTATTGCCCATCAAGAAGTTAAACTGGATCTCATTGCCATTCAAATAGAAATATCGATTTTTGGACGGGGCGAGACGTTTTCGTTGCTGGGCCAGACTCATCAGTGATCTGATTATATACCTACTTATCTACCTACTAAATTAATGTATGTTACGGTGATAGTCTAGTGGTGAAGACGTTAGCCTACTATTGACGGGGGGGTCTGGAGTTCAATTCCGGGCACGCAACTCTTTTCGAAGCTAGGTGCGTTTTAAGCAATTAAGGTTGTAAGGTTTTAACGGTGAAGGAAAACATTGCCAGACCCATTGTAATAGAAGACAAGTGCTCAGTAGTGAGCCGACGATGGGTTAATGATGATGACGATATTGTGTTCATGAGAGATCTCGGGGCCTCCCTATATGTGCTGATAGGGTTTTAGTAAGCAGAAATCCTACATAACTCGATGTCTCTCCTAGGACAAGGGTACCTTTACAAGATTTCCCCCCGTAAACAAAAAAAAGGTATAAAATAGCCATTAGCAGTCGTTATATGAGTGCACAAGGAAGGCTCCTGTCAGAGAGAAGTAGAGAAGGATGTAGTCAAGCATGCCATAATACTGCAGTGCTGACCACAACTGCTCTGCGAAGAGCATAACCACGTATATTGATAAAAAAAAATATAAAACTTACTAGCTATGTTGCTAAGTTCCGTACACAAGACGTATAAACTAAAATACAGGTTCCCTTTCTCTCATAGACGATAGGGCGGCAGCCCTATATCACCAGAGATAATAGGTATATCAATTTAGGGCACAAACACAATAACTAAAAAAAAGTTATCTTTCCATTTTTTCGCCATGGTTTGGTTAAAACAATATTTCAGTTGCAAGCGAAAATATATTGTAATTATTTTCGGAAAGTTTTGATTGCGATTTTCATCACGTTTCCCATACGTTTAATGTTCGTCACAGGGGCTTAATTAAAATAATTTCTACGGACGAAACGGTAATTTTATGTTGATATTAATTGGTTTTTATATGTAAAGTATATTTGGAACTTGGAACTGACAAGATTCGTAATTTAGAGCTGTTAGAGGAGAGCTATAATTATTCATCACTTTATACAGCGTACAGAAATATTTACTACTAGACGATGCCCGCGACTTCGTTTTATCCCGGAAAATCAAAGTCTCCGCGGGATTTTGAAAAACGTAAATCCACGTGAACGAAGTCGCGGGCATCAGCTAGTTTAGAAAGGTATAAGATCTTTAGATTTCAGATTAGACCAATTCCTTAGAAATTCCTTCGATGAGTTTTCATAGTCTTACTAGAAATAAAAAAACCGGACAAGTGCGAGTCAGGCTCGCGCAATGAGGGTTCCGTACTACTGTCGTATTTTTTCGTCATTTTGCACGATAATTAAAAAACTACGATGCATAAAAATAAATAAAAATCTGTTTAAGAATGTACAGATGAAGAACTTTCATATGATACCCCACTTGATATAGTCACTCACTTCGAAAGTTTTTTATACTAATTATATACTAGTATTTTCATACTAATTATTAGTTCATGACCACAATTTAATTTTTTTTATGTGATCTAACCCTAAATTCACGGTTTTCAGATTTTTCCCCAAATGTCAGCTATAAGATCTACCTACCTGCCAAATTTCATGATTCTAGGTCAACGGGAAGTACCCTGTAGGTTTCTTGACAGACAGGTTTGTCGGACAGACAGACAGACAGACAACAAAGTGATCCTATAAGGGTTCCATTTTTCCTTTTGAGGTACGGAACCCTAAAAAGATACAGTCCAAGTAGTTTTAGGTAGGACTTTCAGATACTCGATTCTAAGTGCATCTACGAGCATTTTAACTTCGAACTCGAGTTAGAAAGTTGAAATTACTGGTACTTAGGTAGGAGTCTGTGTAGGAGCTCAGCTCAGAAGCAAGTTAGGGCAAACAAGTACTTACGAGTACTCCTCATAGAATGCCTTAAGAGATACTATGTCGTGTAGGTACTTTCTAACTTGCTGATTGCGGGACACGGCTTCGTAGAACTGTGTATCTTTCTGTCCTCACTTACCTATTTCATACCTATATCTAGTCTACATAATCTGAGTATCATATTGGGTTTAAATATTTTCATGATTACTTAATAAGTACATATAGTGATCTGAGAATACAATTGGAGTAATTGGTACCTAGTAGCGGTTTACAAAGTGACCTATTTCTAATTGAAAACTTCGTCTTTTGTTTAATTACCTAATTAAACTAGCAAACGTTACGTACCAACTGGATAAGTTCTATGTTTTTATAAAACGTCAATTTATTGAAATTATTTTTTGACGACCTCCCTGGCGCAGTGGTAAGCGCTGTGGTCTTATTAGAGGGAGGTCCCGGGTTCGATTCCTGGCTGGGATTTGGAATTTTATAATTTCTAAATTTCTGGTCTGGTCTGGTGGGAGGCCTCGGCCGTGGCTAGTTACCACCCTACCGGCAAAGCCGTGCCGCCAAGCGATTTAGCGTTCCGGTACGATGCCGTGTAGAAACCAAAGGTGTATGGGTTTAATGAAAACTGCCATACTCCTTCCAGGTTAGCCCGCTCCCACCTTAGACTGCATCGTCACTTACCATCAGGTGAGATTGCAGTCAAGGGCTAACTTGTATTTGAATTTAAAAAAAACCTACTAATTAAGTACGATAAGTAAGATATAAGAAATCTTGGGAATGAGTTGCTTTAACAGCTTTGATAGTTCTAATCAGTTTCAAGTGAAATGGTGAAATGGTGGTACCTACTGAAAAGAATACATAGCTCTACGTGACATTGGCGAAGTGCATTGTGCTCGGTGTGGCACTACTGAAAGCCATAAAGCAAAATAAGAAGAAGAAGAAGAATAAATAGCCAGCCGAGTTTGCTGTTGGGTTTTCTGATCGCTTTCGTTTTAAAGCGTTAACTAATTAATTATATCACCTACATCAATTATTATCTTACAAATTTAACAATAATTGACAATCATAGACGGTACAATTTTGATGTTGACTTTGTCTGCCTTCGGAAAAAGGTGGATACTTACACGTCTACTCTCAATTCAGTGCGTTTTTTTAATTTCCAGAAACAATGTCACAGTTAACTCACATTGCGGGGTTTGGAATAGAGTGGTGCAATTTTATTGTGTTCTATTATTAATGGTCTGATTTTTGTCGCATTCCTCCGTATTCTGAACTCATTAGGTATGCTCTAATCCAATGATTAAGAGAACATGCAGTATAAAAAAACCGGCCAAGTGCGAGTCAGGCTCGCGCAATGAGGGTTCCGTACTACAGTCGTATTTTTTCGACATTTTTCACGATAATTCAAAAACTATGATGCATAAAAATAAATAAAAATCTGTTTTAGAATGTACATGTGAAAACCTTTCATATGATACCCCACTTACTTGATATAGTCACTCACTTCAAAAGTTGAAAATACTAATTATTAGTTCATGACCACAATTTAATTTGTTTTGTGTGATCTAACCCTAAATTCACGGTTTTCAGATTGTTCCCCAAATGTCAGCTATAAGATCTACCTACCTGCCAAATTTCATGATTCTAGGTCAACGGGAAGTACCCTGTAGGTTTCTTGACAGACAGACGGACAGACAGACAGACAGACAGACAGACAACAAAGTGATCCTATAAGGGTTCCGTTTTTCCTTTTGAGGTACGGAACCCTAATTAACTGAAATATAGACTGAATCCTTGTACAGTATGAGCAGGGGAACGGAACTGATTAGCAAGTTGGAGTAAACAATCAATTTCTCATTAGATGTTGGAACTTGCGAGTTCAGCTGCCGTGAGGCGAACTGCCTAACTTCTTACCGACTAGTACGCCACAGCTGCCGACATTCCTACAGATTTAACTTTACTGTTACTATTGTTGACAAGGTCTATACTATGCTTTGTAATTGATTGAACTGCCGAGTTTCTTGCTGATTTTTCTCGGTAGGAAAGGCATTCCAGACCAGTGGTTTGTGTGTGTGGTGGCATTTGACGATTCAAAAGTACTTGTAAAAATTTAATTGATTTCATTTTTTTTATTGAGATAAACCTACCTAATTAGAAAAGATGTCGTTATTTGTTGAGAGGGTTTGAAAGAAATAAGAGTTAAGCTGTTTCAGCTGAGAACGTACTGATTATAAACCGAAGCAGTTCAAACGACTGTGGTTAAAACTGTTTATGGGACGATATGCATACAGATACCTTTCTCACTCTGAGAAGAGACCCGTGCTCTGTAATGAGCCGGCGATGGGTTGCTCATGATGATGATGATGATGATGGATATAGATCCATATTCCATACTAAGTAGTGGGCTGGCAAAGGCTTGAGATGATTAAAATGTAGAATAACTAGCTGATGCCCGCAACTTCGTCCACGTGGATTTAAAGTGGGAACTCTTAGATTTCCTGAGATAAAAATAGTCTAGTTACTCTCCAACACAAATTAACACACTAACAAACCAATAAATCACCAAATAAAGACACTTTCGCATTTATAGCATGGGTGGTGATGGCAGTGAATTCATTTATTGTGTAGATATGTACCTACCTATTTAACGCGAAGTTCACGAAATTTTGTCATTTTTGGACTTAAACATAAATAAATTGACCCAATCTTAAACAAGATCCAAAAGTCTTTTTAGCGACAAAAACGCTTAGAATGATGCGCTATATAAGAATATTTAAGGAGAAGTCAACTAAGTACCTACCCGGGTATTTCGACTCGCGGAACATATCAAAGGTAATGCGATTAAACGTTTCCTTAAACTCCTTAAACCATGAACGAATGTCTTCACATAGGAGAGGAAACATTCCCTATTATGCATCAAATGTTTTCAGAATATCAAACGACGATTCCGGAAAGTAGGCTCCTCTTTTCTTTATGAGAGACACAATATGGGAGCCAATATGACCACTATGTAAATACGCTTAAAGGTTGTGGTTGCCTGAGTTATTTTTATTTCAAACTTATCTAGGGTTGTCGCTTTTCACGGAGAATTTTGGTCACACAATATTATTACATACTAGCTGATGCCAGCGACTTCGTCCGCGTGGATTTACATTTTTCGAAATCCCGCGGGAGCTCTTTGATTTTCCGGGATAAAAAGTTGCCTATCTGTTAATCCAGGGTATAATCTATCTCCATTTCAAATTTCATCCAAATCCCTTCAGCCGTTTTTGTGTGATTGAGTAACAGACATCCAAACATACAAACATCCAAAAATCCACACTTTCACATTTATAATATTAGTAGGATTAGGTTAGGTTAGGATTATTATCCTAATGATCATCCTTTTCGCATAGAATCAAAAGAAAAGTCCTGACTGACACTCACTGACTAACTCGTCAACATCCAGTCCAAGCCCTTGGAGCAAGAAAGCTGATGTTTTGCTCAAAGGGTCTCTTTACGTAATGTAGACAAGGAGGAAAAGCCGGATTTTTCGAAACTTCCACGGGAGCGAAGCTTGGACTAGCGACCATCCCAACTTGGGATGGTCGCTAGTCTAATGAAAGAATATCAAGATTCTTGTTTGTTCAGAAACAACGTCTCAAATTGGTATAAAATCGAAATGTACATTCGATACTTGTGCCACAACTTGTAAGAACTTGTAGTAGATAAAAATAATAATAATAGGCATATCAATAAATTTAAAATGAATAAAAAAATAATTAGGAATTACCATTAGGTATTATTATTATATTTTATTAGGTATTAATCATGATTAATATTCCCCATTAACCTCCATGCTTTTTTAAACCAGTGGCAACCCTATCTGACAGATTCTTCAGTAAGGGCATATGAGTAGCGAGTGTTTTTCACGGTCTGATTATGTGACGATTCGTATTCGAGGCCAAACTGGAGTAACCCATCTGAGTAAGGTTCAAGAGAATCATGGGGTTCTTTCCAATATACTCGTTTACTAGATACTAGATAGTAGATACCTACGCCTACAAGCTTTGATGAAAAAATATTTATGAAGTTCATAAAGGAAAAGTTACTATTGAAGTTTCTATGTGAATTATAATGTACCTACGTGTACAATAAATCTGAAACTTTACTTTTACTTAGAGCCTCATTTATTATTATACTTCAATGATTTAAATAAATAAACTTTTATTTCAGGCATATACCCATAATTGTGTGTAAGTCCTTAATACAAAAACAATAGGCTGGTTGACACTTTTTTTAAGTAGGTCTTAAATGGTTAATATTTGTCCTATTAGATCAAAAAAATTAACACTATATTTTTTTGCGCCCTAAAAACCGTAAAACTTTAATTTTAAAATATATTTTTCTTAGACAGGTGAGAACACTGTCGGCCATGTTTGGCCGATAGATTATCTGTGCTCTGACGTCATGCATTTGTAAACAACAGCATAACCTCCCAAAGTTTAATAAACATGACTTCTATACTAGTTTACATGAAAAATATAGTAATTATCGTTATTGTATCATCCGAGAATGTAAAAACGCATCGATAAAGACCACAGGAAAGTTGTGGATTAGAGTGCCCAGTGAAATAAATATACGTAACACGCGAAGACTTGCTTAAAGGGATCCTATATCACTAACGACTGCAACCCAAATTTATTTTTGCAAAGATCACTTTGTTGTAAGTCTTACTTAATAACTTATTCAATTTATAAAGTGAAAACGATAATTTTTTACGTTTACTATGAGTTTTTAGAAATATATAAAAACTAGCTTATGCTCGTGACTTCGCCCGCCTGGATTTTGAAATTTCAAACCCCCATTTAACCCACTCAGGGGTGGAATTTCAAAAAATCCTTTCCTAGTGGATACCTTCTCTTTACCTACAAAGAACACACCCACCAAATTTCATGTATCTAGGACCAGCTGTTTAGATGTTTAGGCTGTGCGTTGATATAAGTTAGTCTGGACTTGAAATTTTATATATATGGATACTACGTTAGTCAATAGGGATGACATTTGTTTGTTTACATATTTAATGACGTCACATCATGGCTGTGATCAATTTTAAATTGGATTTATATATCCATCCTGCGTTTTTAATAATTGTTATTGATATATTTCGTTGTCTTAAGCAAAATACTATAATAAATAATCATTTATTGGACGAAATTAGATATGAGTCAAGTAGCCTATTACTTAACCTATGTTAGTACTTACTTGCTTAACGTATAACTACTCCCACTAAATTAAAAACTCAAACTCATAGCATTTATTCAAAATGGGTACCATTCATATACTATTTCATTTTTTGATGGCTTGTCAATTGTTGAATTTCTTAGATCATAATGGTGATAATTTATTACGTAAACTTAAAACTAAAGCTACGCGGGTTCCAAACGCCCCCTGGTCTGAGAAGCAGCCCACGAAAATTCAGCGAACAGAACGTCCATTAAGTTCAAACCACGCCCGTTGCTTTAATGTCATATAACTACCCACTTCTAGCCATAGCTTCTAGCATAAAATATATTATGCTTACTTGATCATAAGATACTTATACCTACGTATTTTAGTTTTATCACGTTATATTCAAATATCTTTATTTCACTTAGCCCAACCTTTGATTTGAAGCTCTTACGATTAGTCCAGACTGATTCACAAAGCCGGTTCTACTGAAACAAACCATTTAGCTAAATAATTGAAGCAATTTTCTGTTACAACTGTTGCAACATTGTAAGTTTTGCTTTGTTAATCCTATAAAAAATTGTATTGTTTTTGAAACGGAACATGCCCATTCGAAATTGATTGGAAAACGCTTAAATATAAAACCATCAAAATTTCAAAACAAATTGCTAAAAGGACACCGACAAAGTTGCGGGAATTGGAAATAACAAACGACAAAATATTTTTTATTTTATTTTAAAATGTGCTCTATGGAATTCATAGGATCTCAGTTTAGAGCAAAATTTAGAAAATAGAGCAAAAACTTTTTTATGTAAAATAAAAATTTGACTGTGACATCATATTTTTATGCGCAAATCTGAAAATAGCGTATAGTACGCGACAGGTCGAGATGACAATCGGGGTGCGCCAAGCACACCCGCACAACGCCCGCACTTACCCAGTGCGGGATAGCGCAGGTGACGTGCGGGTGTGCGGGGCGTCCCCCCAGTTCATACCCCGATTGCCATCTCGACCTGTCGAGTACTACAGTAAAGAGCCAGTAGTGCAGACCTCACAATTAAAAATACCTAGAACTTAGATATAAATTAAAGCTAATCATTATGAAACGTACTACTGAATTTATTTATTTTATTGAAATTACTAAATCTTTCAGTCTTTTCAGTTAGTATAAATATAGCAGTTATTACTCAGTTAATAGTAAACGAGAGTGTAATTTATTCTTTCGTAGTATTCTGTCTAAGTATAATATTATTTGAATGTCACAACTTGCAACAGTTTCAAGAAAGAAACCGAGAAATACACCCCGTCTCTAGGAATCTAGGAATCTTTTAGTAGATGCGTCTCGTTGTTCCCATTACGTTGTATGGAAAAGCTATTATGTGCTCTTCAAGATTGCGAAACCTACCTACCTAGTATTTACGTGTAACGTGTATGTATTACTCACTCCATACATCTTGTGTCTAGAAACTCATAGAAATCTAAGCTCTGATTTTAACGTAGGTACCTACCTACCATATTTTTATTTCAGAGTGAAATGAAAGATTTACCCCTTCCTCTGGACGTCGGAAAGCACTTTAAGCTGTCGTTTCTGCTTTTATACCGGAAAATCAAAGAGTTCCCACGGGATTTTTACAAACCTATATACATGCGGGCGAATATGTGGGCATTGTCTAGTGTCTTAATAAATAGGAATATTTTTTTTAAAATAGATATAGCGAGCAAACGAGCAGGCGGGTCACCTGATGAGGTATAAACTTGAGACAATCATTGAAATCTATTACAATTTGGAAATTAGTCATTACCTTTAGTTTCTGTAGCCCATGGCCATAACTAGTTTCTGTAGCCCATGGCTATAACTAGTTTCTGTAGCCCATTACCATAACTAGTTTCTGTAGCCCATGGCCATAACTAGTTTCTGTAGCCCATGGCCATAACTAGTTTCTGTAGCCCATGACCATAACTAGTTTCTGTAGCCCATGGCCATAACTAGTTTCTGCAGCCCATGACCATAACTAGTTTCTGTAGCCCATGACCATAACTAGTTTCTGTAGCCCACGGCCATAACTAGTTTCTGTAGCCCATGGCCATAACTAGTTTCTGTAGCCCATGACCATAACTAGTTTCTGTAGCCCATGGCCATAACTAGTTTCTGTAGCCCATGACCATAACTAGTTTCTGTAGCCCATGACCATAACTAGTTTCTGTAGCCCACGGCCATAACTAGTTTCTGTAGCCCATGGCCATAACTAGTTTCTGTAGCCCATGACCATAACTAGTTTCTGTAGCCCATGGCCATAACTAGTTTCTGTAGCCCATGGCCATAACTAGTTTCTGTAGCCCATGGCCATAACTAGTTTCTGTAGCCCATGGCCATAACTAGTTTGTGTAGCCCATGGCCATAACTAGTTTCTGTAGCCCATGGCCATAACTAGTTTCTGTAGCCCATGGCTATAACTAGTTTCTGTAGCCCATGGCCATAACTAGTTTCTGTAGCCCATGGCCATAACTAGTTTCTGTAGCCCATTACCATAACTAGTTTCTGTAGCCCATGACCATAACTAGTTTCTGTAGCCCATGGCCATAACTAGTTTCTGTAGCCCATGGCCATAACTAGTTTCTGTAGCCCATGGCCATAACTAGTTTCTGTAGCCCATGGCCATAACTAGTTTCTGTAGCCCATGGCTATAACTAGTTTCTGTAGCCCATGGCCATAACTAGTTTCTGTAGCCCATGGCTATAACTAGTTTCTGTAGCCCATGGCCATAACTAGTTTCTGTAGCCCATGGCCATAACTAGTTTCTGTAGCCCATGGCCATAACTAGTTTCTGTAGCCCATGACCATAACTAGTTTCTGTAGCCCATGGCCATAACTAGTTTCTGCAGCCCATGGCCCAAACTAGTTTCTGTAGCCCATGACCATAACTAGTTTCTGTAGGCCATGGCCATAACTGGTTTCTGTAGCCCATGACCATAACTAGTTTCTGTAGCCCATGGCCATAACTAGTTTCTGTAGCCCATGGCCATAACTAGTTTCTGTAGCCCATGGCCATAACTAGTTTCTGTAGCCCATGGCCATAACTAGTTTCTGTTGCCCATGGCCATAACTAGTTTCTGTAGCCCATGGCCATAACTAGTTTCTGTAGCCCATGGCTATAACTAGTTTCTGTAGCCCATGGCCATAACTAGTTTCTGTAGCCCACGGCCATAACTAGTTTCTGTAGCCCATGACCATAACTAGTTTCTGTAGCCCATGGCCATAACTAGTTTCTGTAGACCATGGCCATAACTAGTTTCTGTAGCCCATGGCCATAACTAGTTTCTGTAGCCCATGGCTATAACTAGTTTCTGTAGCCCATGGCCATAACTAGTTTCTGTAGCCCATGGCCATAACTAGTTTCTGTAGCCCATGGCCATAACTAGTTTCTGTAACCCATGGCCATAACTAGTTTCTGTAGCCCATGGCCATAACTAGTTTCTGTAGTCCATGGTCATAACTCATATGCGACTAAAGGGCTAGTAAATCGCGATTTTGTTTCACACTATGATGCAGGTAAAGCAAACGTGCATAAAAGTTTATTCTTTTTGATTTAAAGGTATTCAAGGATATTCAAATTAGTTCAAAGGCTTTTCAACTCATTTATCAGTCTAGTCTTTCGAAACAAGACAAATTTCTTTTCCAAATCAAATTTACCCGAGACGAATGGCGCATGAGACGAACTTCTTCCAATATTTTATTCAAATTACTACTCCCAACTTTCGAGTTTCGATTCTCTTACGGGCAACTTTGGACAATAAAATCGATTGGTTTTATGTCGATAGAAAATAGTTGACTTGTGGGTAGCGTAAATGTCTAGGTATACATTGCCAATGTTATTTAATTATATATTTAATAGCTGATCCCCGCGGCTTCGCCCGCGTAGATTTAGGTTTTTAAAGATCCCGTATAGCCTATGTCACTCAGGAATAATGTAGCTTTCTACTGGTGAAAGAATTTTTAAAATCGGTTCAGTAGTTCTAAAGATTACCCCCTACAAACAAACTTAACGACATTACCTCAACGGGCCGTGCAGCAGAAATCGTAATATTTTAATTTCGCCATAACTTCAAAACCAAACGTCCAATTTTAATCATTCAAAGACCAAATATTATCTCCATAAACTGTTCTTAGTGATGAAATCATTTATTTTGATAAGGATTAATAGCATGAGTAAAATAAACGCGTTTAAATGTAGTCCAAAAAAAATTCAAGATTTTTAAATAAAAAAATGGTTGCTGTGCCTCACTCGACATAGATGGGTATAGTGTGTCGCGGACTTTTTTGTAGATATTTATAAGATCTACAATTAATTAGAACATTTTATGGTTCTATCTTTTATAGTTTAGGCAGCGTACGCAAAATAAGTAACTTTTCTGGTTGATTTTTTACACCTTGTGTCCGAAAAACCCAAATATCTTACGGAACCCTATTTTTTTCCAAAATAAAATATAGCCTATGTTACTCGTGGATAATGTAGCTTTCGAATGGTGAAAGAATTTTTAAAATCGGTCCAGTAGTTTTTGAGCCTATTCAGTACAATCAAACAAACAAACAAACAAACAAACAAACAAACAAACAAACAAACAAACAAAGTTTTCCTCTTTATAATATTAGTGTAGATTTATTGTTAAGCAACGTTGACCCAAGTCGGTAACTGGATGGGTGTTCGAATTTGGCCTTTTCGTTTCCTATAAATACCCCCAACGCATTAATATCCCAAGAGAACTCTTGGATTAATGGAAAGGGGTCACGACCCTCAGAAATGAGGAAAAGAATACACGACTTAATCCGAGTAGATTTAGTTTTCTTTAATCCTACTGGAATGTTTCAATATTCTTTCTTTGTTAACATAGATCACATTATGAAAGAGATTTGAGCTGTATATAATGCCAGTTTCTCCTTTTATTTAGGTAAATGGATTTCTAAGTTACAAAATGCGAAACTTCAAAATAACTCAATTAATTTAGTAAATAGGTTGGTAAATGATTTATTCGAGCTGAAATTAGGAACAAAGTTATATCTACGCCATTTATAATATTGTGGATAAGATTTACATTGTACTAAACTTATCCTTTAGGTAAATTGAATAATTCATATACGCTTCGTCTATCCACGTAGCACCGATTCTAAGCACAACCTAATTTTAGAGTATTCGCACCCTCTTCTTACTATTGTAATATGAAAAGGACAGAAGCAGTTTGACATTTCTAAATTTAATTTTTAGATGGTAAACCCGTGATTTAAGCACGCACTCGCGAACCTACTGTTTAAATTTGTATTGTGCACTAAAATTTAGAGTCTTTATATGTGAAAGTCATGTTCCGTTCCTTTTTTAGCATTAGTAAAAAGAAAAGGATGCAGATACTCTAAATTTAGTTTAGACAGAGACTAGAGAATCGGGGCCGAGCTAAGCTAGTCGAATTTTAGAAATAGGCACCTAGTTTCCTTAGGTTTAGTTTATTTAGGTATTAGTATTTAGGTTTATTATATACACCACCTCCCACTGTCCATTTGTTCGTTTTCTCCCTAGCGTTAAGGTTGTCTGACCGCCTTTTTAAGATTTCTTTTTTGTAACCTGTCGTTTGTGTTTTGTGGTGCAATAAAGAATATAGATACATACATATATACCATCTATTCTTTCCTTTCTATATAACTTGGATAGTACCTACTTACGTAACCTTGTAGTTCAAGATTATTAGAACTATGTAAACGAACCCTAGATTTTGCCCATGAGAAAATCCAGTCAAGCATTTCGGTAAGTGTACCGATTTTGATTAAAGTCAACTGCGTGCTTTCGAACTCTGAAAGTAAAGAATACAATCGATACGAAGTTTTTCCAATGATGCGGGCATGCAAAAATATAGATCCCTAAAGGGGTAAAACAGGGGTGTGTGTACCTATTCCACGCGGATAAAGTCGCGGGTATAAGCTAGTATATTATAAACTCTGCAGCTAGATGGTCGAACTCAATAAAAATATGAATTAAACAATGAAATAGGTACTTATATTCGTCAAGCTTGAGTTCGTATACCTACTACTAGTTCCTACTTGTTATTCATGAAACAGTTTTAGCTTTTTATAGCAAGTTTGTAAGGTTGCCACAAAAAGTGGCTGACCTAGATTTGGAGCGAGCAACTCTACATTTAATTAGACTTGTTATGAAATGTTTTGGACAGAATGTTGTCGAGAAAATAGGAAATTGTTTTAATTTCCCTAATACATAATTGCATCACGTTATAGTCCAATTTGCAGGACGGGCATTCACAAAAAGGACGATTAACAAGATTAAAACATAATCTTCTTTTTCTTCTTTACCTTATCCTTATCCCACGCTTCGTGGGGTCGGCACAACAATAGGTATATATTTCTAACATCCTAACTCATCCTGACTTACACAGTTGGGTGTAAACTAAAGGTAAGCATCATAGGAAAAACTGGTGCAGACATTGCATTCGTTGAAATGTAGGTCTTGGCCTGTAGTAATAAACTGATGTGATTTTTTGTATAGTGGTGCTTTATGGGGCTAGAATTCATTAATTAATTAACATAATTAATTAGTAACGTCACGCTGCACGGAAAGCGAATAATGACGTCACAATGCGTAAACTCTTTTAAAATTATTCTCTTGAACTGATTTTCACGAAAGGTAACATAGTACGTCCCGAAGACGGACATAGTTACTTTTATCCCGGTAAATCAAAAAGTTCTCATGGGATTTTAAAAGACTTAAATTCACGAACAAACGAAGTATGCGTGAATTTAATACCTAATTTATTACAAGTATTGGTTTAAGTTCTTTTTCAAAATAAATAATATCCAAAAACGATGTACTTTATTATAAAAAGGCTATGAATAAGATATATGGGGTACCTACAAGCGTAATTACACTGAGGGAATTAAGTGAGAATTAAGTTAAACACGCTACACGCTTGAGGAACAGGAAACTTTGATAATAAATAACCTATCTCGAGAAACAGCTCAACTATGTAAGGTGTAAGATAAATAATAATTTTCCATCCCCTTAGAAGGATCAAGGAACGCGCATTTTACGAAACAAGTAACAGGACATCAGACGAGTCGCAGGGAGCCGCTAGAGTCAGGCGGCGTGTGGAAGTCCCTACAAGAGACCTATGTCCAGCAGTGGACGTGTATCGGTTGTTGTTCATGACGGTGGTGATGAACAGGTAACATAAAACTTTAAAGTAACACGCTATGAAAGTATCTAAGAAGTATTTGGACCCATAATAATAACGACTATGTACCGACATCACGATCAACCCATCGCCGGCTCACTACGGAGCACCGGTCACCTCTCAGAGTGAGAAGGGTTTTGGCCATAGTCTACAACGCTGGCCATGTTCGGATTGGTAGACTTCACACACCTTTGAGAACATTATGGAGAGCTCTCAGGCATTCAGGTTTCCTCACAATGTTTTCCTTCACCGTCAAATCAAGTGATATTTAATTAATTAAAATAGCTAACATAGCTCCGAAAAATTAGAGGTGCGTACCTGGGATCGAACCCCTGACCTCTGATTAGAAGGCGGACGTCCTAACCACTAGGCTATCACTGCTTCCTAACAAACTCGAGGTTAACAACAACAACAAAAACTATATTACTTACTGACAAAACGAATTGTAGGCTGTAGCCCGTAATTTTTTTGCTACGAACAATCCTTCTATTTCGTAGTTGTACTTCAGATCAATCGAACTTGCGGATATTAACACAGCAGTGTCACGATTGAGAGTTTGCTGTTTAAGAGGGCAGTACCTATCCCTTCAGCATCAGGATTAAGTGGAAACGGGAATTCAGATACATAGCCTAATGAAGCAAATGGCAAAACCATTTTTTTTTAAAGAATATTAGCCATGTTAAACGACTAATGTTCCCCTTTCCTCTCCAACTAAGCGTCAGGCTTGTGCTAGGAGTAGGTACGACAATAATGCAACGGGCGGGGTTTGAACCGTCGACCTTTCGGTTTCCAGTCCACTCCTTTACCCGTTGAGCTATGGAGGCTCTGTCCAATCCAATGAATTAAGCATTATGAATGATGTCTGCCAATCCGCACTTGGCCAGTGTGGTGGACTGTCGCCAAACCCTTCTCATACTGA
Organism: Maniola hyperantus; assembly: GCF_902806685.2. Lineage (NCBI taxonomy): Eukaryota > Metazoa > Arthropoda > Insecta > Lepidoptera > Nymphalidae > Maniola > Maniola hyperantus. The sequence goes on along the minus strand of NC_048552.1, from coordinate 5,003,811 downwards.
GAAGAGACCCGTATAAAAAAAATAGTAGACAAACATGACATAGTCCGCGACAGATCGAGATGGCAGTCGGGGAATGAACGCTCCGCATAACAGCACAGCCCTCGCACTAACTCGGTGCGAGCAAACTCGGGTGACGTGTGGGTGTGCGGGGCGTCCCCCCGCCTCATACCCCGATTGTCATCTCGACCTGTCGCGTACTATACCTACTCTGGCTCAGTGGCTGTGTGTCTATTTGAATAAAGTACTCCTCTAGTACAAAACCGGCCAAGTGCGAGTCAGGCTCGCGCAACGAGGGTTCCGTAATACAGTCGTATGTTTTCGACATTTTTCACGATAATTCAAAAACTATGATGCATAAAAATAAATAAAAATCTGTTTTAGAATGTACAGGTGAAGACCTTTCATATGATACCCCACTTGATATAGTTATCTTACTTCGAAAATGGAAAATACTATTTTATTAGTTTACTAGCTTATGCTCGCGACTTCGTCCGCGTGGACTACACAAATTTCAAACCCCTATTTCACCCCCTTAGGGGTTGAATTATCAAAAATCCTTTCTTAGCGGATGCCTACGTCATAATAGCTATCTGCATGCCAAATTTCAGCCGGATCCGTCCAGTAGTTTGAGCTGTGCGTTGATAGATCAGTCAGTCAGTCAGTCAGTCAGTCACCTTTTCCTTTTATATATTTAGATGAACACAATTTGTTTTTTTGTGTGATCTAACCCTAAATTCACGGTTTTCAGATTTTTCCCCAAATGTCAGCTATAAGATCTACCTACCTGCCAAATTTCATGATTCTAGGTCAACGGGAAGTACCCTGTAGGTTTCTTGACAGACACAACAAAGTGATCCTATAAGGGTTCCGTTTTTCCTTTTGAGGTACGGAACCCTAAAAATGAAATATGAAGCAAGTGAATGGGGAGGAGTATGATGGATGCAGATCCGGGCCGGATTACAGCCATTCATCATAATATCAGCTCCTTTATCGAGTGATTGCCCCAGCGATGGCTGTAGTGTAGTGTAGTGAAATCTATACTATCCATACTAATCCATACTAATATTATAAATGTGAAAGTGTGTCTGTCTGTCAGCTATCCTTTCACGGTCTATCCGTTCAACCAATTTTGACGAAATTTTGTACAGAGATTGGTTCCGCGTGGATTTAGGTTTTTAAAAACCCCTGGAAAGTTTTCAGAAGTAACATAGGCTATAAATAACATATTAGGTATTTACCATAGACGAAGTCGTGGGCAAAAGCTAGATTAAAATAAGACACAAAGATTTCTATAAGTCAGAATTCATTTACTCATTTGTGAATACAGTGGTTATACATGTTAGTGTTCTACTCACGTGGTGTAAGTAGTAAGTACAGGCTCATATTGTGTCCTGTCACAGCGTGGTGTACAAATATTTTACAATGTTACCCGCATATGGCAATAAATTAATGAAAATGAAATGCCAACTTTATTTAACTTTTTAGGGTTCCGTACCTCAAAAGGAAAAACGGAACCCTTATAGGATCACTTTGTTGTCTGTCTGTCTGTCGGTCTGTCAAGAAACCTACAGGGTACTTCCCGTCGACCTAGAATCATGAAATTTGGCAGGTAGGTAGATCTTATAGCTGACATTTGGGGAAAAATCTGAAAACCGTGAATTTGTGGTTACATCACACAAAAAAATCAAAGTGTGGTCATGAACTAATAATTAGTATTTTCAATTTTCTAAGTAATATAGCTATATCAAGTGGGGTATCATATGAAAGGTCTTCACCTGTGCATTCTAAAACAGATTTTTATTTATTTTTATGTATCATAGTTTTTGGATTATCCTGCAAAATGTCGATAAAATACGACTGTAGTACGGAACCCTCATTGCGCGAGCCTGACTCGCACTTGGCTGGTATTTTACTTATTTACTTTCCCGTCCTTAATGGAACCCTAAAATCTTCAGTACTGCGTGAAAAGGAATTTTGTCTGCAATGAGGCATTAATTGGCCGCCATTCAACTTTACAGCAATTTTAGTTCCCAAACGAGCTTCAGTTCCTGCATTTTTATTTAAAAGTAGCAGAAAATTTCGCTCTATTGTTTCACAGTGATCAATAGGAGGTCCTACAATAAAACCTCGTTGTGAAATGTTTATACAACGCAAATAAACTGTATTGCAGTCGGTTTTTTGTATTTCGATCGGGGAGGCCTATTCTTCTTGGACGGTTGCACTTTTCCAATAACTCTTTTACTAAGTGAGTTTTTATGTTATTTTTTTTTAACCATCAGCAATAAAGTCTTAGCACAATCAGTGCGACAAAGTTTTCTTGCGAATTTTTGATCGCCAAACTATTACAAAAACCACGAGAATATTATATTAAAAGGTAACTTATTAGCTTATTAACTTAGGTAACTAAAGGTAGGTTTATTAAAAGGATAGGATGGCCAGCATAAGGTAACCTTTTGCCGACCTCATCCTCATCCTTTTAAGACAGACAGACATACAAATTCACATGAGTAAGTATGTATGCTACAATTAAGCATATCTAGGCATGTTTATCTCTTAAAAACCATAAATTGATTAATAACATTCACAAATATTATTCAAGGTGCTGAAATAGCGATCCCAATCGGAAAATGCACTGTTGTTTAAGTCCTCATTAGATAGACAGACCCAGCGATGACGAGAAAAGGATTTAAACATCATTCCATTCATTAAAAAACATCACTTCTCTTTACATCACAGTATCAAAATTGAGCCCCGTTCGATGGCGGAATCGTTAAAGTAAAGTCTTCTAATTAGGAGGCTTGACGTGAAACACATCAAACACAAGCCGGTTAATCATCTAACCGGCCTCACAAAACGTTAAACGACTCCCAGCATATGAACAAGAACATTCCCTTTTATTACTCAAATATTAAAGGAATATCAAAAGACAACTCGCGAAATATATTTCATCTCCATCTATAAACGAATATCGCCTTTGGAGCACAAAAGTTACAGGTGATAATTGCGTGGGAAGATTTCCGTTTTCATTTCGATTCGGGTCCTTGTCTGAGGAGTTGTGAGACGCGAGTGTTTTCCACGGTCTCATTATGTGACGATTCGTATTCGAGGCCAAAGCAAAGTTTTATCAACCGGGAGAGGTTGAAGAGGTGGAGCTCTCTCGAACTTACGATCTTGTCACGATCCACCAAACCTGCGTAATAGAATTTTGAATTGAATCTAACGAATAACGATCAATATCTGAGTGATTGAGGTTCGCTTTGGAGCTACGAACGATTGTCGTTTAATTTGGCTCCGATTTCTAAGCTCCACAACCACTAATTCCTTTCCGGTGAATATAAAAAAATAACAGATGTTGCCCATTTGGATTTAGGTTTTTTTTAAAATCCGCTAAGAAAGGATTTTTGAAAATTCAACCCCTAAGGGGGTGAAATAGGGGTTTGGAATTTGTGTAGTCCACGCGGACGAAGTCACGAGCATAAGCTAGTGGTGAATAAAATTACAGAAGTTCGCTTTAAAATGCATTGAAATTTTGTCGATTCCACGTCGTGTCTACCCTTTGGAATAAATAGCGTCGAAGAGCCACGTTCTTCAATATAAGGCAAATAAATGACCTTGCACAGTCCGGCAAAATGAGAAAAGGATTTATGGATGTCTAGGAAATTTCTTTAAGAAAATTCTTAAAAAGTATTTTAAAACAATCATTAAAAGCTTTTATGTTGCGAGAATAAAAATATATTATCGCCATAAACATAAAGCGTGACAACCGAGTAGGTGCAGTAAATGTCATATTAGATAGTAGATACAGGTTTTAGTATCTACATAGTAGCAGCACACAAGTAAAGTGAGGAAACTGAGGAAATCACATGTGGTTTTTCAGTGATCTAAGTGGTAAAAGGTAGATTTATTTATTGAAGTTTGGATTAGTTATTTGGTAGATATTTTTTTACCTCTTGATTTAAATAAAAATTAATTAATAAAATCACCTTAGATTAGGTCCTTCAAGTTAATAGTGAATAGACCTACTTAGATCTTCTAGGCAAGCGTGCTCGATCTTAGGCTGCATTAGCACGTCTTGCGAGCAGGTCTGATTGCAGCCAAGCGCTAATCTATCAATGAAAAAAACTGGTACATATATCCGAAAGTGGGTTAAAAACGGATATATTCCATTCAGGTTAGTTAAATTGTACTTTGCAATTCGATACTTGAGACTTTTCCAATGATGTAAGTGGGTGTTTTATTACAACCATTTTTGGTATTAAATAAATATCATTTAATTAACATTTCAAATAAAACTTGTATAAATTTAGTCAGGCGGAAGTATAAAACATAAATATCAGCGTAAATTCTTAATAAAAATGCAGCTCATTCATGTTCGCAGATAACTGGATAGGCTTCAAAGCGGCCGATAAGCGGAATGAGCTCAAGCCGTTGGGAGCTCGTAGTTTGGCCTGGGGCCTGGGGAAATTCATTTAATTTAACGGCGCTCTGTACATTTTTATACACATGCAGGCAACGAGCTTTCCGGTCTTTGTGGCGTCGTATCTCTTTAATTTAAAAACAAAACATGCTCTAAAAGAAAATTGTTTGTGCGCTGTCAACTCTGTCATGAACTAGAGCAGACTAGAGTGAGGGATCCGAGTCTTGTAATGCAAGCCCAAGCAAAATAAGTGCGACAATACTTTTTCACGGGTTTTGTATTGACCATTATCATCATCATTTAGGCCATAGACTACCACGCTGGCCCAATGCGGATTGGCAGACTTCACACACCTTTGAGAACATGAATGCTGGTTTCCTCACGTTGTTTTCGTTCACCGTTGAAGCAAATGATATTTAATTGTTTTAAAAACGCATATAGCTCTAAAAAGTTAGAAGTGCGTGCCCGGTATCGAACCTCTCGAAAAGAAGACGGACGTCCTAACCACTAGACTATCACCACCCTTATTGATACAACGTTGAATGCTACGAAAAAGCGTCGTTGCACTGATCGTGCTTGGGCTGCTAAAGATAGATATATTAGCCACGGGACTTAGGGTGAGATCTATAGAGCGCACTCTGACTTAGCTTAGACTTAAGACAGAGTTAAAACGAGACAGAGCTATATCTCTCACATAAATCTGTCTCCTTTTAACTCAATCTTAAGTCTTAGTATAGTCAAAGTGCACTGGGCCAAATGTTTTCGCCGGTACTAAAGCAGTAGACTTATCCTTATCGTTTGAGCTCAATGCAGAAAGATTGACCAGACCAGAAGCTGGGGCATTTTCCAACAAGTTGCAGTTTTAAATTATTAGTAAGAATACGTCTGCCTAGAAAATTCCTTTGCCTTTGCCAGTTTTCTAGGTAAAGAAAATCTAGAACTAAAAGGAAAAAAAGAGCACCGCTTTGTAGAAGCCATGAACCTACCTGACGTTGTAGTTACATTATTTTTAAAGACACAGGTACTAACTAATATACCTACTTTATATGATCCAGTTTTATAATAACATGGCTATTAAACTATTTTAAAAAGGAGATCGCATACGGCAGAATGATGCGCAATACTCGGATCTAAGAATCGAAAGAATCGCAAGAGGTGAGGTGCAAGGCAATAATTTTTATGGTATTCTTAGAGGCTATACGCACGGTCCACAGGTCCACAGTTGCCCGGCAATTCAGTCGTCGGGCAAAACATGAATCTGTGATTTGTATGGAAGTTGCCGAGTTGCAGTGACTCCGTGTGTATAGACTCGGACATTCCATACAAATAACAGATTTTTACACTATCGACCGTGCGTATAGGCTCTTAGAACCACGCGATAGTGACGAGTGATCGCGACTGAATTTAAATACTTTCCATTCACCTACTTGTATATAAAGCGTACACTATTCTATGCAAGTATCGGCTTCTAAATGTCATGTGTCACAGTCGCACGTCGTGATCACGTAGCTCAAAATCTACCTTTAGGTACTGAAAATATGAGTGGTGATATGATAGTAAAATCGAGCTCACCGCAAAAATGGCGATCGTCACGTCTGCACCGACCTTTGGAGACATCATTAGTATTTTTCAACGTATCTGATGCAGTAACGTCATGAGCTTTTAAGTTAACAACCGTGAAACGAGATATAAGTTGTACCTAAGGCCTAACTTGTATCAGAATGAAAAAAGTATGCTAAATACGTATGAAATGAGTTCTTACGCACCATTTTCACGCAACCATAATGTCAAAAGTACGATTTTAGTCCTTATTTTAAAGGTGAACCGTACTTTTGACATGACAATTGACACATAGAGTTAAAATGGCGTATGAGAACTCATTTTGTACGGACTATACAGTATGCAAATCACCGTGTTACAATGAACATGAAAATAAAATATTAGGCCAACACCGTAAACCATTGTTTAAGCTAAAGTCAGAAAAGCAGGTTTAATTTAACTAATTTTGTAAGTTATTAAAATGTTCCCTCATATAAAGCTTGCTCGTGGATATAGATCACAACGCGTAGAGGCTTATTGAGAGATTTAATCTTTATAATAACTTAACTGCAATATTAACTTGATTAGGGCACAATTGCTATTGTAACCACTTAATCAAAATATCAACCTAAACACAAAAGTATTTAATAGTCGTTGAGTCTCGAGTCAGAACAAGACTCGCTTAAAAACCTTCAAACACCGGTATTTATACAAACCGATTCAAGATGGCTCCGCCGCCACAGATCGCGTGACATCGGATGAGTCAAGTATTGTCTAATTCATTAAACTAACTTCAATAAGTAAAATTATAACTAAAATAATAACAATTATTGTCACGTTTATTTACTTGAAAATTTATACTAGGAGCTCGGTTGTATGCGATCACTTTAACATTAAATGCTTACAGCCTTAAATGAATTAAGTTAAGCATGCTATACACTTGTACAATATTAAGCTTTTAATATTAAAGAATATGTCTAGAGAATCTCCAGCACAATGAAGGTGTACAATTTTCTTCCTCCGTGGAAAAGAATACGCATTTTATTTAATAAACTCCATTCATTAGCGTCCGAGAAAATATCAGGGTTTTATTGTTATTAAAACGGGAAATAAAGCAGAATTAGTGTAGAAAGCTACCTATAGGCTTGATTTATGTTACACCGTGAATTAACCGGGCCGTTCTACAACTAAGTATGAATATATTTGCACCCAGGTAAGGGCTACAGGTGTGACATAGTCTAGCATGAATTACTACATAGTTGTTACATTAGAATTATGTAAACCAAGCTTCGTCCAGGCACGTACCTACCCGTTGTAAAATATTTAAGGCTTTAGGTATGATTTATGCTACGCTTTGCCAGTGAGCAATTGCCAATATAGTTGTGCCCGGAAAAACTACGGACTTAGCATAGTTTAGCTGGTTTAGCATGAATATAGAATGTCATACACAATTCTTTGAGCTATGCCCTTCCTAGTATGGACACGGGGTAAGATAACACCACCGTAATATCACAGAGTAAAAGGATAGAAATATCTCTTTATACTAATACTATCTCTTTATTAAATAATAAATAAATAATAATAATAATAATACTAAGGTAATACGTACGACACAGGGCTGCACTCGTGGCTTTCGCTTATTTTTGCAACATCAATCAACTCTTTGAACCGTGGTTGGTGTAACATATGTCCACTCTTAATTTTTGATAAGTATGCCTGTATGTATGTAGTACGCGACAGGTCGAGATGGCAATCGGGGTGGGGGCACCCCGCACACCTTCGTATCGCATATCTTCGTATGCGATCATCTTTATAAAAGACAACCTTATCCCCGCGACTTCGTGGACTACACAAATTTCGAAACCCTATTTCATCCCCTTAGGGATTGAATTTTTAAAAATCTTTTCTTAGCAAATGTCTACGTCATAGTTTGAGCTGTGCGTTGATAGATCAGTCAGTCAGTCAGTTTGACGACTTTTCCTTTTACATTATATACGATAAAGACAAATTTTTACTTTCCCTAAAGCTTACAAATAACTGAAAGGTCCGATTCTGTCATAAAAGTCACATCTTTGTGAGTAACGAGATAACTTACGAAAAAGAAGTTTGCTCCCTTTTTTGTTCCGCTACACTTCTTCGAGATATTTTATGATAATTTTATTGTAGCTACACGATCGTGAATATTACCTAAAGACGGGAAGGTGTACCTTCGTTTAGCAAGTCTATGTATACCTAATATGTATACATAGACTTGCTAAACGAACCTTTATTGATCCCTTCATCTTTCCCAAACTACTGATTAGATTTTTGAGTGATGTTGGTTTCGTAATTCGCAATTCGTCTGTAGGACAACATGACAAATGCAATATGGTGGTGGACTATGAAAGAGAACACCAAGAAAAGTAGGTAAGTACATAAAAATGTGTTAAGTTTGGTATACGTGTATTTCAATATTGTCATAGATTAATTATTGGTTTCGCTACTATTGTATATCAAATCTTTGAAAGGCTACCGCCGATTTTCTTGCTGGTTCTTCTCGGTAGGAAAGGCATTCCGAACCAGTGGTAGATGCATTTGACAATTCAAAAGTAAGTACTTTAACAAGTACTTTAAAAAACGATTCAAAAGTAAGTACTTTAACAAGTACTTACTTTTGAATCGTTAATTTTAAGTTAAAGTTTAATTGATTTTTTTTTAATGATTCCAGAATGTATTTAGTAAGTACTAGTATAAAGCTTTATTGCAACAAAACACAGTATCATATTTACACATAAAATCAAAAAGCAAAACAATTGTGCTAGGGTGCAAAGGCGGCCTTATCAGTAAAGTTAACTAAGTAGGTAGGTATTTATTTGTATTTCTATGGAAAATATGAACTTAACTTTCGTTTCGTGGTAACATTAAAAAATAAAAATCTTAAAATAAACTACATAATATATTTAATAATATCTATTTTATAGTTCGCGACAGGTCGACACGGCAATCGGGGTATAAGACGGGGGGGACACCCCGCACAACCGCACGTCTCCCGCGCTATCCCGCACCGGGTTAGCGCGAGGGCTGTGCGGGTGTACGGGGCGTCCCCACCCCAATTACCATGTCAACCTGTCGCGAAATAGGTATATGTGAGTATACAGTACCTATTTATTACATACAGTGATGCTTAGTTAGTAATTGTTAGATGCTTAGATAGGTTACCGATCAGTTCAGATGCTTAGTTAATAATAATATTATTTAGATTGCTTGTTTATTTGTAACGTTAACCCATGCAATAATTCAAATAGTTGTTATTGCCTCCTTCTAGGGTTTCCTCTAGGGCTCCAGCACAAATACACGGCAAGTAACAACATAGTAGTATTGTAAGTTGGTAGTGCACGGATGCGGCTGTCCTGTTATCGCTCTCGTAGCATAAACATATAAACACGATCACAATAGCTCCGAGTCGAGGCTCGAGGAAGTCAAACATTCGATTGTCAAGCGGCTACCCCCCATGTAAACACCTTGGATCGAATAAACAGACCATACGTGCTTCACTAACTACACGACGTCCATATAAGTTGCATCTCTGCAACGAACCGTTAATTGTTTCTCAACAATTTTGTAACTGATTTAATTTAAAAAAAAGTTGTTCAGCTTCGAAATTAGAGTTCAGTGTGGATATTTAAATTGCGAATTTTAATGGAAATTCAATCACCCATACAAGTTTCATTTCTACTGGGGTACATTTGCTACCCCAGTTTCTTTAAAATTAATATTTTAATAAATCTGTCACAGATTCAAAATTAGCGTTCATTGTGGTGATTTAAAGTGGGAACTTTTTAAACACTTTTTGAATGGAAAAATTTGTTTCATAATAACTCGCGAGTGCTTAGAGATAAACTGGGGTGCTCTTGAAAGCGTTTAAGGGAGGCTGAAGAGCTCGTCGAGACGGCAAGGCGGCGTGAGCAACCGAGTGTGCGTTTTGTAAAACTCCGCTGTAACGAAGCTTGTTAGCGACTAGCGACTAGCGTACTTTTGTAAGGAGATTGTCGGCTGCAGCAAGACAGTAGACACCTCAGCGAGGTTCGCGCAAATGGAACTAATGAGTCCTCTGTTGTTATGTGCCCTTGTAGCATTTCTGCCGCAAGCTCTAGGTGAGATACTTCGCGTTTATTTTATCTTTTCCTTACCTATACAAGAAGGGTGTTATTAAAATTATCTAACATTCGAAATTGTATTGTTTTCCTCGTCATCATCATTGAGGGTTTTGGCCATAATCCACCATGCTGGCCAAGTGCGGATTGACAGACTACACACACCTTTGAGAACATTATGTAGAACTCTCAGGTATGCGGGTTTCCTCAAGATGTTTTCCTTCAACGTTAGAGCAAGTGGTTTTGAATTCCGAAAGTTTGGAGGTGAAATTTAAAAAAAGCAGAAAGATACATGGAATTTATAGTATTAGAAAAATTTGGAAAATAATAGAGAACCTTTCTATTTCTGCTGTATTCTTTGTAAGCTCTCTAATTATTATTTTATTAATATAATCATATTTTTTGTTAGATTTACTAACTATGATAATATTATTTGGTCAAGGTCATTCCAGAAGAAAATCCTCAACATACGATAAGGAGTTCAATGATTATCTACTAATCAAGAGAAAGATGGGTACAATCGGTACGAATATTATTCTTAACAAAAATGCACCTTTGTACAGTAAAATGACTGATTTGCCATCAATATTTATGGATCCTGCTTGTAGTGGCTGCTACACTTGTATGGAACGAGTAATGAAAACACACGTCAAGTCCCATATCCATATGATGGATCCTCGGATTAGTTCAGAAAACTTTCAGGACGATCGAAATAATATGATAGATGGAAGTAGACGCGATAAAAGAAAAGTCGAATGGGGCGCGTCGAGCGTAAAAAAATCCAAAAGATCTAAACCGAAAAAGAACAAACGTATATCCTTAATGAAGTATAATGACAACGGTAAAATATATGCGTTGCAAATTAATGAAACAAACTCAGTATTGGGTGTATACAATAACAGTGAAACAATCATGACCTGCCAAGTGTATAGCGTCAAAAAATCCGTTTCATGCGAATCACCCGAAGCTAATTTAATTTTGACCGGTTCAAGAAAGAAAACAAACAAAAAAGGTAAAAAGGGATACGGCAAACGAGACACGAAATCAGTCGACCCGATGAAATTAATCGAAGCGGTAAAAAGAGCTGAACCGACAAAAACAGTATTAATTGCCCCCGTGTATAGGAAACTTAATATAGACGACTCACATGTGCCTGAACAAATAATGTATTCAATAGAAGAAATGTATTAATTTTTCTTTATTATAGAGGTCTAGCTGCCCGTGACTTCGTTCGCGTGGATTATGGTTTTTAAGAGTTCTGTGGATACTGTCTGATTTTTTTTCCCATACAAATAATCACGTCGATCCATTGGTCAGTTGCGACGTGATTGAATGACAAACCAACAAACAAACACACTTCCACATTTATAATTATTAGGGGTAGTAATTTTTATAGAAGATAATAAATATGAACTAAATTATTGTTGTAATTAAAGGAATAAATAATGCTATTTAAAATTAAAATAGGTACCTATATTTTTTTAAGCCTATAGTTTTATTTTTTTCTGTGGATAGGTACCTATGTAGGTAAAACCTAAAAACCCTCGGCAAAAACGTGCCATTCGCCACAGCCAGTAGCCACATGTGATATTTCTAAATAGCATGACTTTAGGTTTCAATGAAATGTGCTAAAACTTGAGGGCAAATACAAATACTGATGAAAACGGTGACTGAACGATACTGAGACCGATCAGTGTTTAAAATATTATGCGAAAAAAAAAACCTATTTTGTGATATTTTTTTAGCACACATATCCAAAGTTTTGCAATATTATTTTATTTCAAGAGTTGTTGTATCGAATACCATGTTGGGCAATGAATCAACTGGTTTTACTGGTCTGTAACTGGTGTACAGTCAACAGCACATCAAGCTATTGCTACATTTAAACTAAGTTAAGAATATTAGGAAGCTATGAGTGACAGAGACGACGTTCTACGAAGACGAAATCTCTTTCTAAAAGTCGATGTACTTTTCCTGCCGGCTACTGTAGATGAGTTAGGAGGTTAATTTGGGGTGGAGAGCCTCATAATATGTAAAATGCTAGAGAAGAAAAGGAAGTGGGTGATAATCTAGAAATATATGGAAGGTATAATAAAACAAAAGGAGAAGGACGAAAGAGAAGAACCGCGGAAGTAAGGTAGGGGAGGATAGGCTTTTCTCCAAGTTTTGGAGAAATGAGGGGTTTTAGGCGGTAGAAGTCCGGTATTGGGGCCGATTCTCTTGTACACAATCTCTAAACAAAACTAAATTAACAGGTCTAAATCTAGAGCTATCCTTTTCCGCAAGCAACATTATGAAAGGGACAGCAATAGATTTAGACGTGCCATTTTAGTTTAGTTTAGAGATTGTGTACATCGGAATTAGCCACACTATCCGATTTGGACAACTGGGAGGCTCATTTGCGTAGACCTTCATAATAATGTTAGCAACAAAATGCAATATCAGATAATACTAGGTATTATCAACTTTTTCTATACCTACTTAGTTCACGGCTTAATTGCTCATTAACGCTGGTGGTATATAATGTCATAATTGTTTATCTATTTGATAGATGGGATCAATAAACAAGAGTACCTATAGGGGCCATATTTTTAATACTTTTCGAGATTATTCGGTATCAAATATGAAATAAGTAGCTTTAATTCGATAAGTGCATTTGCATATGTGTCTATTTTTAGCGGGCAATGCATTCCTTTAGTAGGTAGAATAGCGCTTCTAAGTATAAGCTGTGGTAGCCTAGTGGTTAGGACGTCCGCCTTCTAATCGGAGGTCGGGAGTTCGATCCGGGCACGCACCTCTAACTTTTCGGAGTTATGTGCGTTTTAATTAATTAAATATCACTTGCTGTAACGGTGAAGGAAAACATCGTGAGAGAACCTGCATGCCTGAGAATTCTCCATAATGTTCTCAAAGGTGTGTGAAGTCTACCAATCCGCACATGGCCAGCGTGGTAAACTATTCCCAAACCCTGAAACTGAGAGGAGACCCGTGCTCTGTAGTGAGCCGGTAATGGGTTGATCATGACGATGATGATGAAGTATGGACATAATATACAACGCGAGACAGCAGCGATGTGCAACGAAGATATCCAACACGGCTCATAGAAGTCACAGGGAACTCTACTCTTATGGAGGCGTTCACACTCTATAAAGCGCCCATGAGACGTGCAGTTCCTTGTTTATTAAGAATTCATCGTTATTAAGCCTTAAAATAATTTACGGAAGCAACGTAACGGAAACGTGAGTTAGTGACATAATTTAGCCAATCAACCGTTATCTATGCAATCAACTTAACATACTTTCTTACCTTAACCACAGTATATACTTAGTATTCGCAACATTGCGTTGCGTTGCAATGCAATACTATTCGATGCGATGCATACCGTTGCGTTGCATTGCGTTGCGTTGCGTTGCGTGACGTTGCGTTGTTCCAAAATTCCCAAAATTCAAAATTGTACGCTTTATAGTTCCGGAGATTTCGTGTTTAGTCAGCGAGTGACTAAGTGAGTGGTATTTCGCTTTTATATATACTTTATTATTTTTTAATTATTCCTTTCTTTCCTTTAAAATTCCTTTCTTGGAAGTCGAATATATTTGTGTATTTATTTTTATTATTATCGTCCATTTACTTGTATTGATATAATTATGATAAGATTATTTTTTAAGATTAGGTGGGCAAAAGTAAAGCCTTGTCTCTAATAGAAATCAGTTAACCTGGCAAATCAGAACTTGAAGTGAAATATTACATTAAATTAATTAAAGTTAATTGCAACCTGTAACTCAAGATGTTTCAAATCTTCAAGCTTTGAATTAAAAAACATTTTGGCGTCGACAGGGATTTCAAGGAAAATAATATCAGATAACATGATTACAGATGGAAAAGTAATAAATATTTACAAGTGAAAACAAATGAAAAAAATATTATTTTAATATCCAAAAAAACTTAAAACAGTATTTTCGAAAATTCTCGAAAATTCGTAATACATAGTTAATTTTTCTTTCCAAGTAATTGCAAAGCCGTGCCGTCAAGCGATTTAGCGTTCCGGTACGATGCCGTGTAGAAACCAAAGGGGTACGGGTTTAATAATAACTGCCATATCCCTTCCAGGTTAGCCCGCTATCATCTTAGACTGCATCATCACTTACCATCAGGTGAGATTGCAGTCAAGGGCTAAACTTGTATCTGAATAAAAAAAAATAAAAAAAAGTAAGCAATAATAATAATATCTAATAGTCAAAACTAGGTGAAACGTTTGCTGAGTTCAGATACGTCATGCTTTCAAAGGTATATTTTGTACAGGACGCAGTCAAAAGTGATGAACATCGATCTTTAGAAGGAGAGAACAGATTTGTAGAGCACTGTCTCGGTCGTTAAGACCGACAAAGCGTCATATGGGTATGAGTGACAGAGACAACGCTCTACAAAGATGAAATGTCATTCTAAAGGCCGATGTTCATCACTTTTGGCCGCGTACTGTACTTTGCTTACTGAAATTTTTTGTCGGAGCACATAATATTAAACACGCTGCTTCTTACATTGTATAATACTAGATGATGCCCGCGACTTCGTACGCGTGGATTTATGTCTTTCAAAAATCCCGTGGGAACTTATTGATTTTCCGGGATAAAAGTTGCCTATTTCCTGGATGCAAGCTACCTCTGTACCAAATTTCATATAAATTGGGTTGACGGATGGGCCTTTAAGAATCCCGTGGGAACTTTGGTTATCCGGGATAAAAGTAGCCTATGTCTTTCCTCGGGATGTAAGCTAACTCTGCACCAAATTTCATCAATATCGGTTAAACTCTTGGGCCGTGAAAAGCTAGCAGACAGACAAATAGACAAACTTTCGCATTTATAATATTAAGTATGGATTAGTATGGATGTCTTCTAAATATACTTATAGTAGGAAAAGGTGACTGACTGACTGACTGATCTATCGAAAATCTATACTTTCAAATTCCTCTCTAGTTTTGAGCTCTACCTAGAGGGGAAATAACGCTAACTGACGGCTTAATAAATCTTCTTAATATATAAAAGGAAAAGTTAACTGACTGACTGACTGACTGACTGACTGACTGACTGACTGATCTATCAAAGCACAGCTCAAACTACTGGACGGATTGGGCTGAAATTTGGCACGCAGATAGCTATTATGACGTAGGCATTCGCTAAGAAAGGATTTTTGAAAATTGAGCCTCTTAGGGGGTGAAATAGGGGTTCGAAATTTGTGTAGTCCACGCGGACGAAGTCGCGAGCATAAGCTAGTACTTAATAAATAATCTGAGAATAAAATGTTCTTACTTTTTGTAAACTCAAACTATTTCACGAAAACAATTCCCTTTGTATCGATTGTGAGAGAGTAGTGCACGCGGACAGTGAACGAAATTTCTCGAAGATCGAACGCTCGGACCAACAGTTTAGATTAGAAAAGTTGGCGGCACTCGGGTGGACTGACAAATTGCTACACTAATACAACAGATTTCGAAGTTGCCCCTCTGAAATCCACCAAAGCCATAAAATAGCACATCATAGAGAATACTGATGTCTTCTTTGATTTAAAAAAAAAACCGGCCAAGTGCGAGTCAGGCTCGCGCAACGAGGGTTCCGTACTACAGTCGTATTTTTTCGACATTCAGTACCCGTAGTACAAGATTTTACATCTCACCAAACCAAACCAAATTCGAGAGTCGAAATACTTCCGCGTTAAAGTAAAATGGACCTAAACAGCCTTGAATTGAAGTCAAATATTCAATGCCACTGATTTTAATTTCGCAATGTTTCCGCTTGGAGCGCTGGCTGTAGAAGTGTAGACAAACTTGAGCTTTAAAACAAGGCATTTAAGATCCAGTTTACTATAACGCGGAAGTATTTCGACTCTCGAATTTGGTTTTGTTTGGTGAGACGTAAAATCTTGTACTACGGGTAGGTACTGCACGATAATTCAAAAACTATGATGCATAAAAATAAATAAAAATCTGTTTTAGAATGCACAGGTGAAGACCTTTCATATGATACCCCACTTGATATAATTATCTTACTTCGAAAATTGAAAATACTAATTATTATTTCATGACCACAATTTAATTTTTTTGTGTGATATAACCACATATTCACGGTTTTCAGATTTTTCCCCAAATATAATATATAGTCAGCTATAAGACCTACCTACCTGCGCAATTTCATGCTTCTAGGTCAACGGGACCCTGTAGGTTTCTTGACAGACCGACAGACAGACAGACAACAAAGTGATCCTATAAGGGTTCCGTTTTTCCTTTTGAGGTACGGAACCCTAAAAATAATAACAATCATAATAATTCTAGGATCCAAGTAATTAACATGCACGATAATTTTGCATTCTTTAGGTAAGTATCATTTGAATTTCGATTTCAGGGCTTTTCAATCTCAAGTGAATGTGCTATTTAGTATGGGCGGGAAAGGAACGAAACAATTTTCTGTCTCTTTCCCGGCCACTAGAGCTTTTTAAAAGTTACTAGCTACTACTATTGTGGCAGTTGTGGTCGAATGGTCACTAACACAACCACACAGGTGTGGGATTAAAACCCACCAGTTTTTCACAAGTTTTTCAATTTATGATTAACTAGCTTATGCTCGCGACTTCGTCCGCGTGGACTACACAAACTTCAAACCCCTATTTCACCCCCTTAGGGGTTGAATTTTCAAAAATCCTTTCTTAGCGGACTCCTACGTCATAATAGCTATCTGCATGCCAAATTTCAGCCCGATCCGTCCAGTAGTTTGAGCTGTGCGTTGATAGATCAGTCAGTCAGTCAGTCAGTCAGTCAGTCAGTCAGTCAGTCAGTCAGTCAGTCACCTTTTCCTTTTATATATATAGATTTAGATATATTTAGCCTCCAACACTTCATAGAAAAAAGTATAAAAATTTGCCCAAGAAAAACTATAGGTAGGTTGTAAGTATGTATTTACCTAGATTATAGAATCTCTCATGAAAATAAAAAAGTGACTAAGAAAACCTATCGGTAGGTGTGTATGAACCATGATCTTAAGAATTGCAAACAAAAGTAAAATTGAAATACATCGTTGCACGGATATTTCTACCCGAACCCTCAGACTATTGGTCCAAAATCCCAGGACTGCCAGACGTTACTTATTTTATGAGAAACATAATATTGTGTGGGATAAAGTAGTGTTACTGGAGTACTTAAGCGTATGTTATGCATACTACTGTACTTTTAACATACGCATATTTGCTAGCTTGTACCGGCGGCCAATTTCAACATAGCTGCTAAAGGTACGTAAATACATTACTCACTCACTTTTCTTAAAGTCTGAGTGCTGATTTTTGCAGGTGTGTATGTTTCCTGAGTACCTATCATAAGAAAATTAAAAAAAATATGAAAAAGCTGACTTCCAAAACCACTACAAAGTAAAAAAAAATGTTTTATTCCTGCACTTGTAGGTATGTATGTTGAAGTCGGGCGAGCTTCTCGCTTTGCGAGCTTTAAAGCGTCTGGCGGAAATTACAGCCGACAGAAATTAACCTGTCGACGGAAGTGTCTGGCAGTATTGAATATTAATTTAACAATATTCCGTAAAACATATATAAAATTCAGCACTCTCAGACTTAAAGAAAAGTAAATACTTAATGTTTTTACGTAAATACCTTTAGCAGCGGATTTATACCTATAAATTGGCCGTCGCGCGGCACACGCGGTAGCAGATATGCGTCTAAAGGCAGAAACGAATTATATGACGCGGCTGACGGATGGGTTCCATAGCTTGTTTCATGCTTAACTCTAACTCTACTCTATCTCTACATTTTATTTCTCAGAAAATAAGTAAGGTCTGGCGTTCCTGGGATCTTGCTCTAAATGTCTAACACTCGATAGACAGCCGAAATGAAAAAGGATGAAATGTTAAGAAACTGAAGGCGCAGCGAAAAACTTGTGTCAAAAGGATCACGTAGCGCGTCAAGTTTTCCGTTATCAGCACTTTGGATGCCCACATTCTGCCGAAAAAGTTTCCGTAAAGTGTCTAACGAGTTTCACCCTTATCGACGAGAGGCTTCTTCGGGGCCTTTATTACGAACTTTTTAAAAGGCATCGAATTAATAGTATAATGACTTCACTAAGTGCTTTCGAAAGCCTATATCCCTTATACTATTTAGGAACTTTTGTAATCATTTAGGGCTTAGAATTATGGGGGAATTGTCATCATTATCACATACGATGGTGATCAAGTACAAATATGGCATTGAAGAGACGCTAGATATCTACCAAAGATATTATAAAACTCTAGATAGGAGTGTGCGTGAGACAATATATGCATAGCGGCACATATATATACGTACGTAATAAATTGGTGTGGGGTTTACGCATCTCTTGACACCTTCGAGTATGCTTCAAAAAATTACCAGACCAGCCCAGTACATAACATACACAACATACGCTTTTTCCCAGCAGTCCGAAAACAATAATGTGCGACACATAAAAGCGTTTTGCTGCAGCTCAAACGTGTTTCATCATCATCATCAACAACAACCAATAGACATCCACTGCTGCAAACGTGTTTGTCATGCATCAAATTCATACTTTTCTTTCAATCTTTAATTTTAGCCGAGGCTTTATCACTTCGCGATTATGACAAATTCATACTTTGTAATAGAAGGTTCCGGCCTGCAACCCGGTCACCCGTGACATGGGAGAAATGACCAAACATTAATTTGGCCGTTTAAACAAAGGGCAATTAGCGGATAACATCGTGCGGGAGATCAAGCGCACCTGTGACATATTGTCGTCGCTTTATGAAAACACGCATACTAAACACTAGCTTATGCCAACGATATCGTCCACGTGGACTACACAAATTTCAAACTCCAACTTTACTCCCTTGGGGGTTGAATTTTCGAAAATCTTTTCTTAGCGGATGTCTACGTCATAATAGCTATCTGCATGCCAAACAGCCCGATCCGTCCAGTAGTTCTAGGAGTAGGTACCTATGCTACATATCGATTGTTATCGATTTATGTTGTACAGCCTGTAACAATGCATGGATTGTTCTTAATTATATTTTCAGGGGCAGTGTTGACGAACGAGTTAAATGTTCACATAAACAAGGGGCAATTAGAGGCTGACGTCGCGTGGGATGTCAACGGCACCTGTGACTTATTAGCGTCGCTTCATGTCACGCACGCCTTTAATAACACTTTGGTTAAATAATTGTCGCATGCTTTAAACCTAGCGAATAATATGAAACTGCCAGCTATGCTGCCACAACTTTATTAAATTAGACTTTTACAAGGATTTTTGTGAAGTCAAACAATATAATTATAATTGAAGGATATCTATATATATAAAATTCAAAGTCCTAACTGACTGACATATATATCAACGCACAGCCTAAACCGCTGGTCCTAAAGACATGAAATTTGGAGGGTCTATTCTTTGTAAAGAGTAGGTATCCACTAAGAAAGGATTTTTTGAAATTCCACCCCTAAGTGGGTTAAATGGGGGACGGAAGTTTGTATGAAAGTCCGTCATTTTCCAAGTTACTTGCATGAAAATTGGTATTTGGGTTCTCGGTCACAAATGAAGAAATACGTGTTTCAGGATTTTTGGAAAATTCACCCATAAGGGTGGTAAAATAGGGGATGGAAGTTTGTATGGGACAGTTTTAATTATTGATATTAATTACTTCAAAATTTGGAAAGCTGGTTTTTTTTTTGTAGGCCACGCGGGCGAAGCCGCGAGCAGAAGCTAGTAGTACATATCTTGTATTTTTATTAGTCCAATCCTAGAGTACTTAACCAAATAGCATTAGTCTATGTCATACACGGGTGTAGCAATGGTTGGATTGTTCTTAATTATATTTTCAGTAACAGTGTTGACAAACGAGTTAAATGTTCACATAAACAAGGGGCAATTAGAGGCTGACGTCGCGTGGGATGTCAACGACACCTGTGACTTATTAGCGTCGCTTTATGTCGCGCACGCCTTTAATAACACTTTGGTTAAATAATTGTCGCGTGCTTTAAACCCAGCGAATATTATGAAACTGCCAGCTATGCTGCCACAACTTTATTCAATTAGACTTTTTTGATCAGTTGTTCCGTTGCAACGTGATTTAAGGATAAACCAACAAACAAACATACTTTTGCATTTATAATATTATGGGCAGTGATTGTTATAATTATGTTAAATCTCTTTTACAGAAATCATAAAATAATGAAAGGTTAGTTTAGCTAAAGGTTAACCAAATTGCTGAATCACAAAATATTAGTGCGAAATCGCGATCTCTGAATTGTCGCATTCTTCATTGAAAGGTTAAGGATAGTCTAGAAATTCTAGATGTTCTATTTTCTATGAATTTTTGTCTCCAAAAAAATTTGATTTACCTATGGAAAACTACTGAAATGTGTGAAATTACTACTCGTTTATTTAGGTATTCAGAATTGATAATACTTTTACGAATAGGCAGGTATAGTTCGCGACAGGTCAAAATGGCAATCGGGGTTGAGGCGGGGGGACGCTCCGCACACTCGCACGTCACCCGCGCTATCCCGCACCCGGTGAGCGCGGGGGCTATGCAGGTATGCGGAGTCTCCCCATCATATTGCCATCTTGACCTGTCGCGTATTATAGGTACTTCGATCAATCAAGTTAGTGTTCTCGTGATATTTTTTTCGATTTCGGGAATTGTTACAAATAAGGCTTTTCCGCGTCATTATTGCCGGAGCATCTGTTGCGATTCCCGTTTTCCTTTATTGCTTTTTATTAGATATACGGCGTTGGCGATATTTGATGATACTCGCAGAAATTGTGCGTGATTTTGTTTGCTATTGATACTAGGTATTTGGAGATGCTATTAATACTCGCTGATGCCCGCGACTTCGTCCGCGTGGATTTAGGTTTTTAAAAATCCCGTGGGAACTAATTGATTTTGCGGGATAAAAAGAAGCTTATGTCTTTTGCCAAGTGCGAGTCAGACTCGCGCACAGAGGGACACGATAAATCAAAAACTATCATGCCTAAAAATAAATAAAAATCTGTTTTAGTATGTACAAGTAAAGCCCTTTCATATGATACGATACCCACTTGGTATAGTTATCTTATTTTGAAAGTAGCAATATTATGTTCATGAACACATTTTTTTTTCTTGAGATGTAACCATAAATTCACGGTTTTTAGATTTTTCCCCTCATGTCTGCTATAAGACATCCTTCCTGCCAAATTTCATGATTCAAGGTCAACGGGAAGTACCTACCCTGTAGGTTTCTTGACAGACAGACAGACAGAAAAAAAAGTGATCCTATAAGGGTTCCGTTTTTCCTTTTGAGGTACGGAACCCTAAAGAGGTCGTAATTGAACTCAGGTAGTCCAAGTTTATCTGCCAATTCGCACTTGGCCAGACCCTGACCCTTTTTTACTCTGAGAGGAGACCCGTGCTCTGTAGTGGGTTGATGATGATGATGATGATTCCAAGTTCCGTTATGAGCGTAAACTCGCCTTCAAATTGCTGTGTAGTTTGGCGAGATATAAAATGATATATTTGTTATGTTATTTGTGAATAATAATAAATTAATTTAAAAAAAGGTAATTGTAAGCTTACGTCAAAGGAAGTGCGCCGGTGTTTCTGTTTTGCACTATAACATACGGTTTGCTTCTGGGATTATTTAGCAAAGAAAGCTCCCAAACATACTCTTTAGCAACTTGCTTATTTAAAGCTAGACTTTAGTTTACTACATTTACCTTTGCCATGTATTCGTAGAGGATAACGAAACGTAAAACAAAGTGTACTTACTTAAGTGTAATTTCTAGTTTGATTTGCTGAAAATAATGTTTTACTCTCAAAAAATAAAATAAATACTATACTATATAAGAGTAAGTTTACTAAGTTAAGGTACGGTTGGCCTCAGAATTCAAGTAACAATTCCGCAAAACTATTTCATAATATTATATTTGTTACTTAATGTCTACTGTATGTATTTTAATTTTTAATTAATAAATAGATACAAATTCCTGAAAGGCCTTTAAAAAAATTCATTATAGGCAAACGCTTGACCAAAACCAAAACCTTGGCCTTGGCATTAACGGTTCCTCTGGTGCTGCAAATGTTCATGGGCGGCGGTAATCACTTAATATTAGGTGACCCACCCGCCTGCTCGCTTGCTCGCTATTTTTATTTAAAAAAAACAACTAAGCTTTTTGCGAGAAATATTTTATCGCCTGAAGTGCCAACAAAAGAGGAAAATTACTCAACATTGTTGGTACACAAGATACATTGTAGTTGTGACGCCATGCGGGTTATTAATGGTGTGACACATTTGCACGCTCCTCAAATTAATGACTTACCAAAATGCGCATGTTACAGCTAATCTCCGTCTCCGTGGTGCAGGGGTTAACATTATGTTTGTGGTCTTACAATGTGAGCAGTCCCAAGTTTAGTAATTACTAGCTGATCCACGACTTCGTACGCGTGGATTTAGGTTTTTAAAAATCCCGTGGGAAATCTTCGATTTTCCGCGATAAAAAGTAGCTTATGCTACTCCCCATGTCTTAAACTATACCTATGCAAAAAATCACGTCGATCCGTTGCTCCGTTGCGACGTGATTGGACAAACTAACAAACCAACAAACAAACACACTTTCGCATTTATAATAGTAACCGATTATAATAAGGGTACTGTTGGTCGACTTGGAAAATCATTTTCGAATTGGTTTTGCTACGGTCGGAGAGCCGGAGAGCCTTCGACAGTGGCTAAGTCCAACCAGAAAACAAGAGTCGGCAAGAAACTTAGTTACTCTGCACGCTTACGGTTACGATTCGTAGAACACGTTATCCCCGCAAGCCGCTACGCTGTAACCCTACTCAACCACCTGTAGGAAAAAGGATAATTCTGAGGATCTTTCTAAGGAAACTCGGTGGTTGGTCTTTTCATTTATTATTTTAAAGTAGGTAAGCCTGTTCACTGGAAAGCGTTAAGTTGGTCTTTCATCAGTCTGGCCGTTCGCCTTAATAACACTCAATTTATGTGCTAGAGACAAAAAGCCTTTTCCTTTGTTAATGGGAGGGTTTTAGGGCTAATCTCGGTTCGTTGGTCGACTGCAGGTCGTCTGATGTAATACATCTCAAGAAGACTTTTGAGATTGTAGATTCTGCACTGTGTATCTTTATTTGAATTCATCATCATCATCATATTGTATTGTTAAATTTGTGTACCTACTAGCTGATGCCTTTAAATGTAAAGTTCATGTTCTGTCCCATTTAAGCACTGCATTGTTAAAAAGAAAAGAATGCAGATACTCTAAATTTAGTTTAGAGAAAGACAACGGAATCGGTGCCAATTATTACGTTAACTTATACGTCTACTAATGATCAATTTCTTTAACTAATTTACAACCCAAAACTTTCCTTAGTTTATTTTAATAAGTACATCTAGTTCACTATGTTTTTTGGCGTAGCATGCACTATTACACTGATACTGCGTAACTTTTACACTAATTAGAATGATTTTGTTATTTTAGTCTCCTTTTAATGTTCATGTTATCGAGAAGCTTACGATCGCAGCTTACGATGAAAATTGTTTTTGCTACTATTACTATTAACCATTAATATAATTTATATCGATGTTGAGACAGCAGTGTAAGTGGACAGTGAACGAGTTTTCTCGAAGATTGAGCGCTCGGACCAAACAGTTTAGATTAGAAAAGTTGGCAGCGCGGGGGCGTACCGACAAATTGCTTCACTAATATAACAGATTTCGGTCTCCAGCCTGCTTCAGCAGCGACAAAAACTACCAAACATAGCAGTTTAAATATATAGAGCTGAAATATTACTAGAGCAGCAATGTTGCGCAAAATCACTGGTGTAAAAAAATCGACGGGTCGTACTTTTTAACTGCCTTTAATAAAAAGAGGAGGGTTCCAATTCCACAGTGGTTTTAATGTGGATATAGGTATATAATATCAATAATCCTTTTTTATTTATTTGAAAGGACGTAGGAACCGTCAGTTTGATTGCATTTGAATCAAGTGAAGATTTTCAAAGATGTAATCGCAAGGGATAATAGTAAATCCTGTGTAATAGTTTAATAAGGCAAACACAATAGATCGGAGACAGTCGCAGTGATACTGGGTACCTATTCAAGAACCTGCATAGCCCCAAAGTATAAGAAAAAGAAGAATAGTTTAATATACCGATCTACACTTTAAACTTTCAACGATACACTCTACATGACGTCATATAGAATATGTACCTATATATCATAACAAATTGAAATCAGTTTGTTTTACTCCGATTATTGCCATACCTACAATGAATTGGAGCTGGACCTCTGTCAATAACATATTTATTATGGCGCAATTCTTTCTTGAATATAACGAGAGTAAAATAAAATATGGGCAACTAGCTTATGCCGGCGACTTTTCCCGCGTGGACGACACACATTAATTCAAACTCCTGTTTTATCCCCTTAGGGGTTGAATTCTCAAAAATCCTTTCTTAGCGAATGTCTACGTTGTCTATCTACATGCCAAATTTCAGTGCGATCCGTCCAGTAGTTTTTGCTGTGTGTTGATAGATCTGTCAGTCAGTCACCACTTTAATATATTTAGATATAGGTGTACATTTTATTAAAAACGGTTATCTATTACATTATTTGTACTTATCATTACATAGGTGGTGTTGTTTTTTGACGCAATGTTTGAGTATTGATGCTCCAATGTCTGACTCAATGAGTTAACGGCGCCTAAGACACGGCCGTTTGTGTAATATGGAAGAATAAGTTTTATGCTTGGGCCATAATAGTTTTTATATTAGAACCCCCGCTCTGCGTTTAATCAAACTTAATGCTCTATATTTACGAGCTTATTTTAAACGACATTTTTTCATATTACTTCAATCAGTTTTCATTTCAGTTTGCAAAATATTTTTATACTTAAGTGAAGTCTTTTACTTACAAGTATATCGGATCAGCTGAGCTTTTAATTCTTATTTTGAAAGACAAACTGTCTAAACAGTTTTTCTTCGTGTCTCATCTCAGGATTGCAACCTATCCGGATACTGGAAGAGTGACTGACTTTGGAGGCTCGAACTATGAATTAGATATTTTCGTTTCCTTTGTGCCTCGGATAGTAGCTACCTACATTAAGCCATATGCGGAAGTATCTGGAAACCCACTGCATTAGTATTCCAAGAAAACTCCTACCGTTATGTGATTGATGGAAAATAGTCACGACTCTTAGCAAAGTTGAATATGATCAGAAAGAGAGAGAGAGACATGTATTTTGAATAATCTGAAAGTCAAAAGATGCTGCTATTGAACTCTCTTCAACCTTCAACGGTGAATAAGTAATGAAATACATACACGTTTAAATAAAATAAAAAAGACCTATAGAAAAATGCACGACACGTCCGAACCCAAAGAGGCCGAAGATTTTGGCTCTCTTGGGTGGTAAACCAACTCAATTATTAATAGATATTCGGCAGAATGGAACACGAAGACACCACAGTTATGCATTGATAATGATCTCGTTCAGATACTAGGGTAGCCATGCCGTTTCGTCAAAGTATTTGAAGAAAATGTTACTTATTTTTTTATATAAATCTCGGCAAACGGATTGTAGGACACCCTCCAATTATAACTCCCGCAGATTGCTAATGCGCGTGGCCACCATTTTAGTGACGTCAGCACTAAACTGAAGTTTCGAGCTGATGGTATATTTTTATTTCGGCTGACGTCACAATGAGGTCATTCCGATGCTAATGAGACATGGTTCCAGCGCAATAGCATTTGCGGGACTTATATTAGGTGGAACAATAACATCCGGAAAGTGGCTGGCATTATTGATTGAATGTGAAAGGATGGCAATATTGGAAAATGTGCCAAGGATAGGCAACGTTACCGCTACTTAAAAGAGGCCTACGTCCAACAGTGAATGGATACGTCCAACAGTGAAGTGATTGTACACCTATTAGCTGTTGTGGATGATGATGAATTCACCTAAACTTATTTGACAGGTCTACTTAAGTACTCGTAATTTAGGTAATAATATCAGTTGGTTTAATGGTTGACCAAAATTAAGCCCATTTCCTCAACAATAGGAACAAGCATATCGATATATCGATATTAACTTTGATAATAATATGTTAACACTATAACACACACAACACCTATGGTAACAATAGTATTCTAACTATTGAATTCAATCAAAAATATAAGATTATATACCTATCAAAAATAAACTTTAGTTTGTTATATCTTGATCCAATACTTAATGGTGAACCTAATAATGCTTAGCAGAAATCACGTGTTTCGAATACGATTTTATCAAGTTAGTTATTGTCAGAATCGCCCCATATGCTATGAATATTGAGTATAATATTGCCTCAATTTTGTATCCAATTTTTATAGCGATGCGTTGTTTCAAATTCATAAAATATTTTATTCAGATAAAGTCGAATAATAATATGCAAGTAGAAAATAAAGATTCGGAGTCATAACTGTACAGAAAATTAGTAAGAAAATCGGCAACAGGTGTACGAGATTTTCACTATTCACTAACGGATACCCGGCGTGTGCTACTTTAAAAAAAACCTCTAATACCATCTTCTCATTATTGCCTTTCTAATGAAATCGATATGGGGCATATTGGATGGTATCAAAGTCTATAACGGACACAAGTAGAAATATTTTTATTAGTGTTTTATTATATCTATTATTAAGATTGGCGTATTTTATCAACATAATAATATTATGAATATCGGCAACATTAAAAATCATCTTCAAATCCATATCAAAATTATAAATGCGAATCTGTGTCTGTCTTTCCGCTAGCTTTTCACGGTCCATCCGTTAACGTCAAAGTGCATAGATAGCTTGTATCTTAAAAAGTACATAGACTACTTTGTCCCAGAAAATCAAACAGTTTTCACGGGATTCTTAAAAACCTTAATCCACGTGGTCGAAGTCGTCGCCAGTCATCGGTGCAGAGATCGCTTGTATCCTGAAGACTACTACCTAGTTGCCTGGTAGAGATCGCTTCCCAGCGATAAGGCCGCTGATTGTATGTTCTTCTTTTACATGTTTCTTTTTGTGTCTTTTTTTTATTTTTTGGTGTACAATAAAGAATATTAAACTAAACTAAACTAAACTACTCACTACTTTTTATCCCGGAAAGTTAAAGTGTTCTCTCGGGATTTTTAAAGACTTAAATATACGCGGACGAAATTGCGGGATCATCTAGTTACTTTTAACTCGGTGTGGGGTTCTAAAATTAATTTGTTGGTATCAATATCAATATTATAATAATATAATAATTAATCATCGTGTTATCTCTGTTTACTTATGTACGAAGTTCCAGCAGACTAGTTGTACTCTAAAATAGTATAAGGTTACTTCATATCAGCAGAAATAGAAGGGCAATGGGTTAGGGACCGATTATCTTGAGTAGGTATACTAACATTTGCCAAGTTAGGTAACGGTATAGATTCCTCCTTGACAATGAGTACCCTTTCGACGACCTCCCTGGCTCCCAGTGGTAAGTGCTGTGGTCTTATTAGTGGGAGGTCTCAGCTTCGATTCCTGGCAGGGATTTGGTATTTTATTTGTGACTAGCTTCTGCCCGCGGCTTCGCCCGCGTGGCCCACAGGAAACAAATGGCATTTTTTTATTCAGAAACAAACAACATGATATTATATAAATTTCAAAAAATTCTGGTCTGGTCAGGTGGGAGGCTTCGGCCGTGGCTAGTTACTAGTGTCGCCAAGCGATTTACCGTTCCGGTACGATGCCATGTAGAAACCAATTGAAGGTTTATTAAAAACTGCCAAACTCCTTTCAAGTTAGCCCACTTCCATCTTAGACTGAATAAGTATAACTACTTAATTATAAGTAATTAATAAGTATAATTACTATTGGGAACGTGAACAACGCTCCAAATTGGAGATAATATTATCGGCTTTGAAAAATGAAATTCGGATCTATTTCGCAACCCCCCCATACATATCAGTAGTACTACCTCTACTTTTGATCAAGAATTCTCAGATTCGGATCGGAAGCAGTGCGTAACATACCCAGATAGATAAATACAGACATGAGCATAATTACGTCACAGAGTATACCTACGATTTCTGCAATTAGATAATTAAGACTTTTGTAACACTAGGATTAATAAATCCACTACAATAAATTTTACGACGATATCTTTAATAATCACGTGACAATTAAAGTAAGGTACTTATATAAAACTGTTCAATGGCTAGATATAGTTTAGAAATAACTGTGCAAAGTGTGAAACATGACGAGTCTATTCCTCGTATTGTCTGTGGTGGGTGGGTATCACTTTGATGCCGCTAGCGTGTCTTTTCATTGTTTTCGTCAAAGGTGTTTCTAGCTGTGCCGTGAATATAAGTGGTGGTGTCTCACAGTGCAAGATATCACAAACCGCTTCGTTTACCGATTTGTACGCGCTAGTAACGCACTTTAGCACTTATATACAAGTTCAACTAGGTTCAGTGTGTTATGTGGCGTTGCCTACACTAATCGACGTGTTCGGATCGTTATTCGCAAGTTTTTTTTGGTCACAATGATTGTTTATACATACTTACTAAGTTACTAGATAATGCCCGCGAATTCGTCCGTGTGGACTTAGGTTTTTTAAAAATCCTGTGGGAACTCCTTAATTTTCCGGGATGAAAAGGAGCCTATGTCCTTCCCCAGGGTGTAAGTTACCTCTGTACCAAATTTTATCAAAAAAAAAACAGTTAAACGGTTGGGCTGTGAAAAGCTAGTAGACAGACAAGCAGACAGACAGAGAGGTAGACAGACAGACAGACATACACACTTTAGCATTTACAATATTAAGCATGGATTTGGAAAGGATACGGCTGAAGGTAGTTTGAGCTTGTCTATGATAAGCGCTGGCATATTATGTCAATCGTCAGCTGTTTTTTTTATTAGACCTCCAAAGCACATTCGAATTTATTAAGCATAGAATTTTATAAAATTAGGCATACTATTCGAATATATGGTCGTAACGTCGAACACTATCGAACATAATCTATACATTAGAAGGATAAATTGAATGATTATATCAACGTAAAGCTACCACTGGGTCTAGAAACTTTATCTTTAAAATGTAGATTTTATCTACAACTAGACCCTTAGTAAGAGGATAGCTAGTGCTCTATATAAATAAAGTTTAACTCGATATGTCTAGGTGGAGAAATTTTTGGTGTGATTTGCGCTACCTCGCACAGTGAGAAGCTACAACTAGACGGATGCGTGATCTCTCTGGCCTCACTTTTACATTTCTCGCATAAATTCTTGCCTTTCTCGTTGTACAAAGCTCGCGAGGAAAGAACAGTGGTGTTTTATGTTTGTGAAAGGGAAGCGGATTAAGCTGAAATAGGGGAACGTGTTACGAGCTCACTTATAAAGTGTATCTAAAAGAAGGTTGTTTAGGTATATGGACCGTGCGATCTATGCATGGAAGCTGTTTGTTTATTCTTACAAAACCGACGCGTCCGCGTGGATTTCAATTTTTAAAAATCGCGTGGGAACTCTTTGATTTTCCAGTATAAAAAGTAGCATATGTCCTTCCCTGGGATGCAAGCTATCTCTGTACCAAATTTCGTCACAATGGGTTTAACGGATGGGCCGTGAAAGGCTAGCGGACAGACAGACAGACAGACGGACAGACAGACAGACAGACACACTTTCGCATTCATAATATTAGTATGGATAAGATGATCCTGACAATAAAGGGACGTTTGTAACTGGATGGCAAATCGATTTTGGAGGTCTGAATTTTGTTTTTTCGTATCCCCCGTGCCCCAGAGAGCTAGTTAAGCCGTCGTCAGTCCCGATTATTACCAGTAGGTAACATCTAATAATAACTGTAAAAACCTAAGATTTGAAATCCCGCTCCCTTAGTCGAGTTGTATGCGGGAGGATTTCAAAATCCAACGCATTATTATCTCAAGAGAACCCCTACTATAACGTGAAAGGGGACACGACTCTAAGCAATGAGAAATAGATACTATAAAGAAAAGAGAGAGCTGACCCAGCTTTGCTAGGGTGGAATTTCTGAAAATCCTCTTCAGGTCTATGTTATAGAGAAAATGTAGGTACATGCAAAATCTCAAATTTCTAGAAATTTCTAGATTGTAACGCTGAATGTTGATATACTATCAGTTAGACTATATTTTATCCTTTTATAAGTAGGTACCTATAGAAGATGGAGTGCACTTATACCTAGTCCGCGACAGGTGGATGGCAATCGGAGTATGAGGCGGGGGACGCCCCGCCGACCCGCACGTCACCAGCGCTCGCCCCCGCCGGGTTCACGCGGGGGTCGTGCGGATGTGCGGGGCGTTATCTCCCTGATTGCCATCTCAACCTGTCGCGTACTATATCTCCTTTGGGATCTAAAGTAGGTAAATAAATATGGCTTCTTGGAACAAAATACAGAAAGCACTAAACTTTTAGACAGAGAAAATTCATGCTTGAGTATGAGTAGGTTATTCAGTAAAGTTTAGGTAGTACTTGCGGTTGAAATTTGGATTGAAACAATAAGCCTCGCTAAACGTTCTATTTACTACGCGCGTTAGAAAAACATTAGAAATACAGCCTGCAAAAATATCTGGTTTTGTTTCAGTTTGTTCTGCATTCACACAGCCTTTGAGTGACAAAAGTACATTACCCGAGTTGGAAAACAGAAGACATGCGGACTATAACGAATATTATCTTTATACGAGGTTAGTGTCAATATTTTAAGGTTTTTTAGTTCATTTAAATTTTTTTTATTTATCTATATCTATACTATTATATAAAGAGGTAATGTCGTTAAGTTTGTTTGTAGGGGGTAATCTTTGGAACTACTGAACCGATTTTAAAAATTCTTTCACCAGTAGAAAGCTACATTATTCCTGAGTGACATAGGCTATACGGGATCTTTAAAAACCTAAATCTACGCGGGCGAAGCCGCGGGGATCTGCTAGTTTTATATACTTTATCGCACAGAATACAAAGTAAACATATAAAGGAAAACATGTTATGTGGTTTTTGAAATGACCGATTCAATGATTTAAGGAATTAGGTTAGAATTATATACCTACTTATCTCGTAATCTCTTTTGATTGACAAATAAATAAATTAAATTAAGATTTTTAAGATTAAGCAGTTGTACTAACTGCTCAATCTAAAAAAAATTGCATTTATGCACGATTTTAGTCTTGATCGACCTGTTCTGGCTTTGCTCGGGTTCAAATTTTGAAAATCCTTACTTATGGGGTCAACTTTAAAGAGAAAAAAAGTTTCTAGACTGCAGAATCTCAAGTTTAGAAACTGTTTTAAGTTGCATATAATAGTCAATCTTCTTTTTTAATTACTTAGGGAGATATAGATTTATTTGCTTACCATTCTAGACGGAACCCCACATCTTCCCAGAACTTGGTGAATAATAATGCCAACAGCATCACTTCGTCAAACTTCAATGCCAGGAATCCCACTGTCGTCATCGTCCACGGTTGGCTCGATAACATGGACGCTAGCTTCAACGGAGCAGTCAGAGATGGTAAGGAACATTTTACCTAAGTATACAAAGTTTTGTACAATTGTTGTTAGGACTTGTGAATATTTCTCATAGTACAATCAGCGATAGTGCACGAGCCACTATACGACCATATTATAAGACATTCATCATCATCATCATCAACCTAGTACCTACCCACTAACGAGCAGGGGTCTCCTCTCAAAATGAGAAGCGTTTTCCCATAGTCCACCATGGTTGAAGGTTGTACACCATAGTCTGTCACGCTGGCCATGAAGATTGGCAGACTTCACACACCTTGAGAACATTATCGAGAACTCTCAGGCTTGCAGGTTTCGTCACGATTTTTCCCTTCACCCTTAAAGCATACATATCTACCTCCAAAGTTGAAAGAAATGTACAAAAGTTTTTTTTTAAATTCATTACGCTTGACCACAATCAAACCTGATGGAAAGAGATGTTGTGGCCTAAGATGGGTCGCGTATACCTAGAAAATGCCTATTTACTCTTGTTTTAAAGATACCCGGGTTGTAATTGGTAGGAAACACATATTATCTGGAAGTGTATTCCAAAACTTGGACATGCGTATGAGGAATGATGATGCAAACCTTTTCGTGCGTGTAGATGGAATGTCGACGACATAAGGATGGAAACTCACCCGACGTCTTGCGGTTCGGTGGTAAGTTGCATGCTGGGCATCATTTGCTAGTGCTAGTGGTATGGTACATAATAAAAAAACCGGCCAAGTGCGAGTCAGGCTCGCACAATGAGGGTTCCGTACTACAGTCGTATTTTTTCGACATTTTGCACGATAATTCAAAACTATACTAACACGATAATGCATAAAAATAAATAAAAATTTGTTTTAGAATGTACAGGTGAAGACCTTTCATATGATACCCCACTTGATATAGTCACTCACTTCGAAAGTTGAAAATACTAATTATTAGTTCATGACCAAAATTTCTTTTTGTGTGATCTAACCTTAAATTCACGGTTTTTAGATTTTTCCCCAAATGTCAGCTATAAGATCTACCTACCTGCCAAATTTCATGATTCTAGGTCAACGGGAAGTACCCTGTAGGTTTCTTAACAGACAGACAGACAGACAGACAACAAAGTGATCCTATAAGGGTTCTGTTTTTCCTTTTGAGGTGCGGAACCCTAAAAGTATGTACTTAAGTATGAATGATAACTCTATCATAATAATTATTCTATTAAATTGCAGCATATCTTCGGAAAACCGATGTAAACATCATTATGTGTGACTGGAGCGCAGTCGCCATAGCTGTGTACGGGTCAGCCGTGACCGGTGTACCCATCGTTGGGCGTAACCTTGGGCAGTTCCTCAACTTCCTTCATCGAGTCACTGGAACGCCCTATAACAAGATGCATCTCGTTGGATTCAGCTTAGGATCTCATGTCGCTGGAAACGCTGGTAGAGAACTAGGAGGCAGAGTTGCACGAATTACTGGTAAGTTAGGGCTTATTACATATCCGCCAAATAAACTTTATCTGATGAATAAAGTTACTTTGACAGATTCCCAATACAAAAACTACTAAAAAAAATTGTTAGATAAAGTTTTATTGGCGGTTGTGAAATGGCCCTTTGTCTTTCCTTTTATATATTTAGATAAGATTTTATTTTTTTACACATACATTACAGAAAAGTGATAAAAGATACAGAAGAAACTATACTATACAAAGGGTACAAGGGCGGCCTTAATGCTAATAGCAATCTCTTACAGTAACTCTCCTTTTTTACAGCATTGGACCCTGCTGGCCCGCTATGGCATGGAAACTCAAATCGCCTCAGACCATCTGACGCGGTATATGTAGAAGCTATTCACTCTGACGGCAGTGGTGTGGGTCTTGGCATCGGGTCAGCAGTCGGTGATGTGGACTTCTTCCCCAACGGAGGAGCCAGCCAGCCTGGTTGCTTTGACCATTTCTGTAACCACAACAGAGCTTGGCAACTATTTGCTGCTACATTGACTCATAACCATCTTGTAGGCAGACAGTGCTCTAGTATGATGCAGGTTAACACGAACAACTGCCGTGGAAATGAGTTGCCAATGGGCAACGATATTTTGGACAAGAGGGGGTAAGAGATTACGATAATAATTTTGAGATAATGAATGAGGGATTGGTATTTAGATATAATGATGGATTGATCATGATGATGAAAACAAAATTGATGCGTAGAAAGGCTCTCAAAATATTCCATTTTTATTTTCACGTGTAATTTCCAACAGTGGTTCCAGGAAAATATTTTTTCTGAGTACGAATTGAATTTGTTCAGGTGTTTATTTATTTATTCTGATACAAGTTAGCTCTTGACTGCGATCTCACCTGATGGTAAGTGATAGTGCAGTCTAAGATGAAAGCGGGCTAACTTGAAAAGTGTATGGCAGTTTCATTAAACCCGTTGGTACCTACCTCTGATCGGTTTCTACACAGTATCGCACCGGAACGCTAAATCGCATGGCGGCACGGCTTTGCCGGTTGGGTGGTAATTAGCCACGGCCGAAGTCTCACGCCAGATCAGGCCAGATTCAGAGGATATAAATTCCCAAGGGATGATCCTGTCGGGAACCAAACCGGGAACCTCCCGTTTATAAGACCACAGCGCTTAACACTGCACCAGGGAGGTGGTCAGGATTTATTATGAATGGTTTGTTTTATTGACCGACTTCCAAAAAGGAGGTGGTTCTCAATTCGGCCCGTTTCTTTTTTTTTGGTACCTATTATTACTATGTCTATAAGCATATTATATAAGTACTTGTTTCTTCTTTTACAGGTCCGGACTATATCGAGTAAACACGGGCCGGGTGTATCCATTCTAAAATTAATTTGCTAATTTTTGGTAAATAAAGGCCTTATTGCAAAATAATAGTTATGTTTTCTTTTGAAATAAAATACACGAATACCATACTTACGTGTGTTAAAATAATTATTACAATAACAATGAAGTTGTGGAAATACGGAAGCATTCAGTTCCTCAGAATTATAATATCTTTACCTATTCAAGGAACACAAGCTATTCAAAATAGTCGTGAAGTAGGTACGAGTATCTATAATGATCAACATCAATAAATACTGTCTCACGAATGCAGTCTCGTCTTGGCTACGAATCACGATCCATGTAACATTATTTATGTATAATAATTAATAGGCTAGTTGACACTTTTTTTAAGTAGGTCTTAAATGGCTAATATTTGTCCTATTAGATCAAAAAAATTAACACTATATTTATTTGCGCCCTAAAAACCGTAAAACTTTAATTTAAAAATATATTTTTCTTAGACAGGTGAAAACACTGTCGGCCATGTTTGGCCGATAGATTATCTATGCTCTGACGTCATGCATTTGTAAACAACAGCATAACCTCCCAAAGTTTAATAAACATGACTTCTATACTAGTTTACATGAAAAATATAGTAATTATCGTTATTGTATCACCCGAGAATGTAAAAACGCATCGATAAAGACCACAGGAAAGTTGTGGATTAGAGTGCCCAGTGAAATAAATATACGTAACACGCGAAGACTTGCTTAAAGGGATCCTATATGACTAACGACTGCAACCCAAATTTATTTTTGCAAATATCACTTTGTTGTAAGTCTTACCTAATAACTTATTCAATTTATAAAGAGAAAACGATAATTTTTTACGTTTACTATGAGTTTTTAGAAATATATAAAAACTAGCTTATGCTCGTGACTTCGCCCGCGTGGACTTCATTTTCAAACCACCATTTAACACACTCAAGAGTGGAATTTCAAAAAATCCTTTCCTAGTGGATACCTTCTCTTTACCTACAGATAACACACCCACCAAATTTCATGTATCTAGGACCAGCTGTTTGGATGTTTAGGCTGTGCGTTGATATATAAGTTAGTCAGTCAGGACTTTAAATTTTATATATATGGATACTACGTTAGTCCACGCGTGACATAGGGATGACATTTCTTTGTTTACATATTGAATGACGTCACATCATGGCTGACAGCGTTTTCTGCGTTTCAAATAAAAATAAAAACTGTATTTTTTTATTGGATTTATATATCCATCCTGCGTTTTTAATAATTGTTATTGATATATTTCGTTGTCTTAAGCAAAATACTATAATAAATAATCATTTATTGGACGAGATTAGATATGAGTCAAGTAGCCTATTATAGCAACCAAGATACATGAAACAAAAATATACGTACTTATAAGAAATTGATTAAGATTTGTATTTATCAGTCAAAAAGTTCCAGTAGCATAACAAAATATTACATCAATTTTCATTATCATGGATCATTGAATAATGCTACGATAAAACATCGATCGATCGGAGAAATCTTAGTATAAAAGTGAGCTTTGAAAAATAAATCAAATAGGTACAAAAAATACGAAGCATGAAGACGGTTTTGTGTTTATTGTGTGTGGCGGGTGTGTATCATTATATTTCTCAATTTTCTTATAAGTAGATATACTTAGATAACTGAATTAAGTTAGTGGCGGAAAGTTAGTAAAGTGTAAAAATAACTGAAATGCAGCGTAAACTCTGTACAGCGAAATTGAACGGACCGGGTATTTTATTGGGTTAGAAAGAGTTTTAGTTAAACGGAGAGCAAAAGAGTACTTAATTAGCAATTTTTACGTTTTGAGGAGTTTTCATTAAATTGAAGTTTGCAATATAGAGTTTACACTGTAAAGGCATCTCTTGGGTATCTATAAATTTATTATTATGCAATAGCCTGGCTTGTATCCATTTATTTCATATTTCAATTTTATTTAAGTATGCTACGCAATTGCGAGTGCCTCCTCCCTGGTTGACGGCAAGTACTCGCGATTCATCGAGTTCCCAGATGGCGATGGTGTGATGCAACCTGTGGATTTACTGGAGCCTGTCGACACGGAACTGCTGAGGGAAGTCGAGAGGAACCCGGCTAATAACAAATACCTACTCTACACGAGGTATTGTAACTTTCATAAAACTTATGGCGAAGACTTGAAGTCTCATCATCATGATCAACCCATAGTCGACTCATTACAGAGCACGGGTCTCCTCTCAGTATGAGAATGGCTTGGCCACAGTCCACCACGTTGGCCAAATACGGATTGGTAGACTTCACACACCTTTGTGAACATTATGGAGAACTCTCATGTAGGTTTCATTGAATATCACTTGCTTTAACGGTGAAGGAAAACATCGTGAGGAATCCTGCATGCCTGAGAGTTCTCCATAATGTTCTCAAAGGTATAAGGCGCCGTCCTATTGTCATCGCTCGTGGGATGATGCGTGCGTCCGTTGAAAATGATCGCGCGTCCGTGCGTTCAAACAAACTGTGTTCTACTATCCCATTGAAGATCGCGCGATCATGCGATGCGTTCATATTGTCTATTCATCGCACGATGAAATCACATCGCATCATCACGCGAGCGATGACAATAGGACGGCGCCTGAAAAGTCTGCCAATCCGCACTTAGCCAGCGTGGTAGACTATGGTCCAAACCCTTGTCACTCTGAGAGGAGAGAACACTCTGTGTTTTGTAGTGAGCCGGCGAGGGGTTGATCATATTGATGATGATAGCATAAAATGATTGTTTAGTTCGCGTCCGTGCCACTTATTTTTTCTTGTATGTACTTTTAGGCGCAATAGGAGATCGTCCCAGTCACTGGTGATGAACAACGCGAATAGTATCCGCAATTCCAACTTCAACGCCAACCACCCGACCGTGGTCATCGCCCATGGCTGGCTAAGCAATCAAAACACTAATATTAACCCGACAATCAGAGATGGTAGTTATCTTGACTAACATTATTATTATCTAAAGTCTAATTTACACGATTACAATTTTAACTTAATTTTAAGTGACATAATGCATGTAAACCGTGAATTTAGTAATAAGTTGCAAGTTAAAATTTAGTGTGCAAAAGTAATAGATCTATAGGAATAGGTAGATTAATGTCTACGACAGATTTCAAAGAGACTATACCTACCTATAAATAATACCAGTGACTAGTTTTAAATTCTAATCGGCATGAAAATGATAGAGGACGAAGAAATGTTGGCAGCTTCCACATTTTATTCAGTTTTACTGTGTGAACAGTACGCTTAGTATAAGATTTTACGTCTCCCCAAACGTTGCTAGAATTCGAGAGTCGAAACACAGTACCTACCGTCAAAGTAAAATGGACATAAAGAGCCTTGAATTGAAGTCAAAAATTCAATGCCACTGATTTTAATTTCCTAACGTTTCAGCTTGGAGCGCTGGCTATAGTTGTGTAGACAAACTTGAGCTTTAAAACAAGGTTTTTAAGATCCAGTTTACTATAATGCGGAAGTGTTTCACACTCGAATACTATCAACGTTGGTGAGACATAAAATCTCGTACTAAGCGTACTGTGTGTCTACCTGCCGCAAACGCCAAAAATGTGCACGTTTGTAGTCAGACCAAAGTTTTTTTGTTTTATCCTATAACGTAGCAAACTTTTTAGATCCATCAGTTTTTCCTAAATTGCCCAGTTTTTTTAGTGATAACTCAATACCACTTTTTGTAACTAACCGCTTTTTAGGGAAAGGATGGTAGTATTGTAACTATAGTACGCGACAGGTTGAAATAGCAATCGGGGTATGAGGCGGGGGGACGCCTCGCACACCCGCACGTCACGCGCGCTGGCCCGCACCGGGTTAGCGCGGGGGCTGTGATAGGTGCGGGGCGTTCCCTTTCCGTTTCCAACTCGGCTCATCACGTACTATTATTGATTTGTTGAATTTCAGCATACCTTAATAAAGGCGAAGCAAATGTCATTGTTCTGTGCTGGAGGAGGCTCGCCATGTCCACATACCCCACAGCTGCGTCCGGAGTTCCAGCCGTAGGTCGCGGTCTTGGGCAGTTCCTGACCTTCCTCAACAGTGTTACCGGACAGTCTTTTGATAGGATGCATCTAGTTGGCTTCAGTTTGGGTGCTCATTTAGTTGGTAACGCTGGAAGACAGCTGGGTGGAAGAGTGGCCCGTGTTACCGGTAATTTATGATTTTTTTTACTAGTTGTTAATTAAGTGCTTAACTGCGATCTCTCCTCATCATTATCATCTTCAATCAATCGCCAGTTCACTACTGAGTACGAGTATCCTCTCAAAATGAGAAAGTCTACCACGATGGCCAAGTGCGGATTTGCAGACGGATCTCTCATAATGACTACCTCACTAACCATATTATAAATGCGTCCGTATGTCCTTCAATCACGCTGCAGAGGAGTAACGAATCGGAGTCATTTTTTTCATAGATATACATAGTTAAAAATCTGGAGAGTGACATAGGCGTATTTTATCCCGGAATATCAAAGCACCCCGTTTTAAAATACTATAAATCCACGCGGGTGACATTGCAGTCATCAGCTAGTATGATTGTAAGTATTATGATAGTGACGATACATACTAAATGAAACAAAAACAGGCAGTAAAGACACTTGGAGAAACTGCTATTATTGGCGGTATATCGTAATGAACAGTTTTGGCCCTGTTTGCAGTTTCACTGTAAGCATATTTAGATTAAAACTGCTGATTTTGCTTACAGGCTTAGATCCAGCAGGCCCACTGTGGAATCGGAACTCAGAACGTCTTCGGGGGACCGACGGTGTATACGTAGAAGCCATTCACACAGACGGCGGTACTACCGGTCTTGGCATCGGATCTGCCATCGCTAATGCTGACTTCTTCCCGAATGGTGGCAACTCGCAACCTGGTTGCTATACAAGTCTGTGCAACCATAACAGGGCTTATGAACTCTTCGCTTCAACTGTAACCCGTAATCACCTTGTGGGCAGGCAGTGCTCTAGCACTGCTCAGATTTCTGCTAATAATTGCCGAGGGAGCAGTTTCAATATGGGCAACGATGATTTGAGTAAGAGAGGGTAAGTGTTTAGAACAAAAACCAGTATGAATCTAAAGGTAGGATATTGACTGCGCAGAAGTAATTTTCTTGGATCTATTTAGTGACTCAATTAGGAATATTCGACACTTTTCTATTATTTACGTCGTCTGACTCAATTCTTTTCAGCGTATTTGTGCCCATGAGCCTACTACGTACATATACACCCTATTTTGTGCAAGTGTGTGATTGTACACGCATGCAGCTATCCTAACAACATCATGTCTCGAGAATCACACTGATGCCTTTTTAAAATAATATTATCCTTGTCTATCATGACTAATATTCCCCTTTCCCCTCCAACTAAGCGTAAAGCTTGTGTTAGGAGTAGGTACAGGTACGACAATAGTGCAACGGGTCTGGTTTGAACCGGCGACTATTTTTTCTAAGTTGAACTATTGAGGCTCTTTAGAAGGTTATTGTAATTAAGTAGTAATCTGTTGTTCCTTTATAAAATAGAATAATCATGAGTATAATTTGTAAGCAATTAAGTAGTCTGTAATTGTACATAATCTACTTCTGTTATACCTGATTTTGATTAATTTCTTTTCTACCCGATGTCATGCTTCAGTAAGTTGCAAGAAATAAGATGAATACAGATTATATTAAAAGCTTCGCCTTTCTGAAATTCCATAAGATTTAATTTAAGTTTATGGAATGAGCAATAAATAATTTATTTTCCTTTTTGTTACAGATCTGGCTTGTACAGAGTTAATACTGGAAGACGATACCCATTCTAATTCAAATGGAAACATTATTTGCTTGTCTTATATTTATTAATGTATTTACCGCATAAATAATAAATTATTTCACTGCATGAAAGTCGTTATATTTCATTTACTGCAAAATCTCGTGTCTAAAACCCCACGGTTTCAGCTGTATTATAACCACACGAATACATATTATAGACCAGAGGGGAAGCTTCACGCTAGCTCACGCACACCACGACGTGTCACGGACGCTCCGTTTGCGCCCAGTTCGATGGCAAACGGCGGCAAACGGAGCGTCCGTGACACGTCGTGGTGTGCGTGAGCTGCTCTATGAGTGAGTGCCGCCGCTAGTATGAAGCTTCCCCTCTGGTCTATAAATTTACTCGTGTGTTATAACTATCTCATATTACCTATTATTATTAGCTATATTACCTATCCTATAGCTAGTTTTTTAAACTAATATTATATATAGACTTGTGCTTGACTGTCATCATTATCAACAACCTATACATGTCCACTGCTGGACATAGGTCTCTTGTAGGGACTTCCACAATCCACACGCCACGGTCTTGCGCCGCCTGGATCCAGCGGCTCCCTGAGACTCGTTCCAGCGGCTCTCTGCGACTCGTCTGATGTCGCCCGTCCACCTAGTGGGGGGGGTCTTCCAACGCTGCGTCTCCCGGTGCGAGGTCGCCATTCCAGCATTTGTTTTTGTAAGCACCACCCACCCCCACCTAACATTGGACCTAACAGTACTCTTAAAAGGAATTAGTGCCCATAATCTTTTAGTGATCAAATGAACATAATCTATAAGTCATCATTATTACCATCATGAGCAACCCATCGCTGGCCCACTACTGATCACATCGTCTTTTCGCAGAAACGCACGGCGCCCGGCGATTCAATCGACGGCGACCGTTAGAATCTGTAATTTTATATGGAAGTCGCCATGTGTATGCGCACGAAGTCGTCGCAACTTCCGACCGAGTTGCCGGGCGACTAGTTGACTGTGCTTGGGTCTTAGGGTGTATAACTAGTGTGTGATTAGTCAATACGATACATATCGATATTATGAAAATGACGAACGTGGCCTTGCTTTACCATAATATTATACTTTGATTGATTTATGTTTTAATCGTCATTTTGATAAACTAATTATCATTTATCGATCGCAAAAACGATCGCAGATTAGGGATTAAATGGGTTTAATACGTGTTATGTACCCAGATGCGGACACCTCACAAAATTAAAAACAATAATAGATGATGATACCTATCTAAAGATAAAAATATATGAGTTCGTATTTGGCTATTAGATTAGTTGATTCTAAAGGCTATTCAAAAACACTATTGAAATACTAAGTATCTAGATTAAAATTCCCGTGGGAACAAAAGTAGTAGGTAAGCATATCACTCCCTAGGTCTTTATAATAGGTAGGTATACTAGATGATTACCGCGACTTCGTTCGCGTGGATTTAGGTTTTTAAAATCCCGTGGGAACTCTGTGATTTTCCGAGATAAAAAGTAGCCTATAATGTCCTTCCCCAGGATGCAAGCTATCGCTGTACAAATTTCGTCAACATCGGTTGAACGGATGGGCCGCAAGGCTACCAGACAGACAGTCAGACAGACAGACAGATGAACAGACAGACACACTTTCGCATTTATAATATTATTATGGATCTATCCATCCGTTGCGGCACGATTGAACGACAGACTAACAAACAAACATACTTTCGTAATTATGATATGAGTAGTGATTAAATAAAAGTATATTTAGTATTATTATTTACCTAAAGTATAGAATAACTATTGGGATGATATCCTTGTACATTAACTTATAAATGCGAAAGTGTTTGTTGGTTTGTCCTTCGATCTCGCCGCAGCGGATCAATGGGTCGACGTGATTTTTTGCATGGGTAGGTACTATCATCATCATCATCAACCGATAGACGTTCACTGCTGGACATAGGTCTCTTGTAGGGACTTCCATATACCACGGTCTTGCGCCGCCTGGATCCAGCGGCTCCCAGCGACTCGTCTGATGTCGTCCGTCCACCTAGTGGGGGGTCTTCAAACGCTGCGTCTTCCGGTGCGAGGTCGCCATTCCAGCACCTTGGGACCCCAACGTCTATCGGTTGTACGAACTATGTGCCCTGCCCTTTGCCACTTCAGCTGCGCAACCCGTTGAGCTATGTCGGTTACTCTAGTTCTCCTACGGATCTCCTCATTCCTGATTTGATCACGTAGAGAAACTCCAAGCATAGCTCTCTCCATCGCCCGCTGAGTGACTCTGAGCTTTCTTATGAGACCCATAGTTAGCGACCATGTCTCGGATCCATATGTCATCACTGGCAACACGCACTGTTCGAAGACTTTGGTCTTCAAGGACTGAGGAATTTTGGACAAGAAGACATCTCGAAGCTTCCTGAACGCTGCCCAACCGAGTTGCATTCGGCGGTTGACCTCTTTCTCGAAATTGGACCTACTCAACTGGATTGTGTGTCTTAGGTAGGTACTATATATTTAGTTAAAAAGTGGTACTACAGATTGACATAAGCTATTTTTCATACCAGAAAATACCACGGGATTTAATGTAATTTTAATCCACGTAGACGAAGTCGCGGGCATCAGCTAGTAACAATATAAATTTCACATATAATTATAAACAATAAACCGTTCGATAACTTTTATGATCAAATCACAATCACTCTCGAAAGATTGAACACCTACCTGCTGTCCAAGCACGGTCAGTGTGACACCGTTTTCTCGCGGTTTTTGCATCGACAAAAATATTGCGCAAAAGCTTTATCGCAATTGATTATGCTTGAGCTGCTAATTATGCCTATCAACGCGTGTTTACTTATAAGTATACTTACAACATTCTTATGTGCGTCTTATGTGTGATAGTAAATAATTATCAAAAACATTAACACAAAATATGATGGATGAAAGAAACGAGCGATAATTTTCATATTATCACATTGTGACGTGCGAAAATGTGAAGTTATAAAAATAACATTCTAGGAAATAATCTAGAAGACCTCCAGTTACGGAACGAAGCATGAAGCCTTTGCTGTGTTTACTGTTCGTGGCGGGTATGTACCTAGCTCTTTAAATACTCTCACTCTATATGCATTATGCATATATTACGATAGCCTATTACATAGCTAGCCTCATCTATTACCATATGTACCTACAAAATAATGCCCGCGTGGAATGGTGCCAATAATACTGAATGCATTTCCGCGCTAGACATATTATACCAATGTACTCTGTGCTGGACAGCCAGGCTGATCCGTTGCGCAGAAAATGTACCAGCCCTTCTGTCACTAAATAAATCAGTCAGTCAGTAAGTCAGTCAGTCACTTTTTCTTTTTATATATTTAGAAGATTATCACAATTTAAATAGACATAATGGATCTCAATATTTTGGTTAAAAGTCTGTTTTGGTTGTTTCAGTTTACTCCGTAGTGGCGGGGCCAATTGATCTAATCGATGGCAAGTACCCGCGGTTCTTCGACTACGAAGATGAAGAAGGCAATATTCACAAAGTGGACTTGCTTGAACCGGTAGATATGGAGCTTTTGGAAGAAATCCAGAGGAACCCTGCCAATAATGAGTACCATCTTTTCACGAGGTAATTTATCTCAATCTTATATACTATATAAGTATATTTATTTCAATCTGATATACTAAAATGTCATCCATATGATGACATATGGATCCGAGACATGGTCGCTAACTATGGGCCTCAAAGGAAAGCTCAGAGTCACTCAGTGGGCGATGGAGAGAGCTATGCTTGGAGTTTTTCTACGTGATCAAATTAGAAATGAGGAGATCCGTAGGAGAACTAGAGTAACCGACATAGCTCAACGGGTTGCGAAGCTGAAGTGGCAATGGGCAAGGCACATAGTTCGTACAACCGATAGACGTTGGGGTCCCAAGGTGCTGGAATGGCGACCTCGCACTGGAAGACGCAGCGTTGGAAGACCCCCCACTAGGTGGACGGACGACATCAG
This sequence comes from Maniola hyperantus, assembly GCF_902806685.2. Taxonomy (NCBI): domain Eukaryota; kingdom Metazoa; phylum Arthropoda; class Insecta; order Lepidoptera; family Nymphalidae; genus Maniola; species Maniola hyperantus. Next base: position 4,959,529 of record NC_048552.1, on the reverse strand, counting down.
ACGAGTCGCTGGGAGCCGCTGGATCCAGGCGGCGCAAGACCGTGGCGTGTGGAAGTCCCTACAAGAGACCTATGTCCAGCAGTGGACGTCTATTGGTTGATGATGATGATGATGATGATGATGATGATGATGATGATGATGATGATGATGATACTAAAATGTTTAAAAATTAAGACAATAAGTATTACCTACTAATTTGTGTCTTTGAGAAGAAATACTCGATAAGTATAGTATAACAATTTTTATAATACAATATAACAGTTTGTTCCGGCGCTTCTTTTGCTTGTTCTCAGGTGGAAGAAGCGCCGGAACAACCAGCTCTTAGCTTTAAGTTGTGATGTGTGGCATAATTTGTATTAATAAACGTCTTTTCTTTCTTTCTTTCTTTCTTAATACAATAATTCATATTAATGTTACTACTTTTAAATACCAAAGTTTGTCTGTCTGTCTGTCCATTTTCAGGCAAGTCCATTCAATAAATATTGACGAAAGCAATATATCATCTTTGACGAAAGGTAGAAAATACATATAATTATAGCTTGCATCTTGGATAGGTACAACTTGTTACTTTAGTAGTACTATTATATATTCTGTGATTTAGTCCGGAAAATCAAAGAGTTCCTATATACCTAATATTTCAACTATCTATTTTGTCTGTAGACGCAACCCCAATTCGTACCAGAGGCTTAGAATTAATAACGAAAACAGTGTCCGATCATCTAATTTCAACGCGAGACACCCTACAATTGTAATTTCCCACGGATGGCTCAGCAACATGAAGACTAATCTCAATCCAGTTATTAGAGATGGTAAGAACGAGTATTACTTAATTTATTCCTAGAATTAATCTTCTGAAGTATATAAAAGGAAAAGATGACTGACTGCCTGATCTATCAACGCACAGCTCAAACTACTGGACGGATCAGGCTGAAATTTGGCATGCAGATAGCTATTATGACGTAGGCATCCGCTAAGAAAGGATTTTAGAAACCTCAACCCCTAAGGGGGTGAAATAGGGGTTTGAAATTTGTGTAGTCCACGCAGACGAAGTCGCGAGCATAAGCTAGTCTTTACTAAGCGAAAAAATAAAATTAAGAAAACATTTATTCAGTCAAAGTAATTAAAGTTACCAAACAGAAAAAATATTACTTACTAGCTGATGCCCGCTACTTCGTCCGCGTGGATTTACGTTTTTCGAAATCCCGCGGGAACTCTTTGATTTTCCGGGATAAAAAGTGGCCTATGTGTATGTGCCAAGGTATAATCTATCTCCATTCCCAATATCAGCCAAATCCGTCCAGTAGTTTTGCGTGATTGAGTAACAAACATGGAAACATCCACACTTTCACATTTATAATATCTTTAGGATTAGGATTAGGATTTACTCTGTACTTTCTCTGTGACGTGGAGCTATAAACCTAATAAGTAGTAATAAGCTAAGCTGATTCCTAGATCTGAGTATAAACTAACATTTTTAGCAGTTTGAAGGTACCTCCGTGACCGTGAATCGGTCTAATTTTATACAAGACTAGCTTATGCTCGCGACTTCGTCCGCGTGGACTACACAAATTTCAAACCCCTATTTCACCCCTTCAGGGGTTGAATTTTGAAAAATCCTTTCTTAGGATGCCTACGTCATAATAGCCTATCTGCATGCCAAATTTCGGCCCGATCCGTCCAGTAGTTTGAGCTGTGCGTTGATAGATCAGTCATTCAGTCAGTCACCCTTTCCTTTTATATATTTAGATACCGTAGTTTTACGCTCACGATACTTAGCGCTTTATATTACTTAGCTCGCGAAGTTTAGCTATTTTTACATTGAGCTCGATCTTCCAAGCCAAGATAAGATTTTTCATAATACGAACTTTTTCATACACTTTTGCAGACAAATAAATTTCAAATAATCCTCCTGATTTTTTAGCTTTTAGTAATTTTTTTTCCCTAATTATTATCTTTTAGTATATGCGTACACACCTCTAATAAGTGCGTGTTGTTTTAATTTTTCAGCATACCTCAGGTTAATGGAAACCAACGTTATTGTATTAGACTGGAGGAGACTCGCCTTGGCTCCCTATCCAACAGCAGCTAGAGGGGTACCAGATATTGGGCGTGGTCTTGGGCAGTTCCTTAACTTCCTTCATAGGACTACCGGAGTAGCCTTCAACACCATTCATTTGATTGGATTTAGTTTGGGTGGCCATGTTGTTGGCAATGCTGGCAGGTATCTTGGTGGAAGAGTTGCGCGCATTACTAGTGAGTTGAACTAACCTGACCTAGGTATTTATAATTATTATTAGACTAGCTGATTCACCCAGCTTCAATCGGGTAGAATTTGATGTACCTACTACTATATTATTCATATTAAGTATACTTAGTAGAAAAGCTGTGATAGCCTAGTGGTTAGGACGTCCGCCTTCTAATAGGAGGTCGAGGGTTCGATCCCGGGCACGCATCTCTAATTTTTCGGAGTTATGTGCGTTTTAATTAATTAAATATCACTTGCTTTAACGGTGAAGGAAAACATCGTGAGTAAACCTGCATGCCTAAAAGATCTGTATAATGTTCTCAAAGGTGTGTGAAGTCTACCAATCCGCACATGGCCAGCGTGGTAGACTATGGCCAAAACTCTTCTCACTCTGAGAGGAGACCCGTGCTCTGTAGTGAGCCGGTGATGGGTTGATCATGATGATACTTAGTCTGCGGCCCAGGTAGAAGCGGGTGCGGCCAGCGTGTAGAAGAAAAACTAAGTATTCACAAGAAGAAGAAAGATGCGCGGACACGTCCTAAGTGAGAGCGGGTCGGAGAATACCTATGGCATCGCACCCGCTGGTCGCCCCGTAGGACACACCCGCTCCCACCTGGGCCACAGACTTAATAGTCTGTTTGCCTTTTTATTTTTAAATCCATAAAAAAAATTGAATAGGTTTGGATCCCGCTGGTCCACTATGGAGCAACAACGACCAACGCTTACGACCATCAGATGCTATATACGTCGAAGCTATTCACACAAACGGAGGTGCGGCAGGTCTCGGCATTGGATCGCCCGTAGCCAACGTTGACTTCTTCCCCAACGGTGGCAAGTCCCAGCCTGGTTGTTATACACCGATATGTGATCACAACAGAGCCTGGGAGTTCTTCGTTGCCACAGTACCAAGGCCGAATCACCTTATGGGTAGACGATGCGCTGATATGCAAGAAGTCAATAGAGATAGATGTAATGGACCCACATTTCCTCTGGGAAACACTGACATAAATAAAAGAGGGTACGTACGATATTATTTTTTACATACCCGCATGCCCAAGTTTAGCGGTGCGGCGAGAAAATGAATCCGACTGCGATGGCGCATAGCATACTTCATCTAAATACCCCTGAAAACCTCCCTGGTTAGCGCTATGGTCTTGTAGAAGGAGGTCATGGGCTGGAGTTCTGCAAGTGGCAGTTTGGGAATTTATGTTCTTGTCTGGTGGGAAACTTCAGCCGTGACTTATGACTCTACCGGAAAAGCCGTACTACCAAGCTATTTAGCGTTCCGGTACGATGTGGCATAGAAGCTAACTAGGGCTACAATACCCCTTCCAGGTTAAGTCCGCTACTTAGCAACTGCATCAACAATCTCTCAGCAACGGGCAAAACCGCAATCAGAGGTACCTCTATAATAATACAAAGCAAAATATTTTTAATTCATACCAATAATTTTTATTCCAGATCTGGCATGTTCCGGGTGAATACTGGCAGAAGATACCCATTCTAACGGGTATTAATTCTACGTACCTATCGACTATGTTTCGGCTTAGATTATTTCGGCGGACACAAAATGAACGTCTGTTCGCTTGGATTAAATCATCATAGAAATAATATAATGCACCTTTTTTGTAAATAAATTAATTTATCATTTATTTATAAACAGCTTGCGTAGATAATTTTTGTATTAACTACACAATTACATAAGTAAGCATATTGATTTAGGTAAATAAAACATCTCTATGATTTTCTCTATTCCTTTTTGGTTTCGGATGGATTGTAAACAGTTCTCAGTATTGTAAAATAAGACCACGATGTGCTGATAATCTGCAAAACAAAATACTTAATATTATGATTAATTTTCAGCTTTTATAACATATTCCTATTGTGTAATACTAGCTGATGCCCGCGACTTCATTCGTGTGGACTTTGACATTTTTTTCTATAACCCCATGTTTAACAGTAACGTGTCTGTTATAATTTACTGAAGCAACCGTGCCTTAGATATTGTGTCTTTGCGGCGCGGCGTTTGTGTTTCCTGCCACGTCAAACTTGAGTATCTTCAAGTGATTCATGGTAACTTATAAGATAGGCACACTAGGCAAGCTTCTTTCAACTTAGACCTCATCATTGCTTTCTTTTTTCTTTGATGGCAATGATGTTATTTTTCTGCTTCTTCTACCAGGCATACTTAACCAAGAGTAGGTACATAAGAGTATATAAATTACATTAAAAATATTTATCTTACCTTAGTGAAACTTTGATATGATATAACTGAAAATTTATAAGCTGTCAGTTTCTGAGGTTTGTTGGATCTGGAAGATAACACGATTGTTTTGTTTTTTAGGAAGGTTTTACACACACAAATAAATACAAGAAAACACTATGAGATATTTACAGAAAAGTGCAAAGGAGGTTTGATTTCTTAAACCAATTTCTTACAGAAAATCTTTAACGAAATGCGGGATGGTGGCAAAATAACGAGGACCTGGGTCAAAGCCTATCTTACCTTAGCATTAAAATGAAAATAGTTTTCTTTGACTTCTTGTCCATGTCATACCATTTGCAGAGGAATGCTGATTCGCCAACTTTTCGGCTCTAAATGTAAAATATGGGTCATTAATTTATTAAGATCGGTGAAAATATACGTCGCATTTTTCAAAGAAAACGACTTAATAAATATTTGAATATTAAAAGTGATAAAATAAATGTAGGTATAACAGCGAGTTCTTACTACGTTGCGTTGTCGTGGATTTTCCTAGATCCAGAATTTTAATTGACGAATTACAGTAGGTACAATTTATAAGAAACTTGTTGCAATATAATAAGTCGGATTCAAAAATAACACTTTTCGAAAATCTTGCTTTAAATAACATGCTCAAGGTAAAGCTAGATGCACTAAATGAGCTAAAATATATAACTAATTAATCTGAATTAAGTTGATAGAACTATATTTAATATCTTACTTCTCTTATAAGATTTTCTCCGAAAACACTGAGCATCAATATTTGATATAGTATTGACAGCAAAAATAGAACAACTCCTGGGATCTGTGCCCACTGTCCCATCTATAAAAAAGTAGTATTATTCACTAATAATACTAATTATTATTAAAGTCCAAACAATATGTACCTATGTCTCAGGTTAAGTTTACCGTTAAATTAAATCCTAGAGCACATATTTCAATAGATCCAACTAATACGTTGAACAAATTAGGTGCTTGAAAAATTTCTTCGAGATCTTGAGATAGCCTGGAATGAGGAAAACAGGTTTTACTTACACCTTGATACAGTTTTGGGCAAATTGTGGATGAACAAAAATATTTTATCTACTTTTTACACTAGCTACACTAGTTCATTTTGAAGTTAGAAGATAAATAAGCTGAATAAATTTTAGTTTCCAAAACTTTTTCAAACAAGATTTTATATTAGTATTTTATAAATATATTTCTAAAGTGGTCATATCGGAAAGTGGTCGCGTTGTAAAATAGTCATATCGGGAAATGGTCATCACGAACCGAAAGGGTTTAAACTTAAAACAGCTTACTTCAAAATATATTGATGCTTTTTAACGATCTCACTAAGACAGTGAGAGGTGTTTTTGTCCAGATATTGAATTTCATCACTAAGTAGAGCAAATTGGGCACAGACATGTGACGTCATTATGTAGTAAAGGGCATCCACAGTCGTGACGTACAGGATACAAGTAAAACCTGAAAGTGTTATTTTCTAAGGCCGCGATCAGACCTGTAAGTTTTACTCACGTAAGTAGCTTACGTAGTTAATTTACAACAAAAAATCACTAATGTAAATGTATTGATAAGAGTGTTTACATTAGTAAAGTCGTAAGTTAATCACGTAAGATACATACGTAGGTAAAACTTACAGTTGTAATCATGACCAAAAGTAAGAAGTACGATGATGGATGTGATGTATAATTAAATTTGGCATTTGTTATTGTATAGTTATTTGAATATTCAACGTAAAATTTATTTTTTCACTACCTGATTACATGTGATAATAAAATTATGGCTATACACTTACCAGCAATGATAGAAAGAAGATATACAAGTAGCCAAGTATACCACAAATCCGTTGCAAATGGAAACAGCACAGCGTACGGCAATCTATAAACTATTACATTTGTCGTGTAATAATGATAAAACATGAATAGAAGCGGTGCAAAATTGTATACGATGATCAGTATTGAGTTCAAGATGAAAAAGTATTTAACCAAAAACTTAAGAAATATGAAATCATGTCTAACGATCCCCTGCTTCTGTGAGTTACTAAGCATTTCATTATACAACTTTTTTAGGTGACGGGTTAAATCAAATATTTTTTTCCTACTCGAAGTGATGAAAACGATTTTGATCATTGACAACCATCCTAAGCAGGTACATGGCGCTAATTGAGTCAACTCGAGAAAATTCTCTACAGATATACTGGAGAAAAAGAATGCTAGTTCCGCTACGGCAATTATAGTTATAGCTAACAAAAAGATGAAGTATCTTAGACATATCCGACGTTGATCAAAAAGAATGCCTATCAGCCAGAAATTGATTTTTATTTGCCTGAAAATTTCGTCAAATTCTGGAATATCCATTGCCGATTCACAGAGTTATAAATACAAATCTATAATATTTAATTAAAATACCATCGATCAGTATCTTATAATGGTTTTGAGTAATTTAATTTGAAACAGTTACGATAAAGATGTGTTAAGGCTCGCTTAGCTCTACTAAGCGACGACAAAACTTGAACTGTATAAAGTTATAGACTGTATAAGTATATCCTCTATTAGCGATTGCCACACACAATTTGACAAATGAAAGAGGGTTGTGCCTGCACAATTTTTTTTTACATAAGGATAATTTTTTTAATTTCATAAGGAAAATGGTGATAGCCTCCAACTTTTCAGCAAATTTTCAGAGTTAAGTATATGCGTTTTCCATTTTATAATCACTTGTTTTAACGGTGCAGGAAAACATCGTGAGGAAACTTGCATGCCTGACAAATGTCTATAATGTTCTCCAAGGTGTGTAGTGTTTGCCAGCGTGGTGGACTATGGCCTTAAATCTTTCTCATTCTGAGAAGAGATCTCAGTAGTGGGACGGCGATGGGTCGAGACTTGAGATGATGATGATGATTAGATATGAATATTATCAAGACCTAAGACATTTTGTTTATTATTACTCGGTGCTCTCATAATCTTGTTAAGTGTAATTAAGTAGATACTTTTAATCATGCCAAGTTCATAAAAAACCAGCAGGCAAACAAAAGAAAACGAGCTTCTTTCAAAAACATTACTGTAATACGCAATTGACGTGAACGACATAATATTGTCGTTTTATTATTGTCTTTCGGTTTTTTCTCACTCATTTTCCTTATTACCTACTTGTAACATCACACTCCGCTTAATTTTATTGCCGTTTCATTCATTTTCATAATATTCTGCTCGAACAGAGATAGGTATTTTATTTCAATAAGAAAAAACCGGTCAAGTGCGAGTCGGACTCGGAAACCAAGAGTTCCGTGTGCAGCACAAGACGCACCGCCAATGTTATCTCTTGTCTGTATACCTATATAAAAGGAAAAGCTGTCTGACTGACTGATCTATCAATGCAGAGCTGAAACTACTGGACGGATCGGGCTGAAATTAGGCATGCAGATAGCTATTATGACGTAGACAAATGCAAAGAAAGGATTTTTCAAAATTCAACCCCTAAGGGTTTCCAAATAGGGGTTCGAAAATTGTGTAGTCCACACGGACGAAGTCGCGAGGATAAGCTAGTCTCTTAATATTCTTTCTCTTTAATTCAATAAACACAAATCGTTTTTGTACACTGCGCAGTCATACGCCTCGTGTTCAGATTGGACTACTTGTTTTGCGATCACTGACTCCTAGCACAAACTTTACTTTTAGTTGGAAGGGAGAATGCTGTATGATACCTTTATAATAAAAAAAAATGTTGAGTATAAATTATAGGTACTTATTCGTGTCAACCCTAGAAAATAATAGCAAAGTGTTTTGCCGTCATTTTGTAGTGTCAACATAAATCATGATATCTCAAGAAATACAAATTAAAGGGTGTTGAAACATAAAATCGTTGTCGATTCCTTTTGATATTGTGATTTGCTGTGTTTCTCTTTTATCAAAAGAGTATAATTTAAACTTCAATCAAATAAATTATTATAATATTCTAGAGATAGCCTAGCTAGCCTTCAGACTACAGATAACCGGCTAACAAGTCTTAATTAAAATAATTAAAACACGACTGCACTACCAAAAAAACAAACTAAAAAGTGTAAAGTTTCATATTTGAAAATGGCACGCCATATTGATTTTTTTTTCAAAAATTTAGAGCCACTGTAAATAATCAGAGTCAAAGTCAAAGTCAAATAATTTATTCAAAGTAGGTACTGATGTATTCTTCTTGATAGTCGGTTGTTGGATTAGTAGGATGATAAAAGTGCTGATAATTAATTACGTAAACTTAAAACTAAAGCTTACGAGGGTTCCAAACGCACCCAGGTCTGAGATTACGATATCCCATGATTTACATCACAGTCTGTTCAGGCATTTACAAGTTATCCATATCCATAACAATAAATGCGAAATTGTGTCTGTCTATCCGTCTATCTGCTAGCTTTTCTCGACCCATCCTTTTAACCGATTTTGATGAAATTTGGTACACAGGGTAGCTTGCATCCCGAGGAAAGACATAGGCTACTTTTCATCCCGGAAAATTAAAAAGTCCCCACGGGATTTTGAAACAAACCTAAATCCACGCCGGACGATGGCGCGGGAATGATCTAGTGGTGGAATAAATAAACTCACATACCTACAATTACATACATACACACACACACACACACATATACATGAACCCTGAAAAAATTTACTCCGTTCTTGGGCAGTCATGTAAAAAACTAAATCTCTTTTATCGTATTTTAATCACAATAATTATGTCGATAACAATTCGTTAACAATTGTCAAATAGTTGACGATTGTTAAACATGAGTTAAGAGCAATTTCAGGCAATTTAGAACCATTTAACAGTTATTAAAAGTTATATAATATGTAAACAAGAAAATAATGAACATTAAAAACTTGGAACAGCTATTGGTTATTTAGCGCCAAATGCCACTAGATAGGTACCTATGTGTTTTAATTTTTAGTTAAATGGCTATCAAAAGTCGCGGGGGCCAAAGCTCGTTTGTCATAAACAAAATGAACAAATAACAATAATTAATGAACTTTTAAGTAAACAGTTTATTTATTTACCTATAATATCAACTAGCTTATGCTCGCGACTTCGTCCGCGTGGACTACACAAATTTCAAACCCCTATTTCACCCACTTAGGGGTCGAATTTTCAAAAATCCTTTCTTAGCGGATGCCTACGTCATATTAGCTATCTGCATGCCAAATTTCAGCCCGATACGTCCAGTAGTGTGAGCTGTGCATTGATAGATCAGTCAGTCAGTCAGTCACCTTTTCCTTTTATATATTTTGATTAATAGATTCTCTGCCGTCATGATTTCCTTGCCGTAACCTTTGAAGTTTAATGATTTTGTGCCCACAAGTATGAATATAATAGATACAGATATATTATATTTTATTGTTATTCGTAGACCCACAATAACAATTCAGTCGATTTAACCCTGTATGTAATAAAACCTGTTAGGATGAATGATTCTATAATTTCGTAGGTCGCTAGGAACGAAATTCAAGTGCGAAGTTCCAAAGAATCGGTTCAGTAGAAGACATTGAAAAATCCTTCACGAGATTTGAAAAATATATATGAAAGTGAAGTGAAGCATGATAAAATTCAATTCAGTCTTTTTATACCATGGTTTAGTACTATTATAGCTTCTGTGTCAATTCTGTCTATGCGCTATTACCTACATTGGATAACTTCAGCTTCTTATAAATAAGGTAAGTAGGCAGGTATCGAACTTTTGCTTATAATAAACTTAATTAGATTTGACTCTGTTGCATAATATTATGTGAGTGCATTATACAGTACTAAATACCTACGCGGCAGAAAATAATGTACATTGACCTTTAGAAGCAGATAGCGGATTTGTAGAGCATTGTCTTTGTCGCTGAGACCGACAAAATGTCATATAGGTATGAGTGACAGAGACAACGCTCTACAAAGCCGAAATGTCATTCTAAAGGCCGATGTACTCACATTAGTTGCTGCCGCGTAGTGTAAGAAACATTACCATCTTCACAAGGCTTTACTTAATATATTAAAAGATATATAAATTTCCATTTCAAAGCACGCTCAAGTCACGGCTGTGCTAACCCAACGATGGCGAACACTTAATCATACTTAGAGTATGAGACATCATTTTTCAACTTGAAGATTTACTACAAATTACAATGGGCGTATAATATTATAAAGTTTTAGCATGTGCCTGCCGAGTGCCGCCCCATACGCTTAAGTTTAGTAACACACCTAATTTCCTTTTTGGGAAAAAAAACTTCTCTCAAGAAGTCTCTTTAATATGGATATGTTGATTTAAAACAATTCCGGTACCTATAGTTATTTAAACACTGTTCATTCCTGTTTTGTTATTTTTAGCTTTTTATTTAATTTTACCCCCTTAGGGATTGAATTTTCAAATTTCCTTTCTTAGCGGATGTCTACGTCATAGTAGCTATGTGAATGCCAAATTTCAGTCCGATCCGTCCAGTGGTTTGAGCTATGCGTATCAGATCAGTCAGTCAGTCAGCCAGATTATATAAAGTGTAGGTACCTAAGGAAAACATCGCGAGGAAACCTACATCCATGAGAGTGTTCCATAATGTTCTCAAAGGTATGTGAACTCTGCCAATCCACACTTGGCCAGCATAGTAAAATATGGCTAGCCCTTCTCACTCTAAGAGGAGACCCGTGCTTAGTAGTGAGTGAGTAAATCACGATGATGAAGTGTATTGCTTGATTGAGATGGCTCGTGAGGTAAGGTGACAGCGTCGTCGAATTCCTTGATTTTTACGTCATCTCTCACTCTTTTACTTTTCTCACTCTTTCTCATTCTTCCTCACAAACCTCAATAAAACAGTATAGGTACCTACGTACTATTTACATAATTATTATATTAGATGTAAGAGTAAGTTAGTTATCCAATATACTCAAGAGCTAACTATTCAAAAACTACTAGATCCCTACCTAACTTTTAGACAACATCAATTTTAGCAAGGAAAAGCTCTCATTGTGAATAATCCACATAAACAAACCGTAAAATTTTTAGCAGGATGCAGATGTGCAAAATTGAAACGGTTAAGTATTATTTGTCACGGATTAAATCGTCTGATCAAACATATGAATCCGAACCTCGCCTTACGGGTAAAATATGAGACATAACTCTCCATGAGCTTTGCGGAAACGTCTTATACCCGTGCTTAGTTTGAATAAAGGTTTAAACGTCTACGTTTTCCCGGTATGTAACTATGGGGCTTATCCTGAACTTTTATATCTATTCAGAAGCTTATAACACATTAAGCTTAATATTTCTTAGGCTAGATAAGTGCTAAGTGCGCTGCATGGTGCAAGCTGGTATCAAATTTATGCTGTAGTGGTTCACGAAAGTTTAATTTAATTATTAGTTAATTGAGTATTAATTACATTTGAAATCTAGTTATTAGTTAACAGTTAATTCATTTCATTTTATTTGACTAATAATATTTAGCTTGATGTCTCCCTTTATAAGTATTTGTTGCTTGAAATAAACTTTATACAAATATTTATTGAACTGCATTTATACCTATTTATACCTATACAAAAACATGGACTATGGAAAGTATGACCTATACATATTTGCTGCAAAAGCTTTACAATTTTTGTAATCATATTTTTGTCGAATTATATTTTTATAAAAAAAAAGGTACATCGTTGTACCTACTTGAACAAAAACAAATAGAAAAACGTTCTCTCATTCTTTCACAAATTGTTTACTTGAAAAAATTGGGATTGTATGCGACCCAAACACAGCAAGTGTGATGACGCTCTCTGGTTTTTTCGAATTTCTATGCAAAAACTGCGATTAAGCGTTACTTACCGCTATGATTGTGTTTGAGCTGCTGAACGGGGACAAACGAAGTTTCAGGCTGAAATCTATAAAGCGTGCTTTGACTTTGCATAGACTTAAGTTTTATGCCAGCTATACAACGCTGTCTCGTTTTAAAACCGTGTCTTAAGTCTGAGCAGTCAGAGTGCTCTTTATAGATCTAACCTTAAAAAAAATTGTCTGTTGATATACCTATTTTGTGACAAACTAAAACCGTAGGTATTAAATAAATGGATGGAAAAGATTCTGAATATAAATAACAAGACTTGTCGAAATGGATGTCGATAATCCCAAAACTAAATTTAATCTTGAAAATTTCGCCGTAATCAGGAATGTCCATTTCGAGAGTAATAAAGGTATTTCAGAGGAATCACTGCCTCCGCCCGGGACGAAAATTGAACTATTATATCACGTCGACGCGATTTCTACTATTTATTTGACGAATGGTCGAGGGCTGTGGACATTGTGAAAATTTTATATTTCATCAGAGTCAAGTGTACCTACTTCAAAATTTATTTCGTTTGCTGTAGCATTTTTGCCTGATGGCAAGCGTCGTTTCTGCAGAGCAAGTATACGCCAGTAATCATGATAATCATGACCAACCTATCATCGCCGGCTCACTACAGAGCACTCCTCTCAGAGTGAGAAGGGTTATAACTTATACCAGTAGGTATACATAATCATAACATGTATGACATGTGGTAGATGGATACATTTCTACTTAATGTACTAAAAATCGTGGTTAAAACAGGTGGAACCGGTCCGAAATTTTCCATCATAAATGCCTTGATAGCTTATTTATGGCAGAAACATTGTAGGTAGGATTATGTAATGTTATGTAGGTGATGTTCTGGAAATGATACAAAAAGCACCAAAGATTTTTAAAAATAGAGATAGCGAGCGAACGAGCAGGCGGGTCACCTGATGTTATGTGATTACCGCCGCCCATGAACATTTGCAGCACGAGAGGAACTACTGCTACTAATTTGAAAAAAAAAACCGACCAAGTGCGAGTCAGGCTCGCGCAACGAGGGTACCGTACTACAGTCGTAGTGTACTCTAATATTGTATCCACAGGTGCCCCATATTACAATCAGCAATGCAGGATCTTATTTCGAGGAGGACCTCAGGTGGCGTACCTTTCCTTCTGAGTAATGACACCTATAAAGAAAAGTGTCTGAATCCGTCCATAGAATTCATCACACCCATTTTATTTGTAGGATTAATCCTGTTTTTTGTTCATACACAACCAATTTTATCAGATTTTTCTAGGAAATATGGATCATGATATTATGCGATTAACGAAATTGATATGCAGACATTAAAAAGTTTTATAATCATTTTTCGCGTATGGCTCAGTTTAATCCAAAAAAATGTTGCTGGATTTTTTGGTGAAACATCAGATTTTAGTAACATAAGACTCATTAGTGAGATAATATAGTATTTAGGCTGGATGGTTATAGGTTATTATCGCCTGACTCTGATCCATATAACTTCTTAACACCTGAGCGTGAGATTATCTCTACATAATATAAAATAAAGTCGCTTCCCGCGTCTGTATGTATGTATGTATGAACGCGTAGATCTTTTAAACTAGGCAACGGATTTTAATTGCGGTTTTTACCAATAGATAGAGTGATTCAAGAGGAAGGTTTATTATATAGTTTAATTCTCAGAGATCTAAAGAGATCCCTAGAGAAATTGAAATAATGTGAATTAGGTCGGAAAAAATTCCTCTCATTTGAGAGTTTCCGAGGCAATGACACCTCAATGACACCACATTAGTATCTACGTTGCACCCGTGCGAAGCCGGGGCGGGTTGCTAGTTAGTACATAGTTTAAAGTACCTTCGAGTCGGCAGCAGCTTGAGCGTCCGAACGAAAGAGTTATTAAGCACTAGATGATGCCCGCGACTTCGTCCGTTTAGGTTTTTAAAAATCCTGTGGAAACTTAATCTTCCCCAGGATGCAAGCTATCTCTATACCAAATTTCGTCAAAATCGGTTAAACGGTTGAGCCGTGAAAAGCTAGCAGACAGACGGACAGACGGACAGACAGACATACAGACAGACAGACACACTTTCGCTTTTATAATATTAGTATGGATAGTATGGATTACAATAAAACAGATGAAAGAGATATTTTATATACTTTGCTAAGATATAACGGATTTTTTTAATATTAGTTATGTACCTACTAAATGTCTGCCAATCCGCACTTGGCCAGCGTGGTAGACTATAGCCAAAACACTTCTCATTCTTAGCGGAGACCCGTGCTCTGTAGTGAGCCGGTGATAGGTTGATCATGACGATGATGTACAAAAAATATGATTATGTGCCTAAATATAGTATGGTATTAGATCCCATTTGAGAACATTATCGGAAGAATGCAAATGTGCAGGGATGAGGCAAATACGAATAATGGTAGGGATTTAATCGTCCGAACGAACATATGGATGCGGATCCTCGTATCACATAAAATATGAGGCATAACTCTTCATAAGCTTTGCGGGAAACGTCTTCGCCAGTAGTTAGTTTCAACGGGGATTTTAATACATTTGTCGCGTAAATTCCGAACCAACTCTTTCAAAGTTTCATATAGAAAACTATTGCTATAAATTATGTTGCAGTTCGATCAAAATAGACATTCAAGGTCACAATAATTCGCTTAGAGCTAAAAATTGGTACGAATGTCGGGAACACCAATCGATCGATCGATAGGGAGTTATCTCAATTCATTTATATTAATGTTCCTAAAATTCGTACCAAATTTTAGCTCTATGTGAATTACCCTTACGTGAACCTTGAATGTCTATTTTGACCGGACTATAATATAATTTTTATCACGTAGTGTAAAATGAGCTTTAGTGCTTCAATCGCAAACTGTACGAGCGACACTTTCCGTAGCGTGGGTTTATTTTCGGTTAGAAAGAAAAGAAAATGCATATTCTTTTTCTTTTGTTAAAAGTACCACAATGCGCTTAATTTATCTGGTAGCACAACTGTTTAACCGCGACAATATTTTCTGGAATGCCAGCCACTTCTCATTAGGCGTCTAATTTACAGGGACTTTTTCCACAATGAAATGATGTGGTTTTGTATAATACTAAAAAGTTTATATTTTACTTAAGCAGATTACAAATTTCAGCTGCGCATGCCATGTTATACAACTATTTCGTTCACTTATAGATCATAATAAATACTTAACTGGGCTTAGTTTTTATTGAGCGAGACTAGCTGATAGGGAATATATTTTTATCAGTTAAAGATTCAAAACAAATCAACAACAGTTCTTCAATACAAATCAATAGACACTTGAATAGTCAAGTCAAGTCAAATAATTTATTCAAAGTACTTAGGTAGTATTGGTCAGCTTCAGACAAAGAGTTTCAGGACATTCGCTAACCGACTTTGCCTTCCGAAAAGGATTTTGCTGGAATATATCGTCTAAGTAAGCCAAAGCCTCCTTGTGATGAGCCTGCTTTGAGGTCCAGAGTGGACATAAATGGGGTTGGCTTAACGTCGTATATATAGGTCATCTATTAGACATTGGATAGATAATATCTGGCACGGTGAGGCCTTGATTTTCAATAGTCTATAGAGAGACTTGGATAAGTTTTTCGGCACTATAACCAGAGGTGCTGCCCAAGGTGGCATGGGACGATAATTCTCTTGTCCAACATTATTAGATTGTCCTTTTTACCCGACTGCGGTGAAACTCAAAAGGAGGTTTATGTTTTTGACCTGTATGTATGCCTGTATGTATGTATGTCAATTCGTTAATACTCAACGACTCAACCGATTTTGATAAATAATACGTCATTAGATTCGACTTTATTGCGCTAGTGTCTCTGGGTACGTAAAATTCTTAAAAAAAATCGCGATTTTAAGCGCTTTATTGTGCAGGATGAAAAGATGCAGAGCAAACCGCAGTCGTGATTTTTCAGAAACTTTTTAAATTGCTTGTTGAGAAAAACTCCTACCATTGTGTGATTAACGGAGAGGCCACGAACTTAGCAATGAGGGATACGATACAGAGATAGAAAGAGATAGTTATCTTGCTAACCCTTGTCAAGCTCCAATAATCCACAGCGCAATAATTTACTCCGCAGCCTCACAAACATCCAGATTAAGTTCCTGTGATTGACAGCCCCATTTCTATGATAACTAGTTCGCGATAAGTACAACAAACATTATTAAAGTTTTGCAGAATTTGCGGGGAACTGAATAAATTGCTTGAGTTGAGTTCTTACTCGCTTTCTTGTTATAAGTAATTCGTGTGAGGTAGCTACTAACTTGGTGTTTATTATGTTTTAACATATTATGAGTTACAGTTCTGTAGAAGAAAGGAACGGAATTACTTTCTATATACTACCTACTTTATATGTTATACTTGTTACTTCCTAGATGATTATCGCGACTTGGTCCGCGTAGATTTAGATAAATATTCCGGGATAAAATGAAGCCTATGGGCTAATTCAGGGTTTTACCGATTGAAATTCAAAATTTAGATACTTAGCTTATGCTATCTACATTTCGACGAATTTCAACCAAAGCGGTTAAATTAAAAACGCCAACATCCAAACTTGCACATTTTTTTCTCTTTTTTTTTAAAGAATATTAGCTATGTTAAATGACTAATATTCCCCTTTCTTCTCCAACTAAGCGTAAAGCTTGTGCTAGGAGTAGGTACGACAATAGTGCAACGGGCGGGGTTTGAACCGTCGACCATTCGGTTTTCAGTTCACTCCTTTACCCGTTGAGCTATTGAGATTCAAGATTGCAAATTGCATTCAAATCCATTAAGTAGTTTCAGCTTAAAACGTGCACAGAATATAAAATAAAAATTGCCTCATCCGGAAAAAAATCTTACAAAATAACCACCAATTTTAATAAGGCGATCTACATAATAGCTGCAAGAATGATCAAGCATTTAATAGTTTGGCTTGAACTGTTGAACTAACGGCTAACTAATTTAACTTTGTTGAATCTGGATTCAGAGCGAACGTCGGTGTATCAATTTTGTGGCTTCACTCTGATAATCAAATGAGACCGTCAGTGCGCAGATTAGTCCTGAAACAATACATTTGCTTTGAAATCAATTTGGAGAGAATGTGTATGCTCTTTTTGCATGACCTTATCGCATGTAGAGTTTACAATGAACCAAAAGCTCAACTTGCTATAATCCGCTGAAACAGGTCGAATCTGTATGGTGCAACATGCAGCATGTGAAATGCACCGCCCGCCCTCCCACTGCTAGACATGCAGGAAGAAGCAGCCACCAGGCAAGCAATATGCACCACCACTACGTAGCACCACACAAATCCCAAAAACACTCGACGCACTTTCGCACCGACGCGCGACGGAGGATGCGCCGGTGTCGGGGCGAAACGTGCTTTCTTATGAGGTATTAGGATATATAGGGTATGTCCACGGAAAGGCCACACAGACAACACAGAAGTCGCGGACAAAAGCTAGTAAGAAAATAAGCATGTACTTAGGTACCAAAAGAGTGAACTACATTTGTAGGAGCCAAGAACTTGAGTAATAAAGAGCCATTTTAACGAGCTTAATCAGATACTACTTGGGAAGTCAGCAAGCGTTTTCAATGTACTTTGAAAGTTTTATCTGGATTTTAATTACCCGTGCTGAGATAATAAAGATTGTAAAGTAGTACTTTCAAAATATATTATGATCTAAGTACATTAAAGTGGAACTAGAAAGAGTAACTGACTGACTGACATACACTGTACCGTGTAGGTAGATATATTTATATTTATTATATCAACGTATAGCTCAAACCAAGTTGGGGTCTAGAAATTTGATATTTGGCATTGTATGTTATAATCTGAGAAAGGAAAAACCAGCTATTATCTGCTTGGAAATACCTACGCAGTTGATACAGAAAGAGCGACTAACATAAATTTCTAAAAACGATTTTTTTTATGTAACAGCCTGAAAGAAAATAAATTATGTCTGTAATAATAATAGTATTACTTATTCGTTTTTTATTAAAGCAATGTCTTCTTAATATTCTGAAACAAAAATAGACTACAGAATTTGGAAGGAGTTAGGAAAATTTGATTTGGTTATTCCATGGCTACAGAAAATGTTGTGTTTTTACAATCAACCTTGATCTTTACGGGAGTCAAGGGTTAAATAAAAAACCGGTCAAGTGCGAGTTAGACCCGCACACGAAGGGTTCCGTACCATTTGACGCGGGAGAAATGCTTCAGTGTTCCCGGACCCAGTTGCCAGCGCAGCGCAGGAGCGCCGTTGGGTTATACTGTGGGTATTCCGGTCGCCTCTCGGCTGGCGAGTTCCACATACCTTGCCCGTTCACGGGAGGGATGCGTAAATGCATTTCCCAACGTTTAAAAAAAAGATTATTATGTGGTGTACTAAAAATTCAACACGTTCTGTGAAAATTTCAACTCTCTACCTACCACTGAGAAATGTTTTTCTTTTCTTTCTTTCTACCTATTAGGCATAGTTTATATTGGAAGGTAATGGAAGCGAATTTCTAAAATATAACATAGCATATTGACTTCTTTCTCCACACTACTGTAAAGTACCAATTTCTACTGAGAAAGAACATTCCCGCGAAGTCGCGGAAATTCCCGCGCGTTCCGGCGAATTTTTCATTTGGGCAAGAAATTTGTGTTTTACGTGGTGAAGATAAAAGTCAATATGCTATGTAATATTTTAGAAATACGTTTCCATTCCCTTTTAATGTAAATTGAGTCTTAAGTTTCATGACATGCATCCCGCTGACAGTCAGACGGACAGACGGACAGATGGAGGGATGGACACACGAACTGACTGGCTTAGTAATACGGTCCCGTTGGCAGTCTTCGGGTACGGAACCCTAAAACACCGTATTTTTATCATCAATAAACTTTTATTTCCCGTCTGTGGATGTTGCTGTGTAATGAAGAAGGATATAAAAGAGTACATCTACGTTACTATTCCACTACGTCACTGTCTGTTCGTACAAGGAATATGGATAAAGTTGTTACAGTCAGAAAAATAGCTGTTATAATAATATTATCATGAGTGTTGCCACATTTAATGCGTAAAATACGGCTCCTCACACGTCATCTTAACTTTTTGTGTAAAATTTCATGTCAAAAGTACAATTTTAGTTCTTATTAGGGTTCCGTACCTCAAAAGGAAAAACGGAACCCTTATAGGATCACTTTGTTGTCTGTCTGTCTGTCCGTCTGTCTGTCAAAAAACCTACAGGGTACTTCCCGTTGACCTAGAATCATGAAATTTGGCAGGTAGGTACATCTTATAGCTGACATTTGGGGAAAAATTTGAAAACCGTGAATTTATGGTTAGATCACACAAAAATAATTAAATTGTGATCATGAACTAATAATTAGTATTTTCAACTTTCGAAGTGAGATAGCTATATCAAGTGGGAAATTATATGAAAGGTCTTCACCTGTACATTCTAAAACAGATTTTTATTTATTTTTATGCATCATAGTTTTTGAATTATCGTGCAAAATGTCGAAAAAATACGACTGTAGTACGGAACCCTCATTGCGCGAGACTGACTCGCACTTGGCTTGGTTTTTTTAAAGGTGAATCCTACTTTTGACATGCCAGTTGACCTATTATAGAGTTAAAATGGCGCGCGAGGAGTAATTTTTTACGGAGTATACTCTTACATATTCATGCCAAAAAACAGTAATAAAATTGCTAGAATAATCGATATCCATACTAATATTATAAATGGGAAAGTGTGTCTGTCAGTCTGTTTGTCTATCTGTCTGCTAGCCTTTCGTGGCCCAACAGTTTAATCCATTTCTGATGAAATTTGGTTCAGAGTTAGGCTCATGTTAGGCTACTTTTAATACCGGAATATTAAGGAGCAGTCATGGGATTTTTAAAAAACCTAAATCCACGCTTTTTATGATTTGTCCACCGTAATACTGAGTGAGGGAAATCAAAACATCATTTTAAATCTAAATAGGAAAACGTGTAATCATAATACTACCTAACCATTATCTCTCGCGATTTCATATTTATCAATATAAATGCGAGATATCTACTTGAACTAAATAAAAGGTTTCCCTGGAACTAGTACTCTGCCAGTACATTATCCGTGTAAGCAGCTCAGCCCCCAGGGAGAGCGGCATAATTTGCATCATACAGCGTGTACTGTATAAATTGCATGTTGTTTGCTGATGTATTTATTATGCAAAAGAGGAGCAATATCGCGCAATTGAACCCCTTTCATAAACATTAGCGCCGTTATGGGCAAAGGGGTTACAGGACATGATTTTAGTTCAAAGAAGATGCAAGGCTTCTTGAATGAATTAACGCAACCAAATTAGCCAACATGGTGCAGCGAGTCCTGAATTAGTATGACTTTACAACTTTTTATATATAGTGCGTGAAAGTTTGAGATGGCAATCGGGGTGGGGTTGCCCCGCACACCCGCACAGCCCCCGCGCCAGTCCTGTGCAGAGCAGAGTACTCACCTAGCCGTGTAGCATGTAACGTATCTGATACTGTATCAAGTGAGTACATATGCATTAGGCACGAGCCCGCTGCGAGCCGCTCGCGCCTGGAGCACGGTAAGTTTGACCAGCCGAGAATTTAAAAACCCTTATTGTCTCCTTATTGAAATGGTAGCCATGTTTTTACCTACACTTACACCTATTTTTTTTATTTTTTAAATTTCCTCATTTTCCAAGACTTTTATTTACTACGGCATGTGTTTGATGCAGTAGGTAAGTAGGTACTTCATCCAATCTTTACAATTATTTTAATTAAGGAGAATTTTAAAAATATATTTAAAAAATCCTTTAACAAGATAGACAAAAACATTCCAATGCTTCAATAAAACGCCAGGAATGCCCATGTTGTGGCAGACCAACGCGACGACAGGGAACGGAAAAATTTTGATGGCTTCACTATTGTTTAGCTACAAAAGTTGCTTTATTATTTCCGCTGTTCCTGTTTTATTGGTGGGGAAAATGATTGTTTATTTTCTTCAAACTCTAGTATAGTGTACGTTAAAGATTGTTGTTAGTTGCTACTTCCTCTTTTTGGTATTCCATTTTGTCGTTTTTATGCAGGGGTGATGAGTTTTTATGGTTTGTTTTAGCGCCCAAAATAACAATAGAAAGTTCATTCAAACAACTTGTATTAACAGAATTAATGTTTTATTTTGTAGAATACTAGATGATGCCCGCGACTTCGTCCGCATGTATTTAGGTTTTTGAAAATCCCATAAGAACTCTTTGATTTTCCGGGATAAGAAGTAGCCTATGTCCTTCCCCGGGATGTAAGTTAACTTTGTACCAAATTTCATCGAAATCGGTTAAACTGTGGGCCGTGAAAAGCTAGCAGACAGACAGACAGACAAACGCACTTTCGCATTTATAATATTAGTACGATTATTGTATCGGGGCGAAACGTGCGTCGAGTGTGTTTTGGGATTTGTGTGGTGCTGCGTGGTGCGTATTGCTTGCTTGGTGGCTGGCTTTTCCTGCATGTGTACCAGTGGAAGGGCGGTCGGCGCATATCGCATGCTGCATGTTGCACCATACAGATTTGATGTTTCAGTGGATTATAGCAAATTAAGCTTTTGGTTCCTTGTATCATAAAAGTTGCAATTTATTTGTGAGATTGTAATACGCAGGTATTCGATAACTTCCTATTTTTTTAGTGGCTTTTAACGAGAATGATTTGATTATACCTACTTGTAAGAAATTGAGATTAGTAGGTACATGTATGATAAATTGGAAAGTTTGAAAACTATTATTTCAAAAGTTTTTTTTCTTTGAGCGAGGTCTTACACAAGAAAACAAAGCAATCGTAACTCATTCACAATCGTTATAAAATTCAAAAAGCAAACAAGTAGTTTCAGGTATCTTCAGACATAATAGTAATGGTACCGCATCCACTTACGGTAACCAACTATAACTCACGCCTCCCCACGGTAAAGTTTAGAATCTGATAGGAGAAACTTATTGCTGGTTGTTCCGAATATGCGAATGCAAGAATACTTTCCGCCATATTGGAACTCAAACTCGAATCCCGAAAGCAAATACTGAGTACAAAAACTTGGCTCGCTCTTTGGTTATGAAACGGAATAGAGTCGCTGTAGTACTAATGCCACAATAATTAGATACCTATTATCTTTACGCAAAACCTATTAAAAAATTTGCACACTCTTTTTCTAAAATAAAAAAAAGAATGTACATACTTGTATTTGATTATTTTGTCTGCCGATGCAAAATTTTTAAAAACTTCAATTTTTAACTTAAAAATCCTACAGTCAACAATTACTAATTATTGATTGCAGTTAAAACTCCGTTCAAATAAATAAAAAATACATTATGTGGGTAAATCAAAAGTTACATGACCTAGTTTGATATAGCCTGTATATAACCCAAAATTATTTTGGTAATGAGTCAATCTCGTTTTATAATATTATATCTACTCGCTTAATTTCAACTTTATCGCAATTTACTGAGGTGGTTTTACATACGCAAAAGTCAATATCTGTGGAGTCTATAAGACCCTTCATATACCTTTACCGAAGCAAATACAAATATAAAACAATATCAAGCGAATCGTCCTTTCCAATCACGTCGATGTTCCGAACAAGAGATTATTTCCCCGCCTAAAGGAAAAAAGAGTGCGAGAACTTTAATTAAACAAGTTCACCGAGAATTGAGTACCAGACTTTTCTAAACGGATATTCTGAGCCGTTGAACCCACCTGGGCAAATTAACCGAACGTTTGACACCTCAACAATGGTGAGGGGCGTGAGATATGGCGTGATAGTGACGTTCGTAACCAGTTCCCGAACTTGCTCGAACTCTTTAACGCTCGATAGAATTTTTATAAAGTTTTCCGAAGAACGGAAGAAGTTCATAAAAATATCGTCTTTCAGAAGTTGCGAACGCCTGATTCGCATAAGCAATCGCGCGGCATTGTACGACAAAATTTTACATGCAATAAACTTTCCCCAACATATTACGGGGAAACTATTTTCGTACATCTAAAATTCGATACGGTGATGTCAGTAAAATTTATTACTACCTAGTCTAAAGGCGAATGTTTGGCAAATCCTTCGGGGAGAGGATTATACGCTTCTGCCTTAGCAAAGCCGATGTCAACGACTGGTAATTTAATACTAACTTACACAGCTCTGATAAACCTTTGAGCATTCTGGTAAGAAAATTCGGTTACTTGAAATTCAAAAGGAAATCTCTAACTGATGTAAGGAAATCTGAGTCTGAGCACCTTTACTAAGTACGTGTTCATTTATATTTTCTAGGTAAATTACTTGCCACGTCAGCCTCAGCCCAGCCCATTTGGAAACAATCATTGGCTTGTATTCGGCCACGGCTGGACTTTAGCCTTTCTTAAAGTACGCCACGGTCATTTTCCTTCTGAGGACGTTACACGCTTCATTTGCCGGGATGTGGTCTCCTCTCCAGAACACGCATTTCCCAGTGGTCATTAGTTATGCGAATTATTTATACAGGCTACAGGTAGAAGAAATTAGGTACTGAAAATTACTATAATATAATTACTTATACTAAAAATAAACTATTCCGCTCGATATTAAAAAACACATTTTCTCTTATAACCTACAATGTAGCGACCCCGTCTAATGCTACGTACTGAGCCTCATGTTACGGTCAGAGTGCCTTTGGGAATCTGGAACAGTGACGACAGCGTCGTCGAAGATTGTCTCGAGCTAGCAGAACGCTATGCTATCATTTTTCGTAAGGCTGGCACATAACTTGCATTAGACATGACTAGCCCTGTGGTACTTCAGCTAGCTAATTCTCGAATGAAATCACTCGCAGCTCCTACGGCGAGCACATGCTCGCTACGCATTTAGTCTCTCAGAGAGATTCAATGTAGCTCTGCGCTCTACAAAAATAATAGTAGGTGTTAGTAAATATTGCACATCGAACTTCAGAACAAGATTTCACCTTCGTGATCGTCGTCTCTGTCACCAGATGTCCAATATTTCCTGCCAGGTACTGTACCTACAAAAATGATTCAATGATCAAAATCGATCCATGTGTGATTACTGATTTCCCATTCAAATCCTGTGTACTTAGCTTGATAAGCCTTCGGCGGTATTAAGCCGTTTGCACTCTGCTCATACACGAAGACCAGAGCGATCGTCGAATTGATATTCATATTTGCAAATTGTATGGGAGTGGCTGTTTGTTCGACCATTCCCTCCAATCACGGTACCTCAATACTCCAAACAAACAATCGATTTCGGATTCGTAATGAATATACATGTGTGGAGGTGTTCGTTAATGCCATTTGAAACATTGATACCCGAATTTTGGAATTCTGGTTTCGCTTTAATTCTAGAGTATTGTCTGGCTGCGTTATTGTGGTTCGTGCTAATTACTTTTCAGTAAATTTTTAGGGTTCCGCACCTCAAAAGGAAAAACGGAACCCTGATAGGATCACTTTGTTGTCTGTCCTATAGGGTATTTCCCGTTGACCTAGAATCATGAAATTTGCTATATTACTAGCTTATGCTCGCGACTTTGTCCGCGTGGACTACACAAACTTCAAACCCCTATTTCACCCCCTTAGGAATTGAATTTTCAAAAATCCTTTCTTAGCGAATACCTACGTCATAAAAGCTATCTGCATGCCAAATTTGAGCCTGATCCATCCAGTAGTTTGCGCTGTGCGTTGATAGATCAGTCAGTCAGTCAGCCACCTTTTTCCTTTTATATATTTAAGATGTATTTAGAAAATAAGATAGGTTATATGCTTCTTTATTCTTCGTTCTTAGTAGTCTAAGAACGAAGAATAAAGAAGCATATAACGTGATGTGGCAACCAAGTATTCCTAGATCTTAACAGGGTCTTAGAACATCCATTGATTGACTTATCTTCCTCGCAGTAGCGGGGCGCTACGGCCAAACCGGAGGTCTTACATTGCTTTTGGCCTCATGCCATGAGCAGTGTTAGCTTTTGTTTACTATAGTACACCTAGATAAGATTTTAGAATTTACGTAAAATTTGTCTGAAAATGGTAAAAAATTAAATGAAATGAACTTAACTAATTATCAGCTATAACTGTAAAGGAAAACATCGTGAGGTAACCTGCATGCCTCAGAATTTTTTTGAATTTTTCATAATGTTCACAAAGGGGTGTAAAAGCAATTCACACTTGGCCAGCAGCGTGGTGGACTCTGGCGTAAACTCTTCTCGAGGTTGAGACGATGATGATGATACATAGATTTTGTTTGCTTATTTCAGACTTTTGAACATTGTATTTTATTGTATCTAAGTTTTCATTTAAATAACAAATCTGAATAAATAAAAGGAAAAGGTGACTGACTGATTTATCAACGCACAGCTAAAACTACTGGACGGGTCGGGCCGGGCATGCATATAGCTATTATGACGTAGGCATCCGCTAAGAAAGGATTTTTGAAAATTCAAGCCCTATGGGGGTGAAATAGGGGTTTGAAATGTGTGTAGTCCACGCGGACGAAGTCGCGAGCATAAGCTAGTCAGATATAAATTCACCGTATAATCCTCATATTTATTGGCCCAAATATTAAAGCGGTAATGTCTATTTATAATTTGTTTATCATAAGACGTGGCGGATCGTAAAACGACTGACACCTCGTCAGTTGTTAGGGGATTTTCTTAATGAACCGACAACGTGACGACACCGAGACTACATTGCTACGTGAAATCTTAATTTACTCAATAGACTTTTATCTCTCCTAAAGGCTGAGATTTACGTTGAAGACATCTTATCTACATATCTAACTATAACCGTCAACCGACAAGTATTATGTATAATATGTTGGTTAGAATAAGCGGTGATAGCCGAGTGGTTAGAGGGTCTGCCTCCTAATCGGGGTCGGGGGTTCAATCCCGGGCATGCATTTCTAACTTTTTGGAGTTATGTGCGTTTGAAGCAACTAAATTTCACTTGATTTAACGGTGAACGAAAACATCGTGAGGAAACCTGCATGCTTGTCTCCATAATGTTCTCAAAGGTGTGTGAAGCCTGCCAACCAGCACTGGGCCAGCATGGCAGGCTATGGACTAAGCCCTTCACATTCTGAGAGGAGACCCGTGCTCTGTAGTAAGCTATGGGCTGATCATGATGTTGAGATGTATTGTGTCCACGCCTTGTCTCCACCATTCTCCACAATTAACCGTAAATTACTTGTCAAACAAATACTTCGAGAAGAGATTTTATATCGTGTGATTTCAGTGTCGGGATATAAAAGCGGTCGTACGATCCCCAACAGGTTCACGTTCAAACTCCTGAAGTTGACAGATGACGCTGAATCAACATATCGCGTGAAAACGTGTTTTTTTAGACGTCATACACTTATTTTGTAATTTAAGATGGCATACGTATGTTTTATACCTAATATGCTGCGTTCCATGGCTCTTTGGCAAACCTTGAGCCTGGACTTTTGAGAGTTTGTCAAGGACCAAGTCTGAGCACCATACGTGAGAGTTGGCAGAATGCACATGTCCATGAGCTTTCGCTTAAGATGTAATGGAAAGTTGCCTTTAAACAGTTCTTTCAATGACCAAAAGCTTCTCCAGGCATTTTCGATACGCCTTGTGATTTCTTTATCTTGGCGAGCCTGAAAAGAAACTATTTGGCCAAGGTAAATATATTCCTGGACATATTCAATTCTGTCCCCTCTCACTTCTATCCTCCGCTTGGTGCTATTTGTCATAAGCTTGGTTTTTGACATGTTCATATTCAGCCCAACCTCAAGGCTTACCGAGTTTAGATCATTCAGCATCTGTTCCAGTTCCGCCGCCGATGATGAAAATAGGATAATGTCATCAGCGAAACGGAGGTTTGTTAGCCTACGCCCACCGATTTCAACGCCCCTTTCCATCCACCCTGTAGCTAATTTCTTAAATACTTCTTCTAGTACGCATGTAAATAATTTTGGAGATAAAGGATCACCCTGTTTAATGCCCTTTTCAATATTGAATGATGGGCCGAGGTTTTCTATTTTCAATGCTGCAGTACTATTATAATAAATATTTTTAATTAAGTTCACATACATAAAATCTATGTTCTGCTTTTTTAGGGAATCAAAAATTGAATCATGTGTTAGACTGTCAAACGCTTTTGAATAATCTATGAATGCAAGATAGAGAGGTAAATTAAATTCTGAATGTTTTTCAATAAGCTGATTAAGGGTTTGTAGGTGATCGGTAGTGGAGAGACCTCGACGAAAGCCTGCCTGTTCTGGTGGTTGATGTTTGTCTAACTCACCTGCGATTCTATTCTCGATCACCTTCATGAAAATTTTATAGAGGTGTGAGACAAGACTTATCGGTCTATAATTATTTATGTCAGATTTATCGCCTTTTCTGGGCAGGTCATGTGTGCCGTATGCCAGATGAGTTATGGGCAAAATCTGCTTCTTTTTGGACGCCCCAGAATCATCAACGCCAGCGTGGTCGGCCGAGGCGACGTTGGCGTGATGAATTAGAAAAATTTACAGTTACGTGGCCTGAAGAGGCACGAAATAGAAAATTGTGGAAGGATCGGAGGGAGGCCTTTGCCCAGACGTGGGACAGCACAGGCTGATTTAGATTAGATTAGATACGTATGTTAATGCGTCTCTATATTTAGAAAAGTTTTATATTGAGGCTAAGTAAGTAGGTACTTATGTCTGCCAATCCGCACTTGGCCAGCGTGGTAGACTATGGCCAAACCCCTTCGCACTCTGAGAGGAGAGTGAGCTCTGTAGTGAGCCGGAGTAATAATTTATATAGTTTCATTTCCTCGCAATCGAAGTGAAAAGCAGTGTATAACTCGGTCATAAAACCCATTTTATCCTTTACTTAAATATCTGCCCTCGCCTTCGGCTCGGCTAGATAAACGATTGTCACAATCGATTCAAAAGCACTCGTACAAGTTTACTTGAATAAAAAATATATTCTATTCTATTCTATTCTATTCTAAACGTCTCGGATAGAATGGCTTGTTTTATGCCCTTGTTCATACACAATCTACAATTGTGTTGTTATCAAACTTTAAACAGCAAAAGAAAACAGCATCCACTGCACCAGTCCATTTATGCTGGTGACATTTAGTAATACTACAAGTCCAGTTTCAAGTGACCTAACATTTTCTAGCAAGAGTTAGTATTTGCCTTCAGGGAAAAAGTGAAGGAACACTTATACCAACAATAGTGTCCAGCGCGGACTCAAACAATGTAACATCGTCTTTCATTCCCTTACACACAATTAAACTTTTCGTATGAGTGTGTGTGTTGGTCGAAATCGCATGCGCGCAGCATCTGTGCTTCTTCCCCTATCTATGTTATACAGAACTAAAATGTCCTATGTTAATTTTAACGTTTGAATTTTATGTGGTATAAGATAAAGTTGAATTTTGTTTGATGTAGAATCATAGCGAAGCTCTGACACGGAGAGGCACGGCAATAAGCTTCCAGGATTCAGATTTTTTAGATGTCTCCAGCCCGTTTTGAAGCCGGGACGTGTTTCGGTGTTCACGGCTGGCCGTAAATTGTTACGCGGTGAAATCTGAAACTGTTCGATGTCGGAAGAGATTTGAGTGTTGACACAAGTATCTCAATTAGTTCGTGTTTTGTTTTGTGGGTTGGTGAAAGATTGTGAAAAGTTTGGGAAATGCTGTGGAGATATTTACGTTAATGCAAAGTAAGTCGACAAAAGTTTATTATTAGAGAAAGTTTTTTATTATAGTCAACTTTTTTATGTGACATCGCAATTGTTTTGATAACTATGTAACCCTAGATGTTTTTAATAAATTGTTATATATGTCCGTCCTTATAAAATTTACATACATGACTTATTATACCACGCTACCTATAATATAGCATGCCTTTACGGTCGAAGACAATTTATCAATTGTGAGCTTATTAAAAAAATTGTTTAATTTTATTTTATACAAAGGAAAGCGTGTCCTTACCTGTCTACATAACACGTGTTGTTTAAGTAAGATTAAATCTATAATTAGGGATGAATTAAATAATTTAGATTCATTTAGGCTGAAGCATATTCAGTTAAGATTTAAGATCAACAACAAATCTTATGACTCTAACTGAATCTAGAATAGGTATTTATTAATTTAATCGATGTTAAAGCCTAAGTTAAAGATTTATCTAAGTAAGTACCTACTTACTTTGCTTAGGCGGACAATTAATTCAATGTCGTTTATTATTTTGTTAAAAAAGATTTAGCGTTCCGTTATATTATATGTATAATGTATATAATATATGGAAGTCAATGTGAGTTTCAAGTTTCAACTAAGAAGATCATCGGCTTACCACTGCGTAGAGCGTACCTTTTTTTTTTTAAATTATAGACTAGGACTCGGCTGCTATCAGACCTGCTGGCAAATGATGATTCAGCCTAAGATGGAGCGCGCTTGCCTAGAAGATGGCTATTATGGCAAAACAGTCATATCAATCGTCAATCACCGGCAACTTTTTCTAAGTAAGTATGTATATTACCCTTGGTAAACATGATAATGTCTACAATAATAATTATTTTAATATGTAAGTATCCTACTATAAAGCGGTATGCTTTCATAGTTTGTACGTATAGGCGTAATCTCCAGACTCCAGAACTAATGGATCGATTCTGATAATTCATTCACTGATGGATAGCTATCAATATGCCAGAGTCCTATCCCATTCCCTACCATAACGTATGTTTGTTTGTTAGTTTATTGGTTTGCCCTTCAAAGTTCAATCACGTTGCAACGGAGAAATGGATCGACGTGATTTTTTGCATGGATACATCCTTAGTTAAAGAAAGAGTAAACCTAAAGAGGACATATGCTATTTTTTATCTCGGAAAAACAAAGGGTTCCCAGAGGATTAATAAAAAATCTAAATCCATGCAAATGAAGTCGCAGGCAAAAAATATAGTCTTTCCACTTTCCGCTTTAAACATAACGTTTGTGCTAGGAGTTAGGTATATCTTGGTAGGAATGCTACGGGTGTGGTTTGAACTTTGACTCGACGATCTTATGGATTTCAGTCCGCACCTCGACCTTTGAGCTATTGAGGCTTAATGATTAATTCATTGATCGACTATCCAGTCTCGATTAACATATTAATCTGAAAGAGTTAAGTATATCATATAATAACTGCACCTACATAATAATATATTCTATGGAATTAAACAATATTCGCTAAGAAATTCCTTATATGTTATAAATAATGCTGAACTGTCTCAAAAGCAGACTTCTTGTGGATATTCTACTTATTTCCTCGAGTCATTCATATACCTGTATTCTTATTTTGCCTCTCAAAGCTCTCTCTGCATGAGTGTAACTTCCACTTTTACAACCCATTGATAAAGTAGTAAAATATGATAACATTTTAATGTATTAGCTTTGACGACTTTATCAAATAGTCTCATAAATAAAATTGATTGTGTCGTGAAAATCATAGATGATCACTTTTGTGATTGGGATAATAATAATTAGTGGGTACTCTCTCACTACCTATTATCCATCCAGTTGTGCATCCGGACTTGGGATTGGGATCAGAGTTTTGACGACCTCCCTGGCGCAGTGGTGAGTGCGGTCCTATTAGTGGGAAGTCCCGCGTTCGATTCCTGGCAGGGGTTTGGAATTTTATAATTTCTAAATTTCTGGTCTTGTCTGGTGGGAGGCTTCGGCCGTGGCTAGTTACCACCCTACCGGAAAAGCCGTGCCGCCAAGCGATTTAGCGATAAAATCACGTCAATCCGTAGCTCCGTTGCGACGTGAAGGACAAACCAACAAAACAACAAACCAACAAACACGCACACTTTCGCATTTATAATAAGGGTACTGATTTAACGCACGCACCAGAAACACATCGTGTAGCCTTAATTAATGATCATCGTTAACGGTCGCGTTAAATTAATATTAATAACACAATAAAATATGTAGAAATCATTTATTCGTTATAATGACAATGACATTGTTCTCTTTTTTATAAACTAAGAAAAAGAGGTTTACATATGTCACACCTCCCTTCTTAAACAATAACATCCCTTACTATCTTAACTAAGTATATAAATCATCGATGCCAAAACGTCTTGGCGGCCCTCGTTTACGAACATACTCGCGATGCGCCCTGTCCACTACAGCTAACTCGGGCTGCTGGCTAGTGCTGGGCTCAGGCACCGCGCGACCGTTAATTAAATAATAAATAAATAATAATAATAATAATCGACCGTTAATTAAATAATTAATCGTTATTAATTTAATAATAAATAAATAATAATAATAATAATCGTTTGTGATAGGTACCTCTTGTGATAAACGTCAATCAAGCAGTTGCAAAAAGGTTAAAGTTGATCAGTTCAACGAATGAACCAATTTGCGTATTGAGCAATCAGTACCCTTATTATAAATGCGAAAGTGTGTTTGTTTGTTGGTTTATTGGTTTATTGGTTGGTTGGTTTGTTGGTTTGCCCTTCAATCACGTCGCAGCGGTGCAACGGATTGACGTGATTTTTTGCATGGGTATAGATAAAGACCTGCAGAGTGACATAGGTTACTTTTTATCCCGGAAAATAAAAGAGTTCCCATGGGATTTTTAAAAAACGTAATTCCACGCGACGACGTCGCGGGCTTTAGCTAGTAGTAAATAAAGGTCAGAATTTCGAATTTCTCTTGCAAAGGAGTGTTACAGATATTTACTAAGCCTTTAATATAAATTCAAGTTAATGGAAAATCGGTGTTTCTGTGTTAAATGACCAAGTGCAAAACTTTCAGCTTGGCCTATATTAAAAGCATTCAATTTTTTACATTTATTTTAGCATAACCTTATTTCAAATTCAAAAGCCAGCCCCTTCATCTACATTTTCCTATTTCGCCGGATGTTAAGTATTACTTTATACCGAGTAATACTTTATTCAAATCTTTTCATTTCAAAGAAGGTTCTCGAGATTAGAAAACACAAGTGCCACCTCAGATTTCGTTGCGAGTGGGTGCTTGCTCCTTAAGTATAGCCCATTTACTTGGGCTCGCTTTAGATATCATGCCAATATAAGCCTGTTTGAAGGACGTAATTATTAATTATCACAGAATAAGGGTGCTGTTTGTTTGGCTTATAGGCACTTGCTTTGTTTTTGAGAAGTATTTTGTTTTCAATTTTAACAATATTGGGGGGCTGAAATTATATTATACAGTACGCGGCCGAAAGTAATGTACATCGACCTTTAGAAGGAGATAGCAGATTTGTAGAGTACTCGGTCGTTAAGAGCGACAAAACGTCATATAGGTATGAGTAACAGAGACAACGTCTCTCTACTATTTGTACTGGAGTACACCATCTTCATTATTTTATCAGCCTGTTATCCTGTCATCCACTTTTGAACACAGAACTTCTCTATTGCGCACCACGACCCTCCCACACCGCCCTCTTTATAATATAGCCAGTCCATCGTGCCGAAGATTGAAGTCGAAGAGTATAAGGATAACTCTCATTCATGTATGTTTCCTCAGGATCTTATACTTCACTGTTAATGCATGTGAATTTTTAATTGCTTAAAACGCACATAACTTAAAAAAAACGGCCAAGTGCGAGTCAGGCTCGCACACCGAGGGTTCCGTACTAGAGTCGTATTTTTTGACATTTTGCACGATAATTCAAAACTATGATGCATAAATATAAATAAAAATTACTTTTAGAATGCACAGGTAAAGCCCTTTTGTATGATATCCTACTTGTAAAGTTATCTTACTTCGAAAATTGAAAATACTAATTATTAGTTCATGACCACAATTTTTTTTTTGTGTGATGTAATTCACGGATTTCAGATTTTTCCCCTTATGTCTGCTATAAGATTCACCTACCTGACTTTAAGTCAACGGGTAGTACCCTGTAGGTTTCTTGACAGACCGACAGACAGACAGACAACAAATTGATCCTTAAGGGTTCCGTTTTTCCTTTTGAGGTACGGAACCCTAAAAATCGAATAAATAGTCTCAAATAAAGACTAACTCCACCTGTACATGTAATCTTGGACGTGATAACAAAACCAAGGAATGTTAACGGCCATAAATACACCCAGTTCTGACACTGAACGTTATAACATACAACAGTTTACGGGATACGGGCATGAGTCGACTGTTAACCCTTGTCAGAAGTTTTTCAATTAGATTGGCGTGATAACACGTACTACGAGAAATAGTAATTTACTGTGGAGAAGTTGAGGAAGAAAACTTCTTGAGTGATCATTGTAGGTATGTGAGTGAGGTTATACGGTGTGGTAAAATTTTGTAAGTATGGGATTAGTTTGGAAATAGTGTACTATTACGGTTTCTTTATCGGTTTTCCGAAAATAATAATAAAAGTTTAGGAAAAATCTGTGTGAAAATTGAGTATTTTTTCTGAGTTGCGTGTCGGCTTTTTCAAAGTTTTTTTTTAGAATAAATATGGCGAGCAAACGAGCAGGACCTGCTCGTATAGGGTATACTCCCTTACTTCTACAGTACGCGACAGGTCGAGATGACAATCGAAGAGAATGCCCCGCACACCTGCATAGCCTTTACGCTAATCTGGTGTGGGCGAGCGAGGGTGACGTGCGGGTGTGCGGGACATACCCCGATTGCTATGTCGATCCGTCGCAGACCTTCCTCTATTGTAAAATTAAAAAATTCTAGAACCAGCACTTAGAACAATACAATTAGGACTAAAATTATTGTGACCATCTACAATCTACTAACTCATAAGCTATAATCGATCAAGTTACTGATTAACTTGGTAGGTACCTATAAACTCTACACAATTCATTTGCAAAAACAACATTGTTTATTCTGAATTTTAGATTTCAAATCAAGATACGGAAACAACTAATAAAATTAATCACCTACTTAATATAGAGCCTCAATAGCTCAATCGGTAAAGGAGTGGACTGAAAACCGAAAGGTCGACGGTTCAAAACCCGCCCGTTGCACTATTGTGGTACCTACTCCTAGCACGAGCCTGACGCTTAGTTGGAGAGGAAAGGGAAATATTAGTCATTTAATATGGCTAATATTCTTTGAAAAAAAATTAATAAATTGGATAATTTCCTTTGTTTTATAACGCCTAACTCACCTAAATAGATTTCATCTTCCCAACATTTCTTCGTAATAAAGCTTTGAAAGGAATAATTGGATCCTTTCCGAGAGTTAGTTTCTTTATAAACAATGTTTCAAAAGATCTAAGGCAGGGTTGAAAGTCAAGAACAACTTCAAAAACTTTCTTGTGAATAACTTACAAAAAGTGGATTACTAAGTTGTAAGTATCAAAATACCACTTTAACTCTACAGTGGCTCTCTGAAAGTAGATAGTTCTTTTCAAGTCGGGTCAATTTAAGCCTGAAAAATAAAACTTTAAATCTTATATATACTTACTTATATCTACTTCTTAGTTTTTATGTATTTTTATTTATATAATTAGTTATTATGTGTATTTTATAAAAAAAGAAAAGTCCTGCCTCACTGACTAAATCAATACCAGAACCGCTTGTTTTGGCTTTCTTTATAATTTATGAAGACATTGACATTTATGAATCATAAATTTCAATATTTAAAACATTACGCATATTGTACTTAAATGCGAATTTGAAATGTTTCTTGGTTTGTCCTTCAATCACACCGCAATGGAGATAGGGATCTAATTGATTTTTTGCACGAATATAGTTAAGTCCTGGAAAGTAACATAGGATACTTTTTATTCCGGAATACAAAAGAGGATTTTGTAAAACTGATTCACAGTCGTCTTTATGTGACGATTCAATAAAGCAATGCCAATGCCTTGCCAATGTTAAAATTTCAATAGTTCAAAAATATTATTTTATTTGATGAGAGAACTGCTTTACTTACAATAATAAAACTGTTCAGAAAACACAACGCATTATGTAAATAGCAATATAATATGGGTTTAAACGATAATGAAACTAATTCCAACGGTCAGTTTAAACAACATAAACTGTTAAACAGTAAACTGTAAAGTAAATTGACTCTATTATCAATTGTCGTATTGACTTTACAGAGAAATGGCCAACTGTGCTAATTAGTGATCTCATTTTACCGGAAATTGACTTTAAAATTTGCTTTCCTGTAATTATAAATTTACAAACAGACTGAACATTTCATTAACAACGACATTGTTCTGTTGATTGGGTCTTTTAATCAGCAACTCTACATTGAAGTTTAATAAATTATATTGACGAGGAAGAAATTAATTTAAAATTTTGAAACGGTCTTTTGTACAAATTATTACAATAGAATTCTGAAAATAAATGCTGAATAATAAAGGTAAGAGGTGGCGCTTAGAATAATTTGACTTTGTCATAAAATAATAATTTTCTAGTTTTTCATAATAGGTATATTATACATTATATACATATATCACACACCGGCTTTTCTCACGTGTTTATTCGACGTCAGCACGACTGGTTTCGAACCCATCCGGAGTCCTTTTCACAGGGACTCAGTTCGCGCACGCGTCGCGGTTGTGACTGCGCGGTGACACCGCGGTGCTGCGGTGACACGTGAGCGAACTGAGTCCCTGTGAAAAAGGACCCCGGACGGGTTCGAAACCAGTCGGGTTAATATTCGGAATAGTATTAGAAATCGCGTCATGCCAGACACTTAGTTTCGTGGCAACCCCCTGCCAGACGCCCTTAAAGTTTAAGGGTGTCGTGCAGGGGGTTGCCACGATACTAAATGACTGGCAAGTCATGACGTGATATCTAATACTATTCCGAAGAAAATATAAAAAATTGACTTCATACTCCCAAAGCCAACATGATCCAAACTTCATAGTAGCTGATCGTTTCTCCGTGTTGGGGACAATACGCAGAGAAACTTTCAGCTTTTATAAAATAACGAAGGTCTGGCACGGGCTGGCTCTTACATTACATCTAATTTTGCTTTTGTCTTGTTATATCCCAATTAATTCATCGTACGTTTTCGCTCGAAATGAAAGATAAAAATCTGTCGGCTACTAACGCTCGAACAATTAATTAATAATGTAAATGGTATTTTAATGCCACTTTTTATGGAAATGTATCCTTAGGGAAATTGGGTAATTCGTACCAATTTTATAAATCTGCTCCGAGCATTTATTGACACGTCTCTCCGGAGATTGATACGAGAATAAATTATAAGCTTCGGAAAGTAGGATACCGGTTTTAATGAATTTTGATAATTATTAGGCACTTACATAAAGTTTATGGAAAATTCATGAAACAGATATTGTTAATCTTTTGATGCTTATGAATTTATATAAAACTAGATGATGCCTGCGACTTCGTCTGAGTGGATTTCATCATCATCATCATCATCATTATCAACCGATAGACGCCCACTGCTGGACATAGGTCTCTTGTAGGGACTTCCACACGCCACGGTCTTGTGCCGCCTTAATCCAGCGGCTCCCTGTGATTCTTCTGATGTCGTCCGTCCACCTAGTAGGGGGTCTTCCAAAAATGCGTCTTACGGTGCGAGGTCGCCATTCCAGCACCTTGGGACCCCAACGTCTATCGGTTTCACGAACTATGTGCCCTGCCCATTGCCACTGTGTGCCCTTGAGTGGATTTAGGTTTTTCTAAAATCCCGTAGGAACTCTTTGATTTCCAGAATAAAAATTAGTCTATGTCCGTGTCCGGGCATCTCTGAGCCTTTCGTCAAAATTGGATAAACGGATGGGCCGTACCTAAAAATCTGACAGACAGACACACTTTTACATTTATAAAATTAGTATGGATACAGATAAAATCGATAATAATGTAAGAAACTGGATGATTCACTAAATTCTTGCAATATTTTTAAAATTTCGAATTTCACCTTATTATAAGTTTCAACACAATCGAGTTCCGCGTCTATTTTTCGCATCATTAGTTCCAACATCAAAGCAAATCCGATGGTTTATGTTGGCTTTTTGTGTGGTACGATTATAAAAATTCCAGTCGCCCGACCCAAAGTGCTTTAGTAGTTTTATGGATTTATTTAACGATGCCGTAATTGTCACTATTTTAGTAGCATTGAAAATATAATGGACTGGAGATAAAATATATAAAAAACCGGCCAAGTGCGAGTCAGACTCGCGCACCGAGGGTTCCGTAGTATAATCGTATTTTATCGACATTTTGCACGATAAATAAAAAACTATTATGCCTAAAAATAAATAAAAATCTGTTTTAGAATGTACAAGTAAAGCCCTTTCATATGATACCCCACTTGGTATGGTATTCCGGTTTTCAGATTTTTACCCGAATGTCTGCTATAAGACCCACCTACCTGCCAAATTTCATGATTCTAGGTCAACGGGAATCACCCTGTAGGTTTCTTGACAGACCGACAGACAGACAGGCAGACAACAAAGTGATCCTATAAGGGTTCCGTTTTTCCTTTTGAGGTACGGAGCCCTAAAAAGTGAATGGAGTAAATTAACCAAGTTAATAGGAATAACATTCAACTTATTCTTCTTTCGAGTGTTGGGGCAAAAAAATCTTAAGAGACATTTTATAGAATTGAAGTGAAAATATTTTTTTATTCACGTAAACTTTTACAAGTGCTTTTGAATCGTCAAAAGAAACTACTATTTTACCGCAGTTAATTGCTACATCTGGTGACAGAAGGGCTGGCTGATTTTTCGCGCAAAAGATAAGCCTGGTACTTAGTACAGCGCGGAAACGTAGCCAAAAACGTATGAAGGCGCGGGGTTGCCTACATCATACTTAGTAGATATAACTTGGCCTTTCCTTCTTGCTTTTCGTACTACAAAACCCTTGTCCACAGCAAATGTGAAACCTCTCATTACATATTCACATGCGGGAGTTATTACACTGACCAAATGAGTTTATACATAAATGTAATGTATACCTACAGACTTAGGCTTAGTTCACACCAGCCGAGTAGACTGGAGCGGAAGCGCCGCGACTTTCTTGGTAACATTTAGGTAACTACTTACACTAAGGTACATCGCTCACGACGAATTTTTGCAGCGATACGATAGCAATACAGACGCAAAAAGGTGACGATGCATGTAGCGACGCATCGTTGTACGTATACGTAATATTAAAACTAAGTCGTAAATTAAGTCGTAAATTAAAACGACCTGACTATTCATAAGTACTTGTAAAAAGTTTACATGAATTAAAAAACATTCTATTCTATTCTATACAAATGCAAATTGACAAAATGTATCGATACAAGATACGTATGCGACTGTATCACTACAAAAAGTCGCCGTGGGCGATGTCCTATACTTTAGTTATTTTGGCATTACTCCGCTCCGTCTGTATACTTTGGCCCTAATAATAGAAAAGACAAAGAGAATAGTAAATTAGGTCCGGTCCCAGTACGCTAAATAATAATACGTTAAGTCGGCCTTTAGGCGTTGTCCAGATACGGTCAATTTCTCCTAATACTGACTTGTGAACAGCTAAATGCAAAACCGATTGCTTCCAGCTTTCATGAAACTTTGTCAAGTATCAATGCATACGGTTTGAATTTGGCTTTCAAGCCGACAGTATAATTATATTGATAATTATAGTTTGAACTTATACTCGTGTGGTTCGACAGCGGTTGCTACGCAGTTGACACAACTGCAACTGTCGACTGACTATAAGCAGTTCGCGTGCAGTCGGCGTGCAATTCACACACTGCGCCCGTACTAGAAACTGCACGCTGATAACACGCAAACTGCACTATCGGTCGGTAGTTGTGATGCATTTTATGTCGACTGCAATAAAACTGCATACTAACTGCAATTTCGCAGTTGACTTGCAATTCAAATGCAGTCCATCTACGTGCAGTCTCAATGGCCAGAATTACGACGCAAATAGAGAGAAAGAGAGAGTAAAACTGCAGCCATACCTGCGCGTCATGAACGCGGGATGCGGGAGCGTCCACTGCGCAAATATTCAAATCTATACGTACACACCTGTGCGACTGTTGTAGTGGCGTAGATGTGCATAATATCGTCCTAATATTTAGAGCAGTGTGTGGCCGGAGAGGGCAACATCGCGGCAGCGCGAAAAGATAAGTGATGAACAGCGCGAGGAGCATAGTGTGGCCGGGGGATAAGAGTAGACACCAAGTCGCGCGAAGAATTCGGCCATTTTGAACAAGCTTTAGAGTGCATTCATTCGGCACACAGTTTGTGTTTTACGTTTTATTTATGCTAACTTCATAACATAGTTTCTATGAGTTTAGGTGGGCTTTGTTAAAGCTTTGTAATGTTGTATAGAAGTTCACTTTGTTTGTAGTGTTGTAATCGTATTTACTTAGTTAATTTATGCGTGCCTCCGGCTATGGAATGAGTTAGAATAATATGCCTCGCAACGAATGGAAGACAAAGAGAAAATTATTTGTTTGTTAAAATAATATTAATATAATGAATACGAGAGCTCCGTTGTTCCAATTCCATAAGGCCTGTAAGTGCGAGCGAGAGGTCTGATAAAAATTATTTATGACCCATTTCACACGTTCGTAATGCCCCAACTATACACGCAGTCACCGATTTTGTAGAATCACTGTGAAAGAACTACGCCTCGACTCTATCAGTGTGCGCTGCCCCTTAGAGGTATCTTGCAGCATGCAGTACAAGCGAAGCACATAATGACTGTAAACAGTCTGCTATAAATTCTGGTAGCGCTCTCCTTATCAACGTAATTTACTGCTAATGCTTGTAAATATAATTACTACAAGTTATATATCCTACTGAATATTCGTAGTACGTGATATCTCATGATGGGTCATGACTCATGGGAGACTAGACTTAATTAATTAATATTTTATTTACAGTCTAGCTGTTAAAGGGCATTGAATCATAAACGTATTAGAGAAGACTAAAATAGATAACTAAGTATTTCTTTTAACTACTTATTTAACATTTGCTATTCTACTTATCATTCCATCGGAAAATTACAAGGATACTTGGTGAGGCACATCCAAAGCCTTCCAAAACCTCATCCATTTTGCAAATAAAATACCTACTAAAAAAAGTCCGGTTGTTCCGGATAATAAACTGGTGGTTTTTGTAGAAATTTTGCTAAGCAAATTAAATTTTATTATTAAGTACAACAGCATCCAAACCCACTTGCCAACTCACTTCCAGCTGCCCCATGAGTAAAAAGATTAAAACGAGCTGATGTGCTCGATATCTGATGGACGTTGGAGCAGTGGCCAATGGCTCCCTCGTTACTCAATACCAAATTTAGCACAAAAAATCTGCTTATCCTATTTTATACGTAAGCTCGTTGATTTTTTTTTATTTATCATCATTATTTTCATACGTTCGGTAGAGGTATCCGGGATCGAACCCCGGACCCCCGGAAAATAGGAGGCTAACGTACTAGGCTATAACCGATTTAAATATAGGTGGTCCTAGAATGTTTTGTCCCTATTTGTGCGTTTTCCTTTTTCTGTTATCAGCGGTATTATCCAATGAAATAGAGCCTCAATAGCTTAACGGGTAAAGGAGTGGACTGAAAACCGAAAGGTCGACGGTTCAAACCCCGCCCGTTGCACTATTGTCGTACCTACTCCTAGCACAAGCTTGACGCTTAGATGGAGAAAGAGGGGAATATTAGTCATTTAACATGGCTAAATATTGTTTAAAAAAAATGTGGATTATAATTAATACTTACTACATTTCATTATTGTTCAACACTCATTTAAAAGTGTAAATTCCGCTCTATAGACTTACTAGCTGATGCCCGCGACTTCGTACGCGTGGATTTAGGTCATTAAAAATCCCGTGGGAACTCTTTGATTTCCCGGAATGAAAAGTAGCCTATGACCCTTTCCCGGTCTTAAACTATACCCATGCAAAAAATCACGTCAATCCGTTGCTCAGTTGCGACGTGATTGAAGGTTAAACCAACAAACAAACACACTTTCACATTATTATAATAGGAGTAGTAATTTCATGTAACCAATAATTATTTTACTGTTGTTGATAAACACATCTTTAGTAGATGTTATTAACTTCAATACAATGCTCATACGACACTCAAATCTGAGGAGTACCTATTGTGGATTAGAGATAATGGCCTCTTAACCTTCTAAGGGACAAGTCGCGATTAGTGAAGATATCAGTAACACTCTACTCTTTATTATAGGAGATTACAAACTTCTATAATATAATAGACTAGCTGATGCCCGCCACTTCGTCTGCGTGGAATTAGGTTTTTTAAAAATCCCGTGGAAACTCTTTTATTTTCCGGGATAAAAAGTAGCATATGTAACTCTGCAGGTCTTTATCTATACCCATGCAAAAAATCACGTCAATCCGTTGCACCGTTGCACCGTTGTGACGTGATTGAAGGACAAACCAACAAACCAACAAACCAATAAACCAATAAACCAACAAACAAACACACTTTCGCATTTATAATAAGGGTAGGTACTGATATTTTATCCAAGATAACTCATCACAGAGAGCGTTTCTACAACATCGATATTAGTATCGCTTGCTGAAGTTATCGTGGTATCGCTTGTTGGTTTGTTGGTAAGTCCTTCAATCACGTCGCAACGGTGCAACGGATTGACGTGATTTTTTGCATGGGTATAGATAAAGACCTGGCGAGTGTCATAGGCTATCAGCTAGTCAAGAAATAATTTTGAGAAATTCCAACGGTATCCTTGAGCCTAAATTCACGCGCAAAGTTGCAGGCGTCAGCTACTAATAAAAATAATGTAATTTGTTAAAAATTTATATAAAAATAATTTTTATAAAAATAATGTAAAATGGTTTGTGCTCATTTATCTAACTCACTTACTTAGTTTGTGAAATTAAAATTAATGTTAGAAAAAAATCGTAGCTTGCGTAAGAAAAAATGCGAAGATAAGATAAATGTAGCCAATAAGTGATAAAATAATTGTCTTGTTTTGAAACAAAATATAAATTTAGTTTCAGTATAAACAGATGTCCGCAGCATCAAAGAGTTAATTATCTAAGAATAAAACACGGGAATGGCTCCCTTGGGAATCGTTTGCTCGTGTTTCTTTTTTTATTTCGGTCCTCGGTTACGGGGAAACGCACTGGTATGTAGGTATGTGTGTGTTCATCACTTGCTGATCGCAGATTACTGCCGTTTGGTAACGCACGTGCACGTGCGATAAGTTTTTACCGCACGTGCTGTGCACAGCGTTTTTCAGTGTGCATTGACAAGGGAATGTTTACCCGTGTTTTTCTTTTTTATTTCGGTTCTCAATTACGAAGTAATGCACTGATGAGTGATGCACATGCGTCTATGTCAGGTGTCTGTGTTCACCCCCGTGCTGATTGCAGATTTCAGCCACTCTTATACCGTACGCGCCAATGCAAAGATTCTTCAGTATCTACTGAAAATGCAGGGCGTTGTTTGCACGTTTTTTTCTTTATTACTTCGGTCCTCGGGTCCTCCCTCGGACCTACAAAAAAACGCACTAATCTACTTATGTCACTTTCCAGGACTTTAACTCGGTATATAAAGGTAAAATACCACGCCGATCCGTTGCTCCGTTGCGGCGTGATTGAAGGACAACCCAAAAAACAAACACACTTTCGCATTAATCGCATTATGTCGTGAAAAAATTATCACTACTCCTTAATTAATCTGATTTGTTTATTGATACGATATTTATCATTACTCAATAATTTAATCTGATTGGTTTTTTGTGACAAATATTTTTTGCAAATAAATTATTAATTTATTTTTGCCAATAAATATTATTTATTAAGTAATTATTATTATTGAACACATTTCTGCCTTGCTTCGCTTAGGTGGATACCGGGCTTTAAAGCCGCTGCCTACTCCAGGGCGGTCGCTAAAAATTTATTTACATGGGGGCGTACTGAAAATATTAGTCGCATTTTCAATACTGAAAAATGTATTACGTTCTGTCTGTGGCTGTGCGGCTCGCCTCTAGTGTGTGTTCATCATAAATTACGCTCCGTTAAATGACATGAGGGGCAATTATGGCGGTTTCAGTATTTAATATTAAATGAAAATGTACGCTAAAATTAACCAAGCGTAGGTATTCATGATCATTGTGGTATCTTAAAATTTATGAAAAATATTTTTATTATTTGTTTATATCATCATTATCAACTGATAAACGTCCACAGCTGGACCTATGACGCTTGTATCTTGTAGGGACTGCCACACGCCTGACGCTACGGTCACGTACCGCCTGAATCCAGAGTTGGAAGACCCCCTATTAGCTGGACGGACGACATCAGACGAGTCGCACGGAGCCGCTGGATTCAGGCGGCGCAAGACCGTGGCGTATGAAAGTCCCTACAAGAGACCTATGTCCAGCAGCAGACGTCTATCGGTTAGTAATGATGATGATGATGAACGTAATAACTATGCATTAAACCTATTTATATAGCGATAAAACGATTCACAAGATTTCGCTTCTTGATATCCCTCAAGAGGCGTTGATATAATAAAACAGTTTCCATATTTTACGACGGCTGGCAAACTTCCTAACCTACATTATGCGCTACAGGCGAAGGGACTGGACGAAATTCTATTGTCCCCCTTTTGATAGGGCATTCTGTAGTCCGAAGCTTTTTACTTGCAAATTTTGTTACGTAATACTCTCTGGTCTTGGGAACTTTAACCAAATCGATACCTTTAGCATAGCTATACGTTAGTAGCTGAGTGAAATCCGTACAGTAGGTACGATTATATATAATATCTGTCCCGGCTTTACTCACGTGTTTGGTCGACGTTAG
The DNA here is from genome assembly GCF_902806685.2 of Maniola hyperantus. Classification (NCBI taxonomy): domain Eukaryota; kingdom Metazoa; phylum Arthropoda; class Insecta; order Lepidoptera; family Nymphalidae; genus Maniola; species Maniola hyperantus. The sequence goes on along the minus strand of NC_048552.1, from coordinate 4,915,469 downwards.
CCCGACTAGTTGCGCACCCATACGATGATGGAAATGATGATGATGATGATGGATGATGATGTATAATGGAAATCACTCACGATAGTTTAAACGCTAAAGTAGGTACGATCTTCAAAATAAAGTGACGACCTCCCTGGCGTTGTGGTGAGTGCCGTGAGTGGTATAAGTAGGAGGTCCCAGGTTCTATTCCAGGTGCAATTTCAGAATATGGTTAAGAATAACTTTTTTATTGCGAGATAGGCTTGCACACCACAAACAAGCTTTTTTTTTCTCGTAAAGTACCGACAACAGCACCTACTTAACTACCATTACAATCTAGCATATGAGAGGCTAACAAGCAATATTATATTAACCTAAACTTATAAACGTACTTAGGTGTACCTAAGAATCGGTCCATTGACTTATTTTAGTTTATAGTTAAGATACCTTATTGGAAGACACTTTGTTCTTGTGTTCTTTACATTGCACTAGGACTATGCTTTCACTTTGTTCGTGTGTTCTTTGAGTTGCACTAGCACTACACTTAAAAACAAACAAGCTTGATTAAAAGCAATGAAGAGGTTTAGGTTGCTTGGAGCGCGCGGTTGGACACTCTGGCCTTGAAAGTATTTGGGTTATACGTTGCAGGAATCACGGATGCTGGAAGGGCATTCCACACTTTAGCGGTTTGTATTAGAAACGTTGATCAAATCATTTCGTGTGACTAATTAGACGTCAACCACATAAGGTTGCGAACGTTCGGGGTTTCTCGCTGTTCTGTGGTAAGATGGAGAAGAAGGAAAAAGGTCGTGAAGTTCCTGAGCACATTCTCCAAAGTATGCCCGATAAGCAGGCGACATTGCGTTGGTACTGTGAGCTATGCAATTTCGTCTGTATAAGTGATTAATCGCCAAACTTTTCAGGTACGGAAATTTATAAGTCCCGCAAATTGCTATTGCGCTGGAACGATGACTCATTAACATCGAAATGACGTCATTTTGACGTCTGCCGAAAAAAAATATACCATCAGCTCGAAACTTCAGTCTAGTGCTGACGTCACTAAAATGGCGGCCACGCGCATTAGCAATTTACTTATATCGAGTCTAATGCATAGAGTTGGTAGTGACTTATTTAGCAAGGGGTTTAAAGTTCCAATTTGAAATTCAGGCTCAAAGATAACAATCACAGACTAAGATTTTTTTTTCTATTTCCTATAATTCGACACACATAAAATATTATATTGTGTAACATTTGGTATGTTCTCACAATATAAAGCCAACATTTGTGCCGAAAAAATAAACCGTATTCTTTTCATATTTTTATCTAAGAGTTCTAAGACACATTTTGTATTAACCGACCTTGTATGTAATCTAAGGCATTGTATATTATCACATAAAAACGCCTAACCATTTACAAAATATCGCCAGTTAGTTGCGAAATAACGCCAACAGGTTTTATTTAGTGGCGTAATCTCGCCGTAAAATGTATTACAGGTGTAGGTACCTGCGCTGTAATCTATCGCCCCTTTGTGTAAGAAAATACAAATGTTCAACTTAGGAAGAATAGAGGATTTTGTGTTAACTCGTGAAAATATAAAAAAAAAATCCTACTTATTCAATTTTTTATTTATTGTATTTTCTTTTTCAACATTTAATACATCACTGAGATCATTAAAGTGCCTGAAATATAGAACTAACTTGGGAAAGAAAAAAACAACAAGAATTTGTTTACTAATAAACGTAGTTTTCCACGCAACTCGTGCACAATTTTTAGTCATGAGTTCTTAATTTGGGCATTTTACTAATCCGGCGCGTGAGAAAGAGATCAAGAGTGAGATCCAGCGCGTGCCAGACCTTCCTTATTTTATAAAAGCTGAAAGTTTATCTGCGTATTGTCCCCAACACTGGAAGGAACGTTTGTTTGAATGTTTGTTAGGATCATGGTGGCTTTGGGAGATGACAGGTAGGTAATAAAGGTGTAAAAAAATCTTACAAAGTATAAAGTCTAATTTTTTAAATATTTTCTTCGGAGTTGTATTAAAAATCACGTCATGCATTGCCAGACACTAGTGTCGTGGGAACCGCCAGACACCCCTAAACGTCAATAACTTATTAAACTATCAGGTGAGATTGCAGTCAAGGGCTAACTTGTATCTGAATAATAATAAAACTTTATTTATTTATTCGCACATTCAAACGAGACGTAAGTGTAAGACGTAAATTGTGTATTTCGTAAGAATGTAAGGTTTCCATACGACGAAACCAACTTTGCGATTCAATTATTTTTACTTTATAATTGGAAATAAAAAAACATGTTTTACTTCAAAGTAGTAGAAAATGTATGCAAAGTGAATAGCTTCAAAGTTACCTGTGCCGTCTTATTACACGCCTCGCGCCGCGTTCTCCGCTTTGAGGAGCCGAGTTAATTACGTTAATTAACATTGTTTAAAATTGTCTCCAGAAGAGACTTCTTATGAAGTACCTACGTACTATAAGTAGACGATTCGCGCGAGTTTCGTAGAGCGTATTAGCTCTTCTCTGCTGTTATAAAATTATTATTGTAATACATAGTTTCGTTTTCTTCTTTTTTTTATTGAAATTCTCTTTCAGATTATAACATTTTTAAATACTTACGAGTTACGAGTATCTTTGCAAAAGACAAAACAAATCAAGCGTCGCGTCACAGGACGCTCATTGTGTCTCAGATAAGATTTTATATAAAACTAGCTGCCCCGGCGAACTTCGTACCGCCTAACAGTCGATTCTTTTCCAGGATTTTTTAAAATTTTTTTCTCCGTAAGATCCATCCCCGTACGTCAAGAAATATTATAAAAAAGAAATAGCGAAATCAGTTCAGCTGTTCTCGAGATTTGCGATCAGCAACACATTCAGCGATTCATTTTTATATATAGAGATTAAAAAAACTGTGGATTTGTGGTTACATCATACAAAAAAATCAAAATGTGTTAATGAACAAATAATTAGTGTTTTCAATTTTTAAAGTAGGTAAGATAACTATACCAAGTGGGGTATCATATGAAAAGGGCTTTACTTGTATATCCTAAAACAAATTTATTTTTATTTTTATGAATAATAGTTTTTGATTCATCGTACAAAATGTCGAAAAATATACCCGAGCACGGAACCCTCGGTGCGCGAGTCTGACTCGCACTTGACCGGTTTTTCCTCATTTTACTCGCCGGAATCTGAACGTATAAAATCCGATAGAAAGCTTCGCTTCAAAAAAAGAATGGATGCCACTGACAGGGGCTAGTCGTCATTCTGGAGTTCTGACACAGTTCTGACCACTCGCAGCTAAGAAGGTGCAAGTGGTCAGAACTCCAGAATGAGGAACCTTCTCACAATCCGTGACATCTCAACTCTCAAATAGGTACCTAGTAGGCACTGCCTTCTGTAGGTACCTTAAGTTTGATCTAAAAGCAAATCACAAGCTTCTTCAGATATTTTCGAAGCTTTTCACTATAACTCCGTTGGCTGGAACGATTTCAAAGCTGTTTGTACCCTCCAGTCGGCTAGTGACACACCCGCATCACGAGTTCACTTCTCTGAGAAGCGAGTTAATTACGTTAATTAACATTGACGATTCGCGCAACTTCATTACAGTTATTATTATTCTCATCGTATAAAACTACTAAGTAGATGATGCCCATGACTTTAACTATCGCACTTCAAAGAAAAATCTAATTCCTTTAAGCTGGGTGGTCCTTTGAAAATAAAATATCCCTATTTCAAGCTTTTTTTAAATAGCGCATTGATGTACTTAATGAAATCCTTCCTTGAATGTCATAAACCGTTCTATGACGTCTTTGAAGAGAAAAAGAAATGTTTTCATAGCTTCAACGGGCCCTTTCAAAATTTTATACGATGCCCTTTTTTATCCCCTGAGTTTAGACATTGGCGGCGGGTCGTGAACGGATCTTTACGTGTTTATTTAGTACGTTAGTTGAAAGTTGATACATTGTTTGTAACGGCCTACTCTGTGTTATATTTTTGCTGACAAGTTTTAAGAAATTACTTAGATATCTTAGTAGAAATTATTCAAGCCAATAACAAAATAACATACTTAAACTTGGTTAAAAATCCATGTCCGTTAAAGTCAGTTTATTAAACACATTACTAATAGATTTTTCATTTTGACAGATTTTCAATACTAGAAATAAATATTATTTGGCAATTGAAAAATCGGCCTTTATGATACAATTTATCTTTATACTTACCTACCATTTAATTTTACTTACTCATTTTATGCACAAATTGATACAGTAATAATCGATATATCCTTCGTCCTCACAGTTTATGTAAACATTTTTTCTGCAGCATGTTAGATTGTTAATTGTAGAAAGATGCGAAAATTATCGGTTCAGTAAAAGAATTTGGATTAAATATACGAAAGTGAAGCTAAGTAAAACTGTTTAACATTTATTATTTGTTACAGGTACCGCTGGTGACTCGAGTCTTCGTCACAGATGTAATTAAAACGATAAGAATGCTCATCTCTCCACAATTTCTTTTGTTGTAGACTCATTTTATTTCCCAGTGTTTCTTGGCTCATTAAAGGAATACGTCCTCGTTCAAAGTTAAATAAGAATAAAAATCACATTAAAATACATTTCAAAGTAATATAGAATGAAGAACCTAATCATTTTCTAATTTCTATAGACTATTTCCTACAATTGGGATTAATTAGGAATCTTTCTTTTAGTTCAGTTGTTATTAATTTAATTTGATAATTATATTTATTCTTCAAATTTAAAAACCCAATAACGGTTTTGTATCGGTATAAAATTTGATATGAATATAATAAAAATACCATCTGTCATCTAACAGGGACGTTCTAATGTTGCCGTCAAAAGTGGATGGCGTGATAGCCAAGAGATTGCGTAGAGATGAGCTGGGCCCATAAAGTGGAACTGTACAACTGCAAGATGCTTCTGACGGTCTATTGCGCGATACTTCTATGGAGGATAGACGGCGTTGTTGAAAGCACTAAAGGTAAGTTTATATTTTTGTTATACTAGAAGAACCCGTTAACTTAGATACCTACTGGTACCTACTGATTCTGAGCAAACCTAAATTTTAGAGTATATCGCATCCTCTTCCTACTAATGTACCTAATATGAAAAGGACAGACACAGTTTGACAGTTTTAAATTTAATTTAGAGCCGTTAAACCACGTGACTTTAGCTGCCAATCTCAAGCCTATTATTTGTAGCGTGCTCTAGATACTCTAAATTTAGTTTAGAGAAAGATAGCAGAATCGGTGCCACTGTGCCATTACAATGCCATAAATTAAGGTACCTAAGTGCCTCTACCAGCTGAGACTCTAAAAACGTCTTAGTAGCAAAAGGGCAATCTCAGTTATGCTAGCGGTAGACTCTATATTATTACGCGTCAGGTTGGAATCGCAAGCGGCCGCCCCCGCGCTAATCCGGTGCGGGCGAACGCGGGTGACGTGCGGGTGTGCGGGGCGTCCCCCCGCCTCATACCTAGATTGCAGTGGCGTGCACATAATTTGAAGCTAGGGTAGGCATTATTTAGTTGCGTTACCTTTTTACTGAGCGTCATGATGAAAAATGAGTGAGAAGCTATTTCAACTTGGGTAACCAGTGCTTTTATTGCTCGCCACTGCTTGATTGCCATCTCGACCTGTCGCGGACTATAGCTAGTGAGATTGACATGCCTCTAGCAGTTAGAGGCATTAAACATGGAAGTCCTGGTACGGAAGTTGTCGGTATCTATATATGTTTTCAGATTTGCTCAATTTCTGACGATCGTTATTGTCGCTCGATGTGCAGTGTTTTGTAAGCTTCTTACCAATACACTTCAGGTTTACGTATGGATATACAAGTGTATTGGTAAGAAGCGGGTTCTTACTTTTTTGCGTTTAAACTATCGTGAGTGATTTCCGATGAGTGAAACGTTATGCCATTACCGCGACGCGTGCGCGAACTGACTCCTTTTGAAAAAGGACCCCGGATGGGTTCGAAACTAGTCGGGCTAACGTCGACTATATACGTGAATAAAGCCGGGTGTGAGATATGTATAACGGGTTCTTACTATCATGTAAGAACCCGTAATTATCTATTTTTAGGGTTCTGTACCTCAAAAGGAAAAACGGAACCTATAAGATCACTTTGTTGTCTGTCTGTCTGTCTGTCAAGAAACCTACAGGGTACTTCCCGTTGATCTAGAATCATGAAATTTCTTAGGTAGGTAGGTCTTATTGCTGGCATTCGGAGAAAAGTCTGAAAACCGTGAATTTGTGGTTAACTCACCCAAAAAAATTAAATTGTAGTCATGAACTAATAATTAGTATTTTCAATTTTCTAAGTAAGATAACTATATCAAGTGTGGTATCATATGAAAGGTCTTTACCTGTGCATTCTAAAACAGATTTTTATTTATTTGTATGTATCATAGTTTTTGAATTATCCTGCAAAATGTCAAAAAATACGACCGTAGTACGGAACCCTCATTGCGCGAACCTGACTCCCACTTGACCGGTTTTTTATTATTTGATATCACATAGTGAGCTAACGATGGACTCTGCTTAAATCAAGCTAACAAAATTAAACAATTTTCTCCATTACGCGCATGCTTCAATTTAAGCCGTATTTTGCGAGGCTTAGCCGTAAAAGGATATTAGTATCGCACTGGACGAGAGCGTCAGGGACTTAAACCATCGCATCAGGCTACGTACATTATTGCATTTCGCATTTTGCATTAAATCGAAATAATATAATATAAAAGGAAAAGGTGACTAACTGACTGCTTACTCTATCAACGCACAGCTCAAAGTGCTGGAAGGATCGGGCTGAAATTGGGCATAGATAGCTATTATGACGTTAACACCTGTTAGGAAAAGGTTTTTGAAAATAACACCCCTAAGGGGGCTGCTATAGGGGTTTTAAATTTGTGTAATCCATGCGGAAGAGGTCGCGGGCATATTCGGGCTAGTCTAAATATATAAAAGGAAAAGGTGACTGACTGACTGACTGATCTATCAACGCACAGCTCAAACTACTAGATGGATCAAGCTGAAATTTGGCATGCAATTAGCTATTATGATGTAAACATCCGCTAAGAAAGGATTTTTGAAAATTCAACCCCTAAGGGGAGTAAAATAGGGGTTTGAAATTTGTGTAGTCCACGCGGACGAAGTCCCGAGCATAGGCTAGTTTGAATAATAAAACCGATTTTTCTGTTTCAAATTTAGGCAGTTAGTTTACCAGGATTTGCAAATGAATGTACTCGTACAAGTTGCAGAAAATCTACAAAATGCACTCAACATAACAGGTAGCCCTGTTTAATAATATATGATGGGCACTAAATAAAAAACAATGAAGCAACTTTATCGCGTAATGTAAAACAACACCCATAAAACCTGTCGCCTAGTGGTAACAAATCAGAACTGTGACATGAGCGTAAAACATTCATGTAGTAGGATCCCGCCGAGGTGTCCTCCAGGGACCAACAAAACGTAACGAACATCTCCCCCTCCTTTTATGTCGCAAATACATTTTTCTGACGGCGGGAAAGGGCGACTTGTCTCTAGATAGATTATTTACGTTCTCTCGCCGCGAAAAGGTATGCTGATTGCTAGTGGCGACCCCTGTCAAGCGGAAAAATTGCAATTACAATGAAGGAAATATGGGCACTACAATGGGCTATAGCTCTCGTCCCGCGAGTAAGGAGAGAATTTTGTCAATGTCAAAAAGTAACGAGGGTGTTCGTTGACCTAGGGCTTTGGGTTTTTGTTTAGGAATAAATGAACATTTCTAGAAATTTTAAAACCATTTTGTAAATAAGTACAATAAAGATATAATTTACCAAGGCTATGCATTTTGTTCTTGAGTATAATGTACACAACGGGTCGAGATGGCAATCGGGGAGGAAGCGCCCCGCACGCCCGCACAGCCCCCGCGCTAACCCGGTGTGGCGAGTGACATGCGGGTGTGCGGGTGGTCCGCCCGCCTCATACACCGAGTGCCATCTCGACCTGTCACGTACTAAAGATACTCACTTGACCGCGAATCTATTTGAACTCTGCTACAAAATTATAAAATACATGTACTTACTTTTACTTACCTACTGTAAAATAAATACATTTTATTTATTTAGTTTATTTCAAAACACAAAAATTACATGTTAAATTAGTTTATTTGTGCCTGCAAGCATCTAACAGCTTGTTTTAACTTTGAGAACTGTACAATGTACATTGCACATCCCTCATCAAGTTAACATAGGTCTAAACATAAAGACGGCTACGGGCTAACTAACACGACAAAGTGTTAGTTAGCCCATTGGTGACGATGCACTGGTCAATTCTAAACTTCAACACATTGCATCAGCGCAAAGTTGCGTGTCTATCGGTATTCTACAGGATATATATTATTTCGGGGAGTGTGCCGAAGAACTTTTCAACCTGGTTTACATCATCCTTCCTCTTTCCTCTCTATTGTCCAGGTTCATTTTTTCCGAGAAACTTCCCCTCCAATCAATCTTGGAAACTCACATGGGAATCCTTTTTGAAGATGCCTGAAAAATACAACCTTTCTCTGCGCAATGGACGTAATTAGCTTTCAGCCATACTAAGCTCATTTCAATACCTCAGCATTTAAAACGAAGTGATTTCAATATATAAATATTAAACACTAGCTGATGCCCGCGACTTCATCCGCGTGGAATTGTTTTTTAAAAATCCCGTGAGAACTCTTTGATTTTCCAGGATAAAAAGTAGCCTATGTCACTCTCCAGGTCTTTATCTATACCCATGCAAAAAATCACCTCAATCCGTTGAACCGTTGCGACGTGATTTAAGGACAAACCAACAAACAAACACACTTTCGCATTTATAATAACGGTACTGATACCCTCTTCCTGCTCTGTACTGAAATAGACTGATACATAGATGTTTTAATCTCGTTTAGCTTTGGTTGGGCACGCCCAAATCAGCACCATTAACATTTATTTGCGCCAGGTCATTAAGATAGAGTCTACAAAAACCAGAATGTAATCCAAGTAACTACGTGTTTTCAGCTCATTCCACCCGTATCGGACGAGCAATTCCAATTTAGCTCAGCACACAATAGGGGTTTCGATGTAAGCCATAAAACTTGCTAAATTATTGCCCGATCGCACTTTATATTATCCGAGTTTGGACTAACAATGCGAAACACTGCAGCTTTTTAATGGGCCTGTATAATATATTACAAATGCAGCAAGGAACCTAGCAAAGTATTCAAAGAGCGGTGAAGGAAAACATCGTGAGGAAACATCGTGCATGCCTGAGAGTTCTCCATAATGTTCTCAAAGGTGTGTGAAGTCTGCCAATTCGCAAAAAAATAAACCAGTCGGCGAGAAGACCCGTGCACAGTAGGTAATATAAAAAACTGCCACAGTCAGTGGGGATTTTTTATATCATTTTTTCTCGTTTCAAGCGCTATTACCTTCAAAGGTTTTTCTTTAATTTAAAGACTAGCTCTTGGCTGTGATCAGACCTGCTGGCAAATGATGATGTAGCGCCTAAGATGGAGCGCGCTTGCCTAGAAGATGCCTATTTACTCTTGACTTAAAGGTACCCATATTAAAAATGGAAGGGAAAACCGATGCCGGAATTGGCGTTCCATGTCCTAGCACTTCGGATTAGAAACGAGGAAGCAAACCGCTTCGTATCTCCGTCCGTGGAATATAAACTACGTACAGATGCAGGCCTTGAGGCTGCCTTGCAGTATGACGGTAGAAAATTGAAAGAGGAACCGGGTCAAAATGTTATTGGGCACACACTCCGAAATAGGTATGTCTTGTAAAATGCCGCAGGCAATCATTAAAGCTTATTGTACAATCTCGCGCAAAATTATTGTGATTGCAATTTATATTATTTATCATCCACGTCCCGACTAACAATGCGGAACGCAGCAAATCCTTAATGGACTTATATAATGGATTTGTCGATGAGCTACCCAAAGTATTCAAAAAGCAATTTAACTTGCAAACTTCCAATTTAATTTTTATACCTCGGAAACTTTTCGGGATTAATGGCTTCGTCTTTCTCACTGTCGTATGGCGGCGAAAATATTGCGAAAAGATGATCTCAAGATTTTCTTGTCAAAAGTTCGATGATTAGAACTAAAGTTTTCGGTAAGCCTCTGAGTCCAGACACCAATGTACTCAATTATGTTCAGTACCGATTCTTTTAGATATGTTTTTTTTTTGCATATTTTTCAAAATATTAGCCATGTCAATGATGATTAGTATGTTTTCCCTTTTTTCTTCCACTAAGTGTAAAGCTTGTACTGGGAGTAGGTTCTCACAACAAAAGTGCAACGGGTGGGGTTTGAACCGCCGACCTTTCGGTTTTCAGTCCGCTCCTTAACCGTTGAGCTATTGAGGCTTCGATGCTATGGGTGGCACTTAACTAGTAGGTAGGTATAATTATAATTATTTTCATATAATTATGAAATACATTGATATGGTTCAGTGGCGTGAAGGTCATAAAGGCACACAAGCACTGCTTACCCAAGTTGAAATAGCTCAACGCTCATTTTTCATCATGAAAGACAGTGAATAGGTAACCTACTTACTAATTAAAGTTTAATCCCAGCTTCAAACTATAGTTCCAAGTTCCGAGTTCCTATATCCCGCTGTCTGATATTCAAGGATAGATGCAATCGAGATAACCTATACCTACCTGAGTTTATGATGATGATGATGAATGAGTAGTTTGAAGACATACTAAAGAGTTCAGTAGAAAATTCTAACAAATGCTATCGTAGCAGAATTAAATCAGGATCATTGTATTAACGACTTTAATCCAAAAAGGTTGAAGATTATTTTTCAATGGGGTCAAAAGGTAAAATAAAATCAGTTAAGTGCGAGTCGGGCTCGCGTTTAGGGTTCCGTACCATCGTACAAGAAATAACGCTTTTAATTTTTTTTAATTTTCATGGCGGTCATTTTGAAATTTTTATTATTTGTTTTTATAGCGACAATAGAAACACATTCTGTGAAAATTTCAACCATCTACCTCATAGATGGATATGGCTCACGAAATACAGCCCGCTGACAGACGGATGGACGGACGGATAACTGACGGCCGAACGGACGGAGACGGACAGACAGCAGAGTCTTAATGATAAGGTCCTGTTGGCACCCTTCAGGAACCCTAAAATCCATCAAATCAATCACGTTCCAAACAAATTTGTTATTTTGAACGAATTTAAAATGTCTGGTTTGCTTACCTTAGCAAAAAAAGCGACGCGAGAAAGCTTTTCACTAATTCTGAATTTAAATGCATGAGATCGAATAGGTACACGCAAAGCGAGGATCCACGCTGTTTTCCGGATGCTTATGTTTCAGGAGAGAAATGGAACTTGTGATCGTACTTCAATTCTTACAATACATTGCTTTAATCTTAGTATGAGTTTGCTAAACTACTATAATAACGTCTAGACCTCGTTGACGATTTTCGTGAATTTCGATAAAGTTTGACTCCGCCCATACATCTATTGGCAATGCCTCTAGGTCTGGTGAAAGCAGCTTGTCAAATAAAAATCGGCAAGTCAGTGATGTGAGTGTGAGGTAAGTAAGACATTGGGGTACTGTCGCACATTCTAGCTCAAATCGTGCGACTTGTTAAACCTTGCGTCATAAATATTCCAGTTGAGGCACGATGTGACCTTGGCGTGAAATAGAATGCCGCAACATGCTGCCAGTCATCTTGGTTAGATTGATTGCGTAATGTGGGATCTGGGAATTGAAAGATTTTTATCAAAATACATATAATTCGTACAAAATGACACCTATGCGACTTTTTGACTCTATATTATAAAGATTTTATCAAAGTACATATAGTCCGTTCAAAGTAACTCCTCACGCGACATTTTAATTAATATATGCGTCAACTCTTATCTCAAAATTACGTTTCACCTTTAAATAAGGACTAAAATCGTACTTTTTGTCATGAAATTTAACACAAAACGTTGAAATGGCACATGGGGAGTTAAATTTTAAGCGTTATACTTTTGCTATTAGGCATCAATCTCGTTAAACTAAGGTCAAGTAACGAACTTATTTCAACTTAATCATCTCATGGCCATCTTACTCTGATATTATAGTTGCGAAATGCATGAAAACTAACGACAACACATCCCGACAACTAACAACGTTGTCGGGATATTTAAACTTGTACTAAAGGTATAAGTACAAAATAAATCTCGTAGAAATACTACATACTGGGGATACTTTTACGTAGTCCAATCCAGAGTTTGAATGCGATTGGTTTCAAATTGCGATTCTGAAAGACTTTATCTGTAATTTATGCAGAAAACTCAATACATTCGTTGATTTTGTTCAACAATATAAGCATTCGCTATGCTAAATTGAGTCCGCTACTTTCTGTGCTTGCTATTAGATAATGTCGTAATGTCTTCTTTGCGTATCTATCTGAATCTGTATAATATGAAGTTTACTTAAATGTATTTTAACATAAACAAGATATCAAAAGATTTTATAACAGCTTGGTATATGATAATATGGGCAAACAAGTTTTATATTATACTTAAGATATTAGCTAACTTAGGTACTTGTCAAAAAATGTTTAACTTTTTTATTATTTTGTTTTGGTGTAGTGAGTTTGATCTTATTATTAAATCGTTCCAAATAATCAACTAATAACAATGTAGGAGCTCTGTACATTGATATATTACTTCGTATGGACATTGGACAGGGTTATTGAACAAGCAAAATGGCACCAACTCATTGTTGCTATAGCACCAATGCAACCTCGGTGATGGATCTGGATTTCAAACGGGTCGTTCATTAGTATCTAAGAGGTGGCGCTGATTTATTTGGTTTCTAAACCGTGAAAAATTTTGCTCGCTTGACCATATTATCATGTCATTTATATCGATGCTACTGCATCATCTTTTCCATCGTGTGAGATTGTACTTTTAAAGCGCAAACACTGCTTTTCAAATATTATTATGATACTCAAGCTGGAACTGTTGTCAGTGTGAAAATAACAGATGTCTAGAGCTCTCAGCTAATGGGGTTGTCGATACTCAAAATGGATATTTAAAATGGAAACGGGCTGTCGCCACCATAGAGTGCTATTGTTGGTTACACCATAAAAATTTCGTTCTAATTGTTTGCACTTTTTACGTCTCCCTTGTGTTTCCACTTTCCCCTAATAGTAAGGGTCACATCAATGTTTGTTGTATGAAAGTGCTGACTGTTGTAATTTTTAATCGATGTTTTTGCCCTGTAAAAATGACAGACATAATGCTGTGATTTTCATAAAATACTTATGGGTAGACAAAGTCAATTTATTCAGTAAGCATCATAAAATCAATGAAAACTTACACAGTGAAAAAAAAGTAAGAGACACATTTACTTGGAAGAGACAGAAGTTAGAAAGTTTTGCAGACCCATATAGATACACCTAAATGGCTTCTTAACGGCATCATACCGGAACACCGAACATTATAATGTTCGCTATTCTACAAACTTTATTAGCAGTTAACATTTTAGTAAGTCAAACTTTTAGTGGAAACTAGAAAATGTAATAGAATTCGCTAGAGTTTATCATGCGCCGTTCGTTCATCACTCCTATGCCATTTGCATACAAAATTCTCCATGATACAAAATAAATATTGGATCGGCTAGTGTTATCCCAATATTGTGACGGTCCAGCGAAGTAACGATGGCTATATTTTATTGTTAAATATTGCCCTGCATTTTATCGATATCTCACGCCAACGTCCGTCACTAGTGCAGTGCGTGTATGCGCTTGTCATTCTATCATCACCCACTATTGTGTTAGTAAATCGCATTGTTGTCCAGAGAGGCGATATCATTTTTTGCGAACCCTGCGCATTTTCCCTTAGGGATTAAGTTGGCAGCAAGGAAATTGCTTTTTAAGAGGCTCACCCTTGCTTCATTCCTTAAATTATAAATGACTACGTGTTTCCCCCGACCCTGCTTGGGAACGCAGTCGTTATTTTTCTCAGATTTATTCCTTTTCCTTCTTCTCCCTTGTACATTAGCACACCCCTATTTTTCTTTCCGAGTCTACAGTATCGGCCGAAAAAATTCGTAATTGTATGAAAGGAACCCATAGCAAAATCTTACGGAAAGGAAAAATACATTAAAACATCCAATACATTTCCTGGCTGGCTACTTCTGGCAATAAAGATTACATATTGATATATGCTCGCTTAATAAATACGCTTCAGATTAATTTATTTATATCGATTTGCCATTAATCATGGGTCCTCTTTAGAGGAATGGGGAAAATACTTATTACAAGTCGTCTCATTACTGAATATGGTTCGCTACATCCTGAAGATTTATTAACTAAGATAAAAAGATTTCGCTTCTCAGACGTAAAAGGTTGTTATTTATCGCTGACTCTTTGTTACAGGATACTTTTAATGAATAGGTACACGAAATTAGCCATTTTATACATTAATTCTGGTTTATTAGCTGATGTTAACAGTTTGCCTAGGTAGGTATGTAAATTTATGATGGTTTCAGTAATTATACTAGTGAATCTATTCTTTTATACTTATTTATACAGATTTATTGTACCCACTGATATTTTATAGCCGTTTAAGGAAGATAAACAGTACTAAGCGGGCTAGGTTGGGTGTCTCTCTGAGGGACAAAATCCGGAACGAGGAAATCCGTCGGAGAACCAAAGTGACTGACATAGCCCAACGAATTAGCCAGCTGAAGTGGCAGTGGGCAGGCCACGTCTGCCGCAGAGCCGATGGCCGCTGGGGCAGACGCGTTCTGCAGTGAAGACCGCGTATCGGCAAGCGCAGTGTGGGACGACCTCCAACCCGCTGGACTGACGACCTTAAGCAGGTAGTGGGAAGTGGGTGGATGATGAATGCAGAGAATCATGTGTGGTGACGCGTTCTTGGGAAGGCCTATGTCCAGCAGTGGACGCAAACAGGCTGATTGATTGATTGAAACAGTACTTAATTGAATAATTTTCATTTGTTGAGTTTAATTTGTGTGCAGTCACTATAAGACGTGTAACAGACAAAAGTATTTTTATTTTTGACAAACTCTGTTTGTGACGGTTTGAATTGGACCTATTTGATAGGCAACATTGAAGTAGAACCACCTATCAAAGAGCGATATGGCTCTCACACAATTTAAAGTGATAAATCACCTTGTCTCTGGATTTATCGATGCTACTATCGAGGGCATTCGGGCGTTGCTATTGTCTGTCCCCTGCCAGGTTGCAATCTGGATGTGTCGGACACTTGGCTATATCATTACTCCGGACTTCCTAGGGGACTGGTATTGTTAGAGTTGGTGCCATAACAGTTTGCGTTATAGCATAAAATATGGAATACATTTTATAATTAGGATTCCGTATTTTTATAGTGTGTTACCTACACTTCAAGAAATTTTCAAAATAATTTTAAATACATACCAAAAATTGCGGACCGGCAGGATTCCAACACGCGTCTCCTGGCATCGCGCCCGACGCTCTGACCGCTAAGCTACAGTTCGCTTGCTGTCAGTGACGAAATTTGTGATATGTAGGCACACGAGTAGATATATAGACCAGAGGGGAAGCTTCATACTAGCAACTGGCTGCAGGTTCACTCACTCTAGCGCAGCTCACGCACACCACGACGTGTTACGGACGCTCCGTTTGCCGCCAAACTGGGCGCACGGAGCGTCCGTGGCACGTCGTGGTGTGCGTGAGCTAGTGTGAAGCTTCCCCTCTGGTCTATAATATCTACTCGTGTGATGTAGGTATGTTCACTCAGTACTGAAGCAACTGTTAAAGCCATCTAGTAGCGACACTTTGCAGCTATCGAAACTAGGTACTTTCAAACGCCCATATTACAATGCAACACTTTGAACGAGAAATGAGATATTTGCTTTTTACTATATTTTATAATTTTTGCATACCTCATTCCACGAGTGCCATCTCAACCTGTCGCGGATTATAAATTAATTTTGACAGATTTGCACAAATTGAAATATGTATCGAATAGTAAGGAGACAGACTCCCTTGTCAGAGGGGACACTGCAGAACAGCGATATAGCAAATATGCACCGAAAATCCGTTTAAGGTGTAATAAATCACCTTGTCCGTGCATGTATCGGCGCTATTATCGGGGGTATTGGTGCGTAGCTATTGTCTGTCCCCTGCCAGGCCAGATGCGCGGGACAATTTGATTATGTTATTACTCTTGCCACCCTAGGGGACAGCCATTGTTAAGCTTGCGCTTTAACGTTTCACGTCATAACAGTATTTTATAATTTATTTTATCTTTATTGACAACAAATTTTAAGACTATAATATATTATAGCAGATTAGCTAGCTTTTGTTATGCAAATAAGGTGATTCTTTTATTAATGACATGGCAAAGATAACAATGATGTGACGATGTGCTCAACCAATCCCAAATAGCAATAAACATTAACACCCCTAGCAATAGAATTTTAGGACCCTGATTAAAATTTAATATTCGTAATGACAAAAAAATGTGGTAAAAACTTCGGCACAAGGGTAACAATCTCGCTCGCGGCACCCGTAGTACCCGTACCTAATAGGATTGGTCTCCGCGAAAACCAATTTTTATCTACGAAGTAAGTACACCATACATCATCATGATCAAGCCATCTCCGGCTCACCTCACTATCACTCACGCCAATCCTCTCAGAATGAGAAGGATTTGGCCAACTTACCTGGCTAAGTGCAGATTGGCAGACTTCACACACCTTAGTGAACATTTTGGACTATGGAAAACTTTCAGGTGTACAGGTTACCTCACGATGTTTTCCTTCACCGTTAAAGCAAGGATATTTGCAAAGTTGGAGGTGCGTGCCCGGGATCAAATCCTGGATCTTCTGACTGGAAGGCTGACGTTTTAACCACTAGGCTATTAGGTACCCCTATTTACACAGAATATACAATGCCATAATCAGATAACTGCCACTGAAACAATATAAGGATATCTCGCAATTGCGATCATTCGAATTTTTAGAGATTATTTCGATCAGCGAGTATTCTTTGATGTTTCAGATATAACGTATAAATCTAGTCTAAATTCATCATCATCATTGTTATCAACCGATAGATGCCCACTGCTGGACATAGCTCTTCCACACGCCACGATCTCGCGCCGCCCGAATCCAGCGTCTAAAGTCGATCAAAATAAATATTACGTTAATCAAGATGAAAAATAAATAAGTAATAAAAAAAATACAGGAAAGACTCCGATAACCGTGTTTAATTATGAGGTACTATCGGAATAGTCGCTTTAATCTTATCTCGCTCCCAGTGAAACCCTCTAGTCATACTCGTAGATCAGTATCAGTTTTCCGATTGACATATTATCTCCCTAGAGATACGTAGGTATATCGTATATGTATGTAAGGCATCAGATTATAGGTCATATGAACCCGGAATCGATCGATTATGTACCATCGATCGCGAGATATCGCAGTATATGGCGTCTTCGCCATTTCTTTAATTACTGATCATCAATGTATAAGATATTATACTTTCTCACACACCTATAGTACGCGACAGGTCAAGATGGCAATTGGGGAATGAGGCGACGGAACGCCCTGCACACCCGCACGTGCCCCTCCCCGATTTCTATCTCGACCTGTGGCGACCTGTGCGTAGATGCACTCAATGATTCGGTTATACCCGAAATACCGAGCAATACCAATAATATTGCTCGGTATTCGAGGAACGTAAAATTTATGTATTGTACACCAAGGCCTTGAACACAAATTGCATACATTTATCTACACAATAACGTCGAAACGCTCATACAATGTCGAGAAGATTATCAGCGGATCGTTTTGTTTTGTAGAGCGTGACGCCGGACGCTTGCAAGCTAAAATATGGCTCTCATTGTCGCGAGCTAACAGCCCTCCATTCTGGCTAACAGCCCATACTGATCTCGTAGCACGAGTGCGTCCGGTAGCGTATCTCAATATAATGTAACAAACGGTAGTACTTGTCCTTTAACCCGAGTGAATTTGTGTTGTTCGAGCATTGTTCGGGGTAGATTAATGGGGGAAAAAATGTGGGCGATATATAGTAGTCCTGTGGGAAAGAAGCCACTGATGTAAGTGGCTTTATTCGCATGCACAATTGCCCAGTCCAACGTACAATACAATTTTTGCCTTTATACAAACTTTTTTTTAAAGTAAGCTCCTGATAAAGCATTGCATAAACAGAAAAGATTGACCCAGCTGAGGAATGAGGAGAAGACACGTTCTTCACACATTTGACTTTACGAACAGAAAGAACAGTAGTGTTAAAAACATGTCAATACAAATAGAGAGAAAAACGGACTCAACTCGGAGTCATATGCTGTTGAAAATATTATACCAATCCAATATGTATAAAATGTGAAATGAAAAGGATATAATTGAGCAAATCTCACATTGGCATGCCAGTGCTCAACCAGTGCGTGGATTTCACTAAAACATTCCCAAACAAACTTGTAAAAATGGTCGTAGAAACATGAGTGTTTCGTGTTTTTAAACTGCACAATTGTAGTTCGAATAACAACTAGTAGGTTGCTCGCATTTAATTCAGTACACGACTAATGGCTTTTACTGTGAACATACAAAAATAAAAATGCAACGATGAAAATGTTTTATTTCCTGTATACAAAACCGAATGTTAATTTTAACTACACTCTTGCATGATGTGGAATAAGCGTAGAATAAACACATCACTCTCTCTTTATCTAGCCAACAAACTTTTAATTAATAAAAAAAATTGCTCAAATGCATAGAGAGGTACGTTAGCAATATTTATTTAATAGAAAGCCAACGGTGTACAAAGAAATATTTTTTATATCTAAATTAAAAGTAAAAAAAACTATAAATTAGAGAGGTACGCATAGATTAATTATTGGTCTCGCTCCGCTCTACGTTAGTACAATAATTCAATGTTTGTAAGAATTATTACTGTTATGTTGTTAAGGTTGTTTAAGATGCTACAGTAGGAAATTAAAGACTTCTGGAATTTATAATTAGTATAGAATATAGATTGTTGCGGTTATATTCACGTACAGTAGGTACACGGCAGAAAATAATGTATATCGAATCGACCTTTAGAATGAGATTTCGGATTTGTAGATCGTTGTCTCTGTCACTCATACCTATGTGACATTTTGTTTTTGGTTACTTTTTTAATGATCCGGCACATCATTAATCGTTACTTATTTCCTGAATACCTCAAGCCTCAGAGCTAATGCGTCAATTTGGTTATATCAGTTGTTGATTGTCTGAGCAGCATCAGTCATGTCTGATGGACTGAGCATCGAGCACCTTCAGCATGCCGGATCTCATATTTGTAGAGTACTGGCTATGTTCTATTCGCTGTGCGTGAGCCATTCTTACTTGCCGCACAACCTTATGAAAACAGTGATAGTACCCATTGTGAAAAATAAGACTGGTGATTTGGCTGACAAAAGTAACTACAGACCAATTTCTCTTGCCACGGTCATGGCCAAGGTTTTTGACGGTTTGCTTAATGCACAGTTGAACAAATATGTAGCACTTCATGACAACCAGTTTGGGTTTCGTCCTCAACTGTCTACTGAAAGTGCTATACTGTGTCTTAAGCACACCGTCAAATATTGCACAGACCGCAAGACACCAGTGTATGCGTGCTTCCTCGACTTATCCAAGGTTTTTGACATGGTGGCGTATGATCTACTGTGGGAAAAACTTAAGCGTGTAGAATTACCACACGAACTTGTCAATATGTTTCAATATTGGTATGCGCATCAGTCAAACAGTGTTCGTTGGGCGGGGGCAATGTCGGATTCATATTAGCTCGAATGTGGTGTCAGGCAGGGTGGGTTAACGTCTCCAACTCTATTTAACCTGTACATGGATGAATTGATCGTCGCACTCAGCAAGCAGCGTATCGGTTGCCATGTTGACGGCGTTTGCGTAAATAATTTAAGTTATGCAGATGACATGGTGCTGCTGAGTGCGTCGATTTGTGGACTGAGGAGACTAGTACAGACTTGTGAGGAATACGCAGGTCGTCATGGCTTGAAATACAATGTTACAAAAAGTAAATGTATGGTCTTTGAGGCCGCCGGTACAAAACGTCCTCAGAATGTACCACCTGTGCTACTCTCTGGCATCTCTTTAGGCACGGTGGAGCAGTTCAGATACCTGGGGCACGTGATTACTTCCGACCTCAAGGATGATGCAGATGTTGAACGGGAACGGAAGGCACTGTCGATAAGAGCAAACATGATAGCCCGCAGGTTTGCTCGTTGCTCCACCGGTGTTAAGGTTACGCTCTTTAGAGCGTATTGTACGTCCTTATACACGTGCAGCCTGTGGGTTAACTACACGAAGAAACGATACAGTGACCTCCGGATCCGGATTTTAACTATCTTAGTCACTCATAAATTAATTAATCCGCTCGTTTGTTCGTTATTCATTAAATTTGCTTATTCCCCTATTGTTCACATACGGATTCAATAAAGCTTTTGATCTTTTGCCGTGCTCATTAAAGCGCTTATAGCCTTTAGCTCTATGTCAACAGGCTTCAATAGAGGTAGCATGTATGGTAGAGCATAATATCCTTATTTGGATTTAAGGAGCACCTAATATTGTTTGAATGGAAATAATTATTCTACAATGTTATATGAATCAACACAAATAGTAAGCATTAATTTGCAGTTAAAATCTAATTGGAGAATTAAGCTACTTTTTCTTTGTACAATTAGGTACTTTTCTTTTTATAATTTCATTTCTTTTTAAAAGAAAGAGCTACATGCATGGATATCAACCAAATAATACTCTATTGTCAAGTTAAGTGTCGAGGGCGTCGAGAGCCAGTGGTTGCGTTGATATTGGTACTGATTCTGAGCACACCTAAATTTTAGAGTAGGTATTCGCATCCTCTACATACTAACGTAATATGAAAAGCACAGACACAGTTTGACAGTTCTAAATTTAATTTAGAGCTGTCAAACCTCGTGATTGTAGCTGCCAGTCGCGAGTCTATTGTTTAAATTTGTAGCGTACACTAATATTTAGAGTCTTTAAATGTGAAATTCATGTTCCGTCGTTTTTTAGCAATATTAAAAAGTAAAAGCTGCAGAATCTCCAAATTTTGTTTAGAGAAAGACAAGAGAATCGGCGCCATTATCAGTCAGTCAGTTTAATGTATGACGGAATATAAACCCGACTTCCCTAATGTTTTAATCCCTGGTGATGGTGAATGATTCCTTATTTTCTCTGGAGAGACGAAATCCTAAAAAACAACAGTAGCTAGCTACAATTGAAGCATTGTTACTCTAACAGCGAGAGTCACATTTCAAGCCGCGGGAGGTTCGCTGTACAAAACAAAAACAATCCGCTGATAATGGCCCTATCAACATAATAGTAATGACGAAATATAATTGCCATATCGCTACATCTATGCCTTGTTTTGCGCAATTGTGGCCGATACAACGATCGCTTGCGACAGATGTGAATTGTGATGGACATTTTGTGTTTTTACTGCGGTGCTATTTTCTAAATACACAACCTAGCTTCAACGCTGACGCAGCGACGTATCATATTTGATATTCATGTTTCAGATATAACTTCCATGGATATGCTTAGCCACGAGACTACATTCAAGAGGCTCACTGATGTCACTGCCATCGCCGACTAAAAGAAATAACACTTCTCTTAGATCTACCTAATTTAGATGTATCTCACAGATTGATTCTACAAAATATTTCTTTAATTATCTGGCCACTTACTTCAAGTAAGAGCGATTCATACTCATGCGGTATTTGAGTGTTTCGATATTTCTATAATAATAAAAGTCTTGGGGTAGAGCGATTTATCAATATTTCACTGTATATTTTGACGGCGACCTCAACGACGACCATAGCGCTTTATAGAATACACGTTATACGGGAATAGCTGGTGCTTCACAATTTGGCTAACTAAATAAGTACGATGATATTGGATACATGGTAGGTACAGTATCTGATATTGTTATTGGACGTTGTACAAGCACCCTTTATTACGGAGTGATAACGTTTATTATATTCGCTTACAATTTATTCATCAAATAAGGTTTAATTATACTTTTCACATATTGTAACATTTTTATGCTAACAATTTTTGTAACAAATTGTTTAAAAGAGAAACGCTTGAAATAATATGAAAGTACAAATTACTTTTCATTTTATTAATATAGTTCAAAGTCTAGCAAATCTTTTCTTTAATTAAGAGAACTAAAGGTACAGTCTTTTCAAAATACCCTCATCGTACCTAGTGCATTTTTTAAAAAGAAATTCAAGTTTGCTGGATCATTGCAAGGAATTTATACAAAAATTAAGTTTTATAAATATTTTTTAGTTCAAAACTAAACAGGGCTTAGCGTGAACTAAATACAAGTCGGTCAGGTCAGCCGTTTGTGCATATTTCACTCTTTGTGAACTAATACCGCAGTCATACCTACGGGTCAACCTCGTTCAATCTCATTCAGTTTTCCACTAGCAGAAACAAATTGCTCTGCGTAACCACTGTAACTTGTTATTTTACGAAGTCCACCTAGTATTCGATGGTAAGGCCTAGTTAGGAGAGCGCACAGTGGCTTGTTATTCAAACTGCTAACTGGATGAGGAAATTTGGAGGTCTTAATTTAGCTTATACTTTTCCTGCCTTGGTGCCTTAATCCGTCGGTTGGTGTCGTTTGTCTTATTCCTAACATTAATTACCTACATATTTTTTATAATTTTTTAGTGTTTTACCTACACTTCAAGGAAATTACTAAATAATTTTTAAATACATATCAAAAATTGCGTAACCGGCAGGAATCGAAACTGCATCTTCTGGGTTCGCGCCCGATGCCTTGACCAACTCGGCCACGGTTTCGCTTACCGCCAGTGACGAAATTCGTGATACGTATGTTCTCTCAGTACTGAAACGACTGTTTAATGCCATCTAGTAGCGACACTTTGCAGTTATCGAAACTACTACATAACTCTTAGGGCCAGTGCAGACCGGCCGCGCCTTATGAAAGCAAGTGAAGTCGACGCGTGGCGAGTGGCGGTGAATAGAGCAGGTAGAATCACAGCACGGCGAGTAGAGACACGGTGCGCAGCTAATATATGGCCATTATTGGCGCAAAGTTATCTGTCTATCAGTATTCTACAGGATATATTATTTCGGAAATCACGTTCAAAACTTTTTGCCCAGGTTCCTCCCTCACTTTTGTATACTACCGTACCGTATCTAAGGCATCACCAAGGTCTGCACCCGTACGTAGTCGAAATTCCGAGGACACCGAACCGATGTGTTCCCTCGTTTCTTCGAATTTCGAATTCGAATCGCTAGGATATGGAACGCTCTTCTGGCTTCAGTTTCCCCTCCACTTTTAATATAAGTACCTTCAAGTCAAGAGAAACTGGGCATCTTCTAGGCAAGCTTGTTCTACCTCAGGCTGCATCATCACTTGCCACTTGCCAGCCCTCGTTTGATTTCACAAGTGTAAAAAAATTTACAGGCTCTATACGCGACGCACACTGCGACCCACGCGCTGTGCTAATAGAGCGCTCTTATTATCATGTTAAAGTAAATGAAAAAAAAGCCGCGTCTTAGCACTACTAGTTACTACTACTACTGCACGTTCTTGTTGCGGATGCGGTGGGTATTGCGCCTTAGGGCGGTTTCAGACTAGCGTATTATACGCGCGTATAAGCTCGTTTTTGGAAGCGCATGTAGGCGCGTATAGGCGCGCCTTTTGACACACGCTCAACTCGTACGAGCGTTGACGCGCTTCTAAGCTCGTATAAGCGCGAGCCGCGAGAGACCACCACCCACCGGGCCACCGTTCGAGCGTACACGCCGAAATATGCCCGTATACGCGCGTCCGGTTTTTTTAAGCGCGTATGTAGCGCGCGTGTAAACGACCGTATACTCGCAAAAAAATACCCTAGTCTGAAACCGCCCTTAAGCTGAAACTTTTTGTGACCCTAACCACTGCATTACATTGTGAAAATAAATCAAATCACTAGTAAATCAGCAAAATCATTGGTAAAATAGCTATTTGAAATTCACATAATAGATGATTATTATGTGTAGCAAATAGTAATCCTAATTGGGATATCGAGCGAACAAATTTATTGATATTCGATTCACTCGCTCATTGTCGGTTCATACCTCAATCCGATTTCAATATTGAATTGATGTTAGTGACTATTGTCTATTCCATCGAGAGTTTACTCAATATTCAAATACCTACTTTGAATATTGCTCTCGAGGATTATAATTAGAAAGCAGCACTAGCTCAACATTAACAGCCACGAAATCTAACCTTACTTTTTTTTCTATATTTCGTATTTTTCTATCGCTTCAGGTACCTACAGGCTACATTATAATCTATAAATATATAAAAAAAAAATTACAAAAAAAATAAAAACCGACTTCGTTACACAAACACTAAAAATTGAAAAATAATTTAATTTATTACCAATTATATTATGTATACAAGAGTTAATATAGTTCCATAATAATACTTTTTGGTGCCGGTGCCAATTAGCTTTAGCTGCGCGAATCGTCTAGACTTCATATTTTTATGGGACTCCACAATGGCACCTCATTGGCACCGACCCCAAAAAATATTATTATGGAACTATATTAACTCTTGTATACATAATATAATCGGTAATAAATTAAATTATTTTTCAATTTTTAGTGTTTGTGTAACGAAGTCGGTTTTTATTTTTTTTGTAAAAAAATTTTATTTCACAATTTCTAGTGGCCCCATGGAATTATGCTATGACTGGTTAAAAATCTACTGTTTACTAAGCTATTACACTGATCGCGAGCAATTTACTCTTATCCGTTGAGGAGTTCCAGTATCTATCTTCGAAGATGTTCATCAGATCTTCACCAAATTGAAATGGGACCAACTTTGAAGTATACCCTTTCAAACAAAAAAGAATTTTCAAAATCGGTCCAGGCGTTTTCGAGTAATCGGGGAACATACATAAAAAAAAAAAAAAAAAAAAGATTCCGACGAATTGAGAACCTCCTCCTTTTTTTGAAGTCGGTTAAAGAAAAAGGTGACTGACTGACTGACTGATCTATGCACACTGCACAGCTCAAACTAACGGACGGTTCAGGCTGAAATTTGGCCTATGTTGTTACTTGTGTAGATAGGTACATCCCATCATTAATTAGGTCGAATTTGTAAACAACGTAACAATATTGTGCGAATCTATCTATAAATCTAGTCATTGTTCGTTATATAGAATAATTCAACGATGCCTTATTAACAAAGAGCACCCCCACGCCGCGTTAATTGCGTATTAGGAACGCGTGTATAATATTTTAGTGTTGAAAGCTCGCACGATAAATCATAATGCCATCAAGAAATTATGGCTGCAAGAAGTAACTATTCGAGTCACAATGGAAATTCCCAGTTCATTCATAGTTAGTAAATTCTAAGTTGGTAATCCAACATTACTTATCTCAAGTACCTACGCTCATGGGATCAACTTTTTTATTACTTTTTGCGTGTTCTACGAATTTATGATATAAGTTTTGAAGCACTTCATCAAAAATCTTAGTAATTACCTACCTAGATTTGACTGATAGTAGTCTGTTGATGTTTAGGTCAATCAGACTGCTCAATATTTATCTCCATATCCATACCAATATTATAAATGCGAAAGTGTGTCTGTCTGTCTGTCTGCTAGCTTTTCACGGCCCAATCGTTCAACCAATTTTGATGAATTAATTTCGTACAGAGTTAGCTTATATTCCGGGGAAGGACATAGGCTACTTTTATCCCGGAAAATTGAAGAGTTCCCACGGGATTTCAAAAAACCTAAATCCACGCGGACGAAGTCGCAGGCATCATTTAGTAGGTAATAAAAGGAAAAGCTGACTTACTAACTGATCTATTAACGCACAGCTGAAATACTAGATAGATCGGGTTGAATCATGAAGATAGATATTATGACTTAGTTTTGAATAATTGGTAGGCAATTTAATCGGTCTAATCCGAATTTTTAGGTTATTTACTAGTCTGAACGTCAACTAACACTACCTTTTATTGTGACTTTAGTTAAATCATGTCTCTTCTTTACATTTTCCGTTCAACAAATAGTTAATTAGGAGCCGTTCTCCGTAACATTAGTTTTGTGTTAGCTCCAAGTTCATTACAGGCGCTGAAAACCTCCCTGATTGATCGCGTGCTCATCTTGAATTATAGCCATTTGGGAAACTCCTACCGTCATTATTACGCTCTTATTTAGTACTAGCTTTTTCCCGTGACTCGTATATTATACTAGGCTAACTTATGGCCACAACTTCGTTCGTAAACTACACAAATTTCAAACCCTTGTCCCTTTAGTGTTTTCAGAAATCCTTTGTTAGTGGATGTCTACGACATAATGCATGCCAAATCACAGAATATATAATAAAATTTCCTACAGGTAGATCCATGCAGTAGGAGCTTCAATAGCTCAACGGTTAAGGGGTGGACTGAAATCTGAAAGGTCGCCGGTTCCAACCCCACCCGTTGTACTATTGTCGTACTTACTCCTAGCACAAGCTTTACGCTTAGTTGGAGCGAAAAGGGGAGTATTAGTCATGATCAACATGACTAATAATCTTCAAAAAAACACGTTTCAACACTGTGGCAGTTCGGAGGTGAGAGAGAGAGAGTTTAATCAATCAATACTAGACTGAATGACTACGTGAATAAAATGATACAAAGATAATAATTATAATTTTATGTTGGTGCTTCCAGCGAAAGTAGTCTATATTTGTCTCTGGGCCCTGGGGAGCTGTCACTGTACTAATTTTATCAAAATCGGTTAAATTAACGAGCCATTAAAAGGGATTATTGTAATAGACAGACACAGAATTATGTACAGGAAGATTTTTTTGGTTTTGCACATTTTTTTATGTTGTATAGAAACGAAATTTAATTAGGTAAGTAACACGTATTTTTATTTTTTTATTTTACTTATAAACACCAAAGTTATCGCTTACCAAAGATATCCACTTTTGAACAGATGATTAGGGTCACCCTACAAACGTTATCTTCAGCTGTTGATTAAAATACACGCACTTCCACCCGATGACGCGCGCGGCGGCCGTTGACCTCTGCGCGCTTTAATATCGTCTAAGATGCGAACTTGGTAATTTTTTTTAAAGGGATAACGTCAGAGTCAGCTAGCGTGCTTATAGCCTATAGTAGTATGACCATGATTTGCTTATTTTAAGGTAAAAAATATTTAAAAAAAAGGTACAAAATTATGAATGGAAATATGTACTACTAATGATACAGAACCACCAAAAAAAAATTGTGCAAAACCAAAAAAATCTTCCTGTATAATAATACTCTTTCGCATAATATCATTCGAAGGCTCATGAATCATTATAACTAGATATTCCTAGTAGGTACGTTTGCTAAGCTCTCATTCATTCATTCGCTCCTTGATGGCTGTAATACATGTCCATTTTTGTGGAACCAAGGTTTTGTACTAAAGTATTACAGACACGGCACTCAACAACGTGTTAGATTGGTTTAGCCACACATTAATTACGCACGCTGAAAGTTCACGTGATAGATTATTCGTTCATCAAGACTAATGGCCAACGGCGAAGCCTTGAAAATTATCTCATTCATCGTGAAAAAATAAAACTCATTTTCTCTACATTTAAGTCTTGAAAGCTATGAGATCTAAGGAGATTCTAATTCTTTTGCTTTTTCTTTAAATTCGAATCATTGTTGGTCCTTTGATAAAGGTGATCGCGTACCAAGAGACGATTCGCGGAACCCCGGAGGTATAAAAGCCGCTTTCCATGTACCCCATATACTTTTTTTTTATATATATATACCTACGCTAAATCGCTTGGCAGCAAGTCTTTTGTACGCGGCAGAAAATGATGTACATCGACATTTAGAATGATATTTCTGCTTTGTAGAGCAAGCGTTGTTTCTGTCACTCGTACCTCAAAGCGTCACATAGCTATGTGACGTTTTGTCAGTCGGTCTCAACGACAGAGAAAATGCTCTACGAAACCGCCCCTGCCTCATACCCCGATTGCCATCTCGATCTGTCGCGAACTCTACCTAACTAGTCACGATCAAAACCAGAAATAAAATGTTTGTGTCACTTATGATATGTCAAGACTACCACCGCGCCGCGCCGGTTCGCAAAGCAGCTTTTTTTTATTATTATAAATCTCCAAATTGCCAATACTCTGAATTAAACTCGGGACCTCTTGTATGTAAGACCAGAGCACAGTATCACTTCGCTAGTAAGATCGCCAAAAGTATTGAGTAATTTAACCACAAAGGATCTTGTTCGAAAATGAGTTTCGCTCGTTACTAAGCACTTACTTTATCTTCCCCTAATTTAGCCGTATTTTTATTGTTTGTACTTCGGCTTGCTTCTGACAGGATATTATTTGTTCCAATTTCATGAACATTTTCTGTGAGCACAATAGTGTTGTTTAGCGGTTACTAATTAATGCTCTTGTTTTAGTATTAATAAATTTCATTGTTTTGGATGTAAACTGTCATGGCCTATTGGATATCCACTTTGAGTTTTGAATTAATTTTATTTATATTTGAAAGTCCTGCTTCATCCGTTTTGTTTTAGTCAGTTTTAGTGTTCCTATCCAATCTTGTTTGCATTCTTTTTTTTAATTTCAGTTTTTATTGTAGTTTTTTTCGGGATCAATACTGTCTTACTTATATGATAACCCGGAATATTAGCTGGGTTAGCTGGTTTGGTTTAGAAAAATAGGTATGTTGAGCCAAGTTGCGTTTAAATTCGAACAAAAATCCGATCAATAGTTTCAACACGTAGCACGCCCACAAAGACAGACATACATAAATTTAAAAAAAACTTTCGTATTTATGAAAAATTCCGTGGGAACTGTTTGATTTTCCGGAATAAAAGTAGCCTATGTTACTCCCCAGGTCTTAAACTATACCCATGCAAATAATCACGTCGATCCGTTGCTTCATTGCGACGTAATTGAAGGACAAACCAACATATGTACTAACTAACAAACATTATAAATACTATCTGTCCCGGCTTACTCACGTGACGACGTGGGGTGGGGGGGGAGACGATCGGCAGCTGTCTCCCCCCCACCCCAGCCACCCTCACAACGGGCTCTACGGGCAGCGGCACGTGCGTCCCGCAGTCAAAACCGCGGCGCGTGCGCGGACGGACTCCCTTGAAAAAGGACCCCGGATGGGTTGAGTTTTCGTTGAGTTTGGTTGGTTAATATTCAAATGAGATCCAAACCACGTTTGTATGGAGAGCGCTGGGGAGCGCGCTAAGCTTGTATACAGTACGCGGCCGAAAGTAGTGTACATCGACCTTTAGAAGGAGATAGCAGATTTGTAGAGCACTGTCTCTGTCGTTGAGACCAATAAAACGTCATATAGGTATGAGTAACAAAGACAACGCTTTACAAAGACGAAATGTCATTCTAAAGGCAGATGTACCTACATTACTTTCTGCCGCGTACTGTACTAACTCGCATCATTCCATCCATAATAATCGCCGTCGTCACGTCGCGTCTTTAGAAATCGTAAACCTAAAGTTGTAGTCAAATAAAATTTTATCTCAACTAGGTACATGTAGAATTAGTCATAAAACGTTCCACTCTTAATAACCTCTATCAAAGTCAACTAAGGTGTCAGACGTAATAAGCACTCGTACTATAAATTGGACCCTTAAACGGGCAACTACACTAAACAAGTTTTAGAGTGTAATATACTGCTTAATTACTTAGCTAAAACACCTTAAGCCCGGTTCACACGAATAGTTTCGCTGCTAAATTGTTTCTACTTTCAGTGAGTAGATGACTGTGTAGGTACGGTTTTACAAGTATACTTATGTTTGTATAGGTTTAGGTACCGCATCTACCTGTACCCGTAGTACAAGATTTTACGTCTCACCAAACCAAACCAAATTCGAGAGTCGAAATACTTCCGCGTTACAGTAAAATGGACCTAAACAGCCTTGAATTGAAGTCAAATATTCAATGCCACTGATTTTAATTTCGCAATGTTTCCGCTTAGAGCGCTGGCTGTAGAAGTGTAGACAAACTTGAGCTTTAAAACAAGGCATTTAAGATCCAGTTTACTGTAACGCGGAAGTATTTCGACTCTCGAATTTGGTTTGGTTTGGTGAGACGTAAAATCTTGTACTACGGGTACTGATTCGTTCAGGTTATTTAGTTCGAAAACGATTTCTATATTGTATTGTAGAAAACAAGTACATCATCAAAGGGTCACAGAATCAGTACCCTTATTATAAATGCGAAAGTGTGTTTGTTTGTTGGTTTGTTGGTTTATTGGTTTGTTGGTTTGTCCTTCAATCACCTCGCAACGGAGCAACGGATTGACGTAATTTTTTGCATGGGTATAAATAAAGACCTGGAGAGTGACATAGGCTACTTTTTATCCTCGGAAAACAAAAAGTTCCCACGGGATTTTTAAAAACCTAATTCCACGCGGACGAAGTCGCGGGCATCAGCTAGTATGTTATAATAGTTTTCATATCAGTACTAAGTACGTGCCAAAATCTCACAGCATTCGTTAAGGTAGCTTATTCTGAGCTTAGAATTTAATGTATGTTTAATTACTTAGGTAAACATACCTTATTTGGCAAACGTTACAAGGTAACTAAATTTGGCTCGCAGCCAGAACCATGTTTCATTCAAGTGTTGTGTGCTCCAGAATATTGTAAAGCGATTGATGTTGTTTTATTATCAACTAGGTACGATTGAGATAATATAATTGTAGATGTCAAAACTGTACTTATAGAATAAATGAAATTACTTAGAATTTGTTTTTGTGAACATCTTATCTAAAAATATATAAAAGGAAAAGGTAACTGACTGACTGACTGACTGATCTATCAACGCACAGCTTAAAGTACTGGACGGATCGGACTGAAATTTGGCATGCAGATAGCTATTATGACGTAGGCATCCGCTAAGAAAGGATTTTTGAAAATTCAACGCCTAAGGGGGTGAAACAGGGGTTTGAAATTTGTGTAGTCCACGCAGACGAAGTCGCGAGCATAAGCTAGTTTATTGATAAAATCGGCGAGTCGTAAAAAAATTCGTTGATCATTTCCAAATTAATTTATTATAATAATGTATAATTCAATAAGAATGAATCGCCCACAATACTCAATTAATTGAGTGTCAAAGTTATTAGTTAATATTAAGTTCAGATTGATCATAGATTCAGTACCTAATTTTAGCCACCGAATAACAAAATAGTTGGGGTTTCGACCACAATTTAACACACTAGCCCGTAGAGGCGTAGATAATGGCCTCGTAAAAATCGCGAGCAACGTTTCGCAATCACACTTGAGATTAGAACAGGTAGCCAAAACATCGGCAGTAGGTATTTTTAATAGATACGCCCTATCCTAATCTTACCATTCCAACGCTGAAAAAGATCAATCCTAACCCTAAGGGTAGGGGGTAAATCAAGAGAATATTTTGGTAGTAGATAACATCCGTAGTTTAGCAACCTACCAAATCTCTGGTGAGAAGGCAGCTTTATGCTCAACGATGTATTTTCCAGTCTACATCTCCCTCACGTAAATCATAAAAAATATCATAAGGATTATTTATACCTAAGCTTAGGTTTCGATGGATAAATATTAAATTACAATTTATCAGCCCAAGTCAATCACTTTTGGGCTGCCGTTATCAATCTTGTTTTACTTACTCAAAATTTTAAGTAAATTAAACTTTGGGACTATAAATCAAGTTGTTCTGATCCGTCGATAACATTGTGAAGGGATGGCACTTCCTTTAGACCAGTCCATTATAGTATATAGGAATAGTATATAGTATATAGGAACGTGAAAAAATTCAGAGCAGTTGTATATACTTATAATCAATTTTAAAGGAAAACTATCATAGCTAAGTAGAGCTCACAGGTTAAGGAGTTATATCTGTTTTTCGAGGTTAATTGTGACTACGGAACCCTACACTGCACGTGGCCCGCCACGCACTTGGCCGGTTTTTCTATCGTATATTTTGTATTGTTACAGTGGTGAAAAGCAGTATGCGGTATCAGACGACGTCACCCCTTAGCAAGGTGGGCCCAACTGCGTCTCTACGCGATACAGAGCCCAATTTCGATGGTCCAATCGAGAACGTCACTGTGGCTCTAGGCAGAGAAGCAGTGCTTACTTGTTCTGTGTCTGACATTGGGGACTATAAGGTAAGAATTATTATAATATACCTTTCATTTTATACGTGGATAAGCTGTGATAGCCTAGTGTTTAGGACGTCCGCCTTCCAATCGGAGGTCGGAGGTTCGATTCCCGGCACGCACCTCTAACTTTTCGGAGTTATGTGCGTTTTTAATTTATTAGATATCACTTGCTTTAACGGTAAAGGAAAACATCGTGAGGAAACCTGCATGCCTGAGAGTTCTCCATAATGTTCTCAAAGGTGTGTGAAGTCTGTTAATCCGCACTTGGCCAGCGTGGTAGACTATGGCTAGAACACTTCTCACTCTGAGAAGAGACCCGGTCTCTGTAGTGAGCCGGCGATGGGTTGATCATGTTGATGGTGACTAGAGAACATTTACTGGCTAACTTGGCCTTTCATACCGTAGTTATCCTCTTATGGTGTTTTCCTCGATTATTATAAGGACGTCGAACGAGCCCAACATTTATGAATAGTAATTCTAATCAAACCAGCCTTTAATACCAACTTAATCCGTCATACCTCCAATCCAATTTACATAATTTCTCTCAGCTTACATTATTTTATTACCAGCAAATTGAATATAACGGCAACTTACCCAAATCTAACTTGAAACAAAGTGGATTAGATTTTTTAAGGGTTCCTTACCTCAAAAGGAAAAAAGGAACCCTTATAGCATCACTTCATTGTCTGTCTGTCCGTCTGTCGTTTCTGTCAAGAAAGCCCACAGATTAGACAAGTAGAAAACCTATAGGGTACTTCCCGTCGACTTAGAATCATAAAATTTGCCAGGTAGGTAGGTCTTATAGCAGAAGTAAAGGGAAAAATCCGAAAACCCTGAATTTGTGGTATGTAACCACAAATTCACGGTTTTCGGATTCAAACACACACACTCAAAAAAATTAAAATGTTTTCATGAAAAAATAATTCGTATTTCCAAATATCAAGTGGGTTATCCTATGAAAGCTTTACCTGTAGGTACATTCTATAACAGATTTTTATTTATTTTTATGCACAATAGTTTTTGATTTATCTCCCTCCCTCCTCCCTCCCTCCAGGAACCCTCGCTACGCGAATTTGACTCGCACTTGACCGGTTTTTTATACACAATATGTGTTTTATATTATAAATGATCACAGTGGATCCAGCAATACGCGGGACTACAATCACTACTAACATAGTATTATAAATGCGAAAGTGTTTGTTTTTTGGTTTATTGGTTTGTTAGTTTGTCCTTCAACCACGTTGCAAAGGAGCAACAGATCGACGTGATTTCTCGCAAGCATATAATTATAACTCTTGAGAGTGACATAGGATACTTTTAATCCTGTAAATCAAAGAGTTCTCACGGAATTTTTAAAAACCTAAATTCACGGGGCTTAGCTAGTAGGTACGCTAGTACCTAATATCATAAATTGACTATTTGAAAAGAGCAACCGCCAAGTTTCTTGCTGGTTCTTCTTGGTAGGAAGGGTTTTTCAAATCTGTGCTTAGTAGAGTTACTTAACGATTCACTATTTCTATTTCAAGAGGTCAAGTTTTCCTTAAGCTGTGCGTTGATAGATCCGTCAGTCAGTCAGTCAGAAAGTCACCTTGTCCTTTTATATATTATGCTCGCGACTTCGTCCGCGTGGACTACACAAACTCCCTAGGGATTGAATTTTCAAAAATCCTTGCTTAGCGAATGCCTACGTCTTAAATAAAGCACTTTCTAAATCATCTCATCTAATAACCTCCCTAAACCATCTATTGAGTACCGATAAGTGTCCTCAATGACAAACGAGGAAGCTCTCCAAAGGGGATCAATCACTCTAATGACATTTAAACAGTGTTTCAGCGATGCCCCTCATGACTGGCGGATTATACCCTATAATCGAACTCTCACGAGAGAAATTAACTGTCATGTTTTACTATTTGGGTCATCTTGAAATAACATTTTTTTTCAATGCAGATACAAGTTAGCCCTTGACTGCAATCTCACCTGGTGGTAAGTGATGATGCAGTCTAAGATGGTAGCGGGCTAACCTGGAAGGGGTATGGTAGTTTTTACTAAACCCATAACCCTTTGTTTTCTACACGGCATCGTACCGGAACGCTAAAACGCTTGGCGGTACGGCTTTGCCGGTAGGGTGGTAACTATAGCCACGGCCGAAGACTCCCACCAGACAACATTCTGGCACATTGAGTAAAAATAGTTTAGGTGTTACTTAGAAGCCTATAGGTATAGTTTAACTGTTTAGGGGATGGCCGCCGGCTGGAGGAGTAAAAAAGGAAATAGGATCAAAGCTTTATCTGTACAAATAATTTATCATATTCTAGAACTATCCAAGAGCAAGCTTGAGTGGAAAGAAAAAAATTAAGGATCGCTTAGCTAAGCAAAAACCAAATATGGAAGTAGGTTCGAACCTGGGCTCGCATCTATAAATTTTCGGAGTTATGCGCGTTTTAAGCAATTAAATATCACTTGCTTAAATGCTGAAAGTAAACATCGTGAGGAAACCTGCATACATGAGAGTTCTCCATAATATTTTTAAAGATGTGTGAAGTCTGCCAAATCCGCACTTGGCCAGTGTGCCGACCTATGGCCTAAACCCTTCTCATTCCGAAAGGAGACCTGTGCTCAGTAATGGGCCGGCGATGGGTGGGTTATGATGATGGTATTTTTACATCATGATCCTCTCTCGTATAGGTTGCTCTCGTAGATTTCCTCAATCTATTTACTTTGTAGAATTAATTAATATCTTTAAAATTAACCAAGCTTTCAGTTATTTACATAAATTATTATGCAAATAAAACAGATAAAGAGAAGTGAAGCGATTTATTATTCGCTAACAAACATTTGCAGTTCAAAATCCCTCAAAATGGAGACCACGAAGTAAACAAAATTAATGATCGTTCAATGTGGAACTGCTGCAAACATTTTTATCCGTTGGATTTGCTCTCTGGTGTGTTTTTTCTTAAGAAAGTGCTCCGTAAATAACCCCGTCTAAGGGCACGGTCTCAACAGGCGTATAGTTTGCGGTTTACTGACTGCAGGCCGATTCTAGACGGGCCCGTTTCACAACCGCCAGATGAACTTTATCTAATGGTTTGTTTCTCCATTGTCTAATGTTTGACATTTCGACAAATTTCCAATACAAAAACTGTCATAACATAAATCTATTCGTTAGATAATTTTTGAATAGAATATAACATATTATCTGTCTGCCTGTCCACAAGCTTTTCACGGCCCATTCGTTTAACCGATTTCAATCAAATTTGGTGCAAAAAAAGAAAGAAAGAAAGAAAACTTTTATTTGATCACAATACTACAATAAACCTTAAAAGGTAATTAAGTCAAAGATAGCTTACATCCCGGGAACGGACATAGGCTATACTTTTTTTTCTATATTTCCCACTGGATTTTATAAAAACCGAAATCCACGCAAGCGAAGCCACTGGCGTCATCTAGTTTTTAATATGTCGTAACTTTTTCTAAAACTTATAACTTATTCTAAAATTTCTAAAACTTATGACAGAGTTATAATGAGACAGAGCTATATCTCACATAAATCTGTCTCGTTTTAACTCAATCTTAAGTCTGAGCAAAGTCAAAGTGCGCTCTATAGATCTCAGCTTTAGACGTTATATAAGTTTTGTATACACTATAGAGTCATAAAAGTTGTACAAATAGGGAGTTGTTGAGACCACACCCTAAAGAGGACCCATTTAGTATCTTCAATGACAAACGAGGCAGCGTCCTGAGGGCGATCGATCAATCTAATGACATTTAAACAGTATTTCACGAATGATCCGCGTGACTTGCGAGTTTATGACGTATAATCGAAATTTTGGTGGAAGAAATAAATGGTCATTGTCCTTTATCAGGATCTCAATTTATTTCTGGTTTTAAAAATCCCGGAGTTTTACCTAATCATATTATTACTTACTCCTGAATTAATGCTGTATTTGCTCATTGATGCTGTATTATTTTTAATTAACTTTTGATCGCAGCTTAGTTCTCTTTAAATTCTGGATCCGGGTTTTACTTGAACAATTTTGATATAATAATTGCAACTTTTGTTCCAAGTCTGTATCAACACGCATACAGATTACAGTGCACACACGAATATCATAGACTAGCTTATGCTCGTGAATTTATCCGCGTGGAATACACAAATTTCAAACCCCTATTTTATCACTAGGTTGAATTTTCAAAAATCCACTCATTCAAACTCATTCAAATTTGAAGACCCAAACAGTATGTTTTTTTTCCTTTGCCTACTTTGCTAAGTTAGATAGGTAAGTACCTACATGAAAAGTGCACAAAATATTTTGCAAGCACCTTGTGAATACGCTGAAAAATATTTTAGCATAAACACAAAAATATAAAAGCTGGTTATCAAAAGATGAAGAAAAATAATTACTTTTTAGTGATGTAGCTGTAATTCCGTAATTCCGTGGAATCAGCGGAAACAAAGACCATTCAGGCCGTTTGCTTTTATTACGTAAAATTAGCTCGCTTGCAATCTTTTTGAAATTCGCGCTTGCGAAGAATTAAATGCATTTTTGCTATTCAGGAAGGGAATGGGCTGCGCGCTTTTAACTCGGTCTTTCAGATATTACTTTTGTAGCGTTTATAACGAACCAAATGAAGGGCTTTCTGGTAAAGTGATTTATTTTAATTCATAGTTTTTTTCTAATTAAGATAGGAAGGGTATATTGAAGTTTTGTAATACCTCCCGTAGACAAACAAGGAATGCATCGATATGACAATGACAGCTACTTCTGGAAGAAAACTGAGTGAGTGAAAATTTGACCTAATACATGCATAGACTAATGAGATTAACTGTTGCAATTTTTTAACGGTACCTACAGTGCCCACTACCACTTATTTAAGTTACGCCGATATATATACCTACGGAGGTAGGTTGGTCTTTTCCCAGTTCAGAAGTACCTACTGTGACTAGGCACATACTGAATTGAATTAAAGGAGGTATTTATATAGATAAGCGAAAACTCTAGACAATAAGTGGACAGTTGAAGATTTGTGGGGGACGAGATACGAGATAAAAAGAGAAGTTTTATAAACACACGAAAGTAGGGCTCACTGTTAAAATAAATAGATCTTTCCTCAAGTACAAAAGGGAAGTGTTTATCGGACGAAAAGTAGAGCATTTTATCTTTTGTTGGCGTAAATGGTATTTCAAGGGTCGTAAATAGAAATAAAAGTCACAGAAAGTAGACTAAAATTACTGTTTAGGCTTAGTAACGTAATGTTAAAGTAGACAACGCTTTAAACGATGTGTTACTTTTAGTTCTTAGCTAAAATATCAACTTGTTTCTTTAAATCTTCAAAGAAGTTTTAGAGCCTCAACAGGAGCTGGAGCGGACTGAAATCCGAAAGATCGTCGGTTCAAACCCTAGCACTATTTAATAATTGTCGTACACGCTCCTGATTTTAGGGTTCCGTACTACAAAAAGAAAAAGGAACCCTTATAGGATAACTTTGTTGTATGTCTCTCTGTCTGTATGTCTGTCTGCCTGTCCATCGTGTCTATCAAGAAAACCTATAGGGTACTTCCCATTGACCTAGAAACATGAAATTTGGGAAATAGGTAGGTCTAATAGCACATGTAAGGGAATAAATCCGAAAACCGTGAATTTATGGTTATACATCGCAAAAAAAATTAAAATGTGTTCATTAACAAATAATTTATATTTTCAATTTTCAATGTAAGATAACTATACCAAGTGGGATATCATATGAAAGGGCTTTACCTGCACATCCTAAAACAGACTTTTATTTATATTTATGCATAATAGTTTTTGATTTATCGTGCAAAAGTCGAAAAAATACGACTGTATTACGGAGCCCTCGGTGCGCCAGCCGCTCTTGCCAGAGCTAGCTACTGCAAGTATTATTGCTAGTGGACACTTAACTTAGAATAACGTTCTCGTCTAAAATCAGGATTATCGGTTCGGTTTAAAGAATTTATTCTCAAAAAGAACATACTGTTCACTTACATTAAGATTAATTATATATACATTTTAGTAACTACTAACACAGACGCATTGCACAAATTCAATTTTAAATTTTACTATAATAATATTATCTTAACTATGTCTACTAATTATAATATTTTTATCTAACTTATTAACTATTTCAATTTTATGCAAATTACAAGTTCTAGTTAAACAATATTGTCCGCAACATATTTGAAGTTTAATTAATGAAAATCCAAATAAATTTAAATAAGTTTCAGACTGGATTATTATTTTCCTTCAAATAAAATCAACGAAATATAATACGCGTGAATTCAGTTTTAAAACGTGCGAATTTTAGAAACTATATTATCCAGGACGTAGAAACTTGGCCGCGCCAAGACTAACCGTGCGATAAGTTAACATACTGACAGACATACATTTGCATTCATAATCATTAAAATTACTACATTACTATGGATAAAACTTGCAGAAGTCAACTGTTTGTCATTGTCATGTCATTTGTAATTTCTGCAAGTTTTAGTTCTACTATACAAAACTTGCAGAAGTTGACTTACTGAAGTGTTTATACTGTAGGTACCAGTGACGTGCGACGACTTGGCAGAGCCAACTGTGCAAGTTTTATTGCTAGTGGATACAGAAAAATCCAAATAAATTAAAACAAGTTTCTGAAACTAGATTATTATTTTCCTTCAAATAAAATCAACGAAATATAAGAAGCGTGAATTCAGTTTTAAAACGTGCGAATTGTAGCAATTATATTATCCAGTACGTAGAAACTTGGCCGTGTCAGCTCGAATTCACTTTCAATCCGCGCTCAGCTGTGACCAACGAAGTGGAAAATTCATTTGCGACTGGAGCCGTCGCCTTATCATCCTTTGCTTTCTTTGCATGGGTTTTTATTTGATTTAACGAAAAATACCGATATTGAAATCAGGATATTTTTTTTATGTTCATTACGATCCTGATTAAATTCTTCACAAAGCATGAATAAATTGAAACAATAACAATTTGCATTAATCAACGCTTGCAATCTAACGCTTCCTACTTCTCTATAATATTTTTTTAGATTGTGAATGCTTGCACTATGATTGAGGTATTGATAGAGTTATTATTAAGGTATAATTTATATTGAATGGTTTTTTTCATTATTTTCATTCAAATCCAATCTTATTCTAGTAGTTCGGACGACTTGCTGGGCGATTGCGAAAAAGCTGCTCAAACTTAATTGTTAATGGTTTTAATTGGCTGCATTTAAGGTATTTTTATTGCAACGTATTTCAACCAACATCGAGAGAGTGTCGGCCAGACGACATTGCGATCGTCACACTACGTCACGTCACACAATTTAATAAACAGTAAACTTACAAATGGGTGGATGAAGAAGGCGGAGGACCGTGTGTGGTAACGCGCTCTCAGGAAAGCAATATACGCAAATAGGCTGATTGATTGAACCTTACATGAACAAGATCAAATTATACGAATTGCAATTAAATTTGATACTTTATTAAGTTAAATAAACACAGCGCCTAAAAAAAGCAAATCAAAATGACTTATTTCACGGCAGGCAAGAACTTGGCCGTCGGCGACAATTTGCTTTTCAATCCGCTGCCTGCCGGCTGTGACCAGCCAAGTGGCTAATTTATTAGCATTTCGAGGCGTTACCTTATTAAAGCTTTACACTTTGCTTAGTTTTCATTTTTGCCTTGTTTGCTCATTATTCAAATTCGCAAACAACGAAAAAAAACGTTATTTGGCAATTAAGTTAAACGTACAATACCATTTATATACATATACTAATGTTATAAATGCGAAAGTGGCGCCGATTCTTTTGTCTTTCTTTAGACTTAATTTAGAGAAGATACTCTCTATTACTAGAAAAGATCTATCAAAGCACAGCTCAAACTACTGGACGGATCGGGCTGAAATCTGGCATGCAGATAGTTATTATGACGTAGGCATCCGCTAAGGGATTTTTGAAAATTCATCCCTAAGGGGGAGAAATAAGAGTTTGAAATTGGTGTAGTCCACGGGGACGAAGTCGCGAGCATAAGCTAGTCATAAATAAATGAAGGTCTCCTTATTAACAAAAATAAATCTAGTAAGATCGCATTGTAAGTATCCTATATTAAGCACTCTGCATATAGTTCCTTTTAATATGCAACGGTGAAACCATGTCAAGTGCGCTGACAGCACACAAGTAGAAAATTGCTAGCACAAGGAGCTCTGTGAAATAAAAGTAGCAGCCCAAGAACAATCAGTGTGACAAGGCTTTCTCGCGGCTTTTTTATCGAAAAAGTCACGATAGACTATATTTCAATATCGACAATAAACTGGCAAGCGATACTATCATAATTTTGATAACTTTACGGGATGAAGGAAAAAACTTGTTTGCTTCAGCTAAATAGATCGGTACTACATGGAATCAGACAGTACTTCAAGAATCATTACTTCCTACATCCATGCGGTACTATCTTAATTTTGACAACTTTATAGGTGAAGCAAAACTTGTTTAATGCTTCCCTCAGCTAAATAGTGATTTTATATCTATTCCTACCAGTGTAAATGAAGCCTTGCCTGTGTTGTGCTTTTTCAAATTTTTGTCCTAAACTAGATACCTATAATAAACTGTGACACTGCGGAGTAGGTACGAAATAGAATAAAACGAAGTTGTGAAAATTTTGAGATAGGACATAATTTCCCACTTTCTGTTGTACGTGTACTAAAATTGGAACGGTACAGAAAATATTAGCATGGCCCCTGCGCAAGGATGAC
The DNA here is from genome assembly GCF_902806685.2 of Maniola hyperantus. NCBI lineage: Eukaryota > Metazoa > Arthropoda > Insecta > Lepidoptera > Nymphalidae > Maniola > Maniola hyperantus. The sequence goes on along the minus strand of NC_048552.1, from coordinate 4,874,454 downwards.
ACGCAAAATGGTAAAGCGTTTTTTGACACCGGCGAATGTTCTTTAGAGTTCTCGTAACCTCTTCATATGCGCTGAGGATAGTCATCGAGGGGGTTTTAGTGGATAGAAACCCCACATAGCCCAAATTTTCCCCAAATAGATCGGGTATCTTGAGAAGATTTCCTCCCGTCAACAAAAAAGGTCATGTTGTCAGTTGACAGCTGTTGATATTATGTCGAACTGATTGTGCTAGGGCTGGTTGCACAAACGAAGTGCGCCAAGCTGAGCCTTTATGAACATCATCTCTTGGCTGTATTAACGGAAATCGTATATTTCAATCTGGAAAATGATATTATAATCTCTATTTAGCATGGAAATGTGGGTTTTAATATTCAAAGTGGATTTTGCTCTTGGTAAAATTCTATTCATGGCTCAAGCCATGAATAGAATTTTACCAATTTGCTTATATTAGATGCTAATATAAGATTATACGTTAAGAATAATCCCTGATTTTAACGACACGATAACGTGGATTTATCATACCTTTTTATATATTTCCAAATAATGTCCGTGACTACTTTCGCGTGGGTTTAGTTTTAAAAAATTCCATGGTGATTCTTTCATTTTCCGGGATAAAAATTGGCATACGTCCATCTTCGGGCTGCTAATTATTATCTGTACCCAACTTTGTCAAAACGGTTAAACGTATGGCCCCTAAAAACGTAACAGATAGACCTTATACGTTCGTTTGCTTTGTTCTTTATACGCCTTCTAGCTAACTGCTTTACAACAAGACTGCGCTATACTTAGTTTTATTTTATAAAGCTACCAGCGGATACCCGGCCGGCGGCGTGTGTTACGTTACTACGCTAAAAAAAGAAACCCATTTTGTTTTTCTTGGTCTATAACCATATTCGCATTATTGCCTTTCTAATGAAACCGATTTGGGGCACATCGGTTGGATGCCCGATGTCGATCAAAAGTCTGTAATGGGCATATAAGTAAAAACATTTCTTGTGTTCTATATAGATAAAAGATTATTTATATAAAGCTATTATTTAAATAATAAAAAGCCTTTAATAACAACTTACAAATACAAATATTATAATACTATTTTAATAGTTTCAAACGTTTCGGTTATAATAATAGGTACAGTTTAAAATAATTATGATAATATCTAAACATTTTCGGACAACATTCAAATAGATAACGCCAATTCAGTGGGGTCTGAACTCTGAACAAAGGGTCAATCTCGCTACCAAATGTTTCTGACTTCTGTGACACCATTTACATATTCTGGCAATCGCGATTTTGTACGTAGGTAGTAGGTACCGAGCTTCTGTAATATTCAGCGATTTGAGTAGGTATCTACAAAATTTGAAATAAGTGCTTCAAATGAGGCCCGATAAATAGAGACAATTTCTCTATTTCTAATTATAAGTTAAGTTTTATTTTATTTAGAATAAATATTTTTGTTCTCATTTTAAAAAAATATTTTTCGAATCTTTTTAAATTTATTGTCGACTAGCTGATGCCTGCGACTTAGTTTTTAAAAATCCTGTGGTAACTAACTCTTTGAGTTTCCGGGATAAAAATTAACCTATGTCACTCTCCAGAACTTTGACTATACCCAGACGTGATTGAAGCACAAACCAACAAACAATCACATTTTCGCATTTATAACAGGGGTAGTGATAATAGAGGTAGTGATGACAAGATGACAAGAGGTCTTAAGGCAGCTCAGTTCGGTGCTTTCTTCATACAAACGTAGGAGGGAAAATACAACAATATTCGATATTGTACGCACAAAACTAAGAATTATATCGATTTATCTCGTCATTATCTAGGTTCAATGATATCTAAAACATTGAAAAAAATATTGATTTAAAAGTTACGAGCCTCAAAAGATTCCTATTTTAACACTAAATTTATGTCAACTTTGGGCGTAAATAAATAAGATTAGGAATAGGAAAATTCTAAAAAAAATTATCATTAGACATAGTTTATTTATTCATTAGTTGAAATAACTTTACTTTGCAAACCTAAATTCAGTAGTTTTTTCTCAAAAATACTTTTCCCAAACTACTGTTCAACCCTTTTCAAGCGCTAGATTTCGGCTAAAATCATCATGCTTCTCACCCCAAAACATTAGACACCGCGCGGGTGGCGGAGGGAAGGGCCAGCCCAGCGGCGCGCGGCTGCGCGTTTAATATTGTGGTTTCTATGACGACAACTGTTGTTATTAATATGTTTTCAAAAACAAAAGTCGTAATGATTTTATAAAATTAATTTTTATTCAGTGGCTATGCAAATGTGTAGAAGATTGAGCAGAGCAGAGTCAATAAGTCCTTCAAATACTTATTGCATTTTGTACATTGACCTCTGGAATTTGAAATTTGGACACCAATTTTATTCATTGGTTTATTGACCTGACTTTGTTGTTGAGGTCCTAGTAGGGATATCTACTCGTGTGGTCCTAGTACAATAGGTAAGTAACTTTGTTTAGTTATTTATTTTATCTAATTTTAAAAAACCGGCCAAGTGCGAGTTGCTCGCGCACCAAGGGTTCCGTACTCAGGTATTTTTTTGACATTTTGCTCCATAAATCAAAAACTATTATGCATAAAAATAAATAAAAATGTGTTTTAGAATACACACAATACAGTAAAGCCCTTTCATATAATACCCCACTTGGTATACTTATTATACATTGAAAATTGAAAATACTAATTATTTTTTCATTAACACACTTTAATTTTTTTTTGTAAGTTGTAATCACAAATCTATGGTTTTCGGATTTATTCCTTTACTTGTGCTCTAAGACCTACGTACCTACTAAATTTCATGATTCTGGGTCAACGGGAAGTATGCTATAGGTTTGTGTGACAGATACGACACAGACGGAGAGACGGACAGACAGACAGACAACGAAGTGATCCTAAGGGTCCCTTTTTTCCTTATAAAGTACGGAACCCTAAAAAGGTACCTGTATATGTATAATAATATAGGTAGGTAGGTACCTACCTGGTGGTATTTCTTTGTATTTTTAGGGTTCCGTACCTCAGAAGGAAAAAACGGAACCCTCTGTCTGTCTGTCTGTCGGTCCGTCTGTCCGTCCGTCCGTCTGTCCGTCCGTCCGTCCGTCCGTCCGTCCGTCCGTCCGTACGTCCGTCAGTCCGTCCGTCCGTCCATGCGTCTGTCGGTCCGTCCATCGGTCCGTCTGCCCGTCCGTCTGTCCGTCTGTTCGTCTGTCGGTCTGTCCGTCTGTCTGTCTGTCCGTCTATCTGTCTGTCTGTCTGTCTGTCCGTCTTACAAATAAAGTACGCAACGCTTCGTACAAATAGTACTTTTTTATTTATTTACTAGCTGACGCCCGCGACTTCGTCCGCGTGGATGTAGGTTTTTAAAAGCCCGTGGGAACTCTTTTATTTTCTGGGATAAAAGAAGGCAGGTCATGCCTGTCGTAGAGGTGATGGCCGTTGGAGCCGGAAAGTTCTTGAGTGGAGACCGCGTAGGTATAAGTAAGCGTAGTGTGGGTAGCATTAATGAATTACAGCTCAGTATACATTTTAACTTTCAACCCCTCTCCTAAGGGAACCATGCTGAATTTCGGGATAAAAAGTATCCTATATCCTATATCCTTATAGTATGACGTCAAATCGTACCAAGTTTCATTGGAATCCATTCAGTAGTTTCAGCGTGATGCGCGGCCGTGATACAGACAGACAGACAGACAGACAGACAAAAATGAAAAAAATTCCAGTTTTGGGTTCAGTATCGATTATAGAGTGCCCTCGAAAAAAATATTTCAAAATATCTTCAATGTACAGAATTTCACCTGTTACAGTTTTATTATAAGTAATAAAATAATAATAATAATATTGATTCAGATACAAGTTAGCCCTTGACTGCAATCTCACCTGGTGGTAGGTGACGATACAGTCTTGCTTACGACTATTTCGGATCGGAAATTCTTGGATTCAGGTTAAATGCAGTGCAAAAAGAGAGATCATTAGGATTCCGTACCTCAAAAGGAAAAAGGAACCCTTATAGGATCAGTTTGTTGTCTGTCCGTCTTACAAATAAAGTACGCAACGCTTCGTACAAATAGTACTTTTTTATTTATTTATTCAGATACAAGTTAGCCCTTGACTACAATCTCACCTGGTGGTAAGTGACGATACAGTCTTGCTTACGGCTATTTCGGATCGGGAATTCTTGGATTCAGATTAAATGCAGTGCAAAAAGAGAGATCATTAGGATTCCGTACCTCAAAAGGAAAAGGGAACCCTTATAGGATCAGTTTGTTGTCTGTCTGTCTGTCTATCTGTCAGTCTGTCAGTGTGTCTGTCAAGAAACCTGTAGGGTACTTCCCACTGACCTAGAATGATAAAATTTGGCAGGTAGGTAATAACAGTTATAACACACGTAAGGGGAAAAATCTGAAACAATGAATTTGTGGTTACATCACGAAAAATAAATAAAAATGTGTTCATTAACGAATAGTTAGTATTTTCAACTTTCAAGTAAGATTAGTAAACCAAGTGTGATATCATATAAAAGGACCTTACTTGTACATCAAAAACCGATTTTATTTATTTTTATCCATACTAATATTATAAATGCGAAAGTGTATCTGTCTATCTGTCCGTCTGTTTGTCTGCTAGCTTTTCACAGCTCATCCATTTAACCAATTTTGATGAAATTTGGTACAAAAATAGCTTGCATCCCGGGGAAGGACATAGGCTACTTTTATGATAAATAAGATTTAGTGGATACCGCTATTTTTCTGGAAATAACGTTAGATGCGAAACTTCAATGGGGCTCTCATATAAATAACTTATCGAACAGACAGTTCTGCTGCATATGCGGTAAAAAAGATTCGCCAGTTGACAGACATAGAAACGGCGAGACTAGTATATTTTAGTTACTTTCACAGCATTATGTCATATGGCATATTATTAGAAAAGAAAAAGAAAGAAAAGAAAAAACGTTTATTTTTTAAAGCTGTACCACACATTACCAGTTACCAACTGGTTAGGTTATCCCAGCGCCTCTTATACTTGAGTAATAAAGTCAAAAAACCTCAAGTAGAAGAAGCGCCGGAATAAAGTATGTCATGTGTGGCACAACCCAAAAAAAAAGGTCCCTACTCAGCATAAATGCATATTGTCTTGCACAAGTACAAAAACATACAGCGCTGGTTTTCAGTAGAAACCCTGATTCAGATGGCACCACGGAATTATTATGGGGTAATGCTGCTGATATAAATTCTATTTTTGTGCTGCAGAAAAGGGCTGTTCGAGCCATATATAGTATGGGACCACGAGAGTCGCTGAGAACTAAATTTAGAGAAGTTAAAATTATGACAGTGCATAATCAATATATTTTTGAAAATTTATTGTACGTATATAAAAACATAAATAAATTAACAAAAAAAGTGACTGTCATAAGTTCAAAGTGACTGTCATAAGTTCAAAGTTTTCATAAAACGTAAACTAATTAAAAAATCCTATTACATTGTAAAGGATTATTTAAATGATAAGCAAGCTTGGGAATGAGTTGCTCGGCTTTGTGATAGTTCTAATAAGTTTAATTTATGATTTTGTAAAGTGGTGATAATAAAAAGAATACCCGGCTGAGTTAGCTGTGGGCTCTTCTCAGTCTTGGGCACGTTTGGAACCCTCGTAGCGTTTGCGAAATAATTATCACCACTATATTTTACAAATCCAACAACTGACAATCGAAAAGAGTAATTTATTACCTATTTTGAACAAATCATTTGACTTTGACTTTTGATCCCGGAAAATCAAAGTTCCCACGGGATTTTTAAAAAACCTAAATCCACGCGGACGAAGTTGCGGGCATCATCTAGTGCATAATAAATAGTTTTTGATTTATCATGCAAAATGTCAAAAAATACTATTTACCTATTTATTTATTTTTATTTTTCACTAGCTGCCCCGGCGAACTTCGTACCGCCTAACAGTCGATTCTTTTTCAGGAATTTTTTAAAAATTTTCTCTCCGTAAGTACCATATTCGTACTTCAAGGAATATTATAAAAAAAGAATTAGCGAAATCGGTTCAGCTGTTCTCGAGATTTGCGATCAGCAACACATTTAGCGATTCATTTTTATATGTACCGAAATTCTAGTTACATAGTAGTAATAAATTAAGTTACATTGTAAATGCTTATCTCTAAACGGAGATTTAGAGATAAACATTTTACTATTGTAGTACGGAAACCTCGGGGCGCGAGTCTGACTCGTACTTGGCCGGTCGGTCTGTCGGTCGGTCGGTCGATTTATTTTAGAATGCATCGTATCGACAGCTGGTGGTAGTAGTTTACATATATCCTACTAATATTATAAACTAGGTGAAGCTATGATAGCCTAGTGGTTAGGACGTCCGCCTTCTAAACGGAGGTCGGGGGGTTCGATCCCGGGCACGCACCTCTAACTTTTCGGAGTTATACGCGTTTTAATTAATTAAATATCACTTGCTTTAACGGTAAAGGAAAACATCGTGAGGAAACCTGCATGCCGAGTTCTCCATAATGTTCTCAAAGGTGTGTGAATTCTACCAATCCGCACATGGCCAGCGTGGTAGACTATGGCCAAAACCCTTCTCACTCTGAGAGGAGACCCCTGCTCTGTAGTGAGCCGGCGATGGGTTGATCATGATGATGATGATGAGGTGATGCCCACGACTTCGTACGCGTGGATTTAGATTTTTAAAAATCCTGTGGGAACTCTTTGATTTTCCGGGATAAAAAGTGGCCTATGTCACTCTCCAGGTCAACCATACCCATGCAAAAATCACGTCGATCCGTTGCTCTGTTGCGACGTGATTGAAGGACAAACCAACGAACCAACAAACAAACACACTATCACATTTATAATAGGTGTAGTGATGTGTGTGTGTGGATGTTTGGATGTTTGTTACTCAATCACACAAAAACGGCTGAACAGTTTTGGATGAAATTTGGAATGGAGATAGATAAAAGTGTTAATTTAGGGTATACCCTAAATTAACACATAGGCTACTTTTTATCCCGGAAAATCAAAGAGTTCCCACGGGATTTTTAAAAACCTAATTCCACGCGGACGAAGTTGCGGGCATCAACTAGTAATAAAATATAATTTGGACTTATCCGAATTCCGAAAGTCAGGGTTGTCAAATCACACTTTACATTATAAAGGCGAAGTTTTGTATCTGCGTGTGTGTGTGTATAGGTTTGTTACCCTTTCACGCAAAAAGTACAAGACGGATTTGGCTGAAATTTGAAATAGTGATCGCTTTTGAAAGAGTTCTCGCGGGATTAAAAAACCACTATATCCTCGCGGACGAAGTCGCGTATATCATCTAGTTACAAATATAAGTATGTAGGTCATATTGTGTGCTTAGACAATTTAATTATATACTTGAGTTTTCGTGTAACAGAAACAAAAATGGATTGGCGGAAGAGGAAAAAGAAACGGTTTAGACTCGCAAAAGCTTCTCGCAAAAGCAAATCCCTTGCAAAGAGGAGATCTATTAAAATTCATCAGAATCTTTCCAAACCATAATATTATCTTGTGATGATAATGCCATTACTTTTTCGGGGTTATTCCCGTGCGTCACACCCGACGTGAGTAACAATGTGACTCGACGGGAATTTTATTTGACTGAATATGTACTTTTCCGGGATGCTGAATTTGATAATGACATTTATTTTCAAATCCAAAATAGTAGACATGCACTTTTCACAAAAAATAGAAATGGGTGTCGTTTTCAGGGTTTCCAGGATGCTGGTTTTGATAATGACATTAATTTTTTAATCTAAGATGGCGGGCCAGCACTTTTTATAAAAAATAGACGCGAGTGTCGTTTTCAAGGTTCTCCAGGATGGTGAATTTGATGATGACATTTATTTATTTTTAATAAATACTTATATATTATACTTCTATTTTAGTGGATCACGGGATTTTCTTTGGCAAGGAAACGACAAAGCAAAAAATCGAATTGAATTAGATTATGATGCTATCACACCGTACCATTTAGAGCCAGCTTCTGAAAGTTTGACACTGTGTTTGTAAGTTGATATTATTTAGATACTAGCAAATGCCCACGACTTCGTCCGCGTGGGCTACACAAAATTTCGAACCCCTATTTCACCCCCTCCAGAGTTGAATTTTCAAAAATCTCTTCTTAGTGGATGCCTGCGTCATAATAGCTATCTGCATGCCAAATTTCAGCACGATCCGTCCAGTAGTTTGAGCTGTGCGTTGATAGATCAGTCAGTCAGTCAGTCAGTCAGTCAGTCAGTCACCTTTTTCTTTTATATATTTAGATTAGGAATTAGGATTAGGATAATATAATTATTATGTTACTAGCTGCCCCGACGAACTTCGCACCGCCTACAGTCGATTCTTTTTCAGGACATTTTTTAAATTTTTCTCTCCATAAGAACCATCCCCGTACTTCAAGGAATATTATCAAAAAGAATTAGCGAAATCGGTGCAGCTGTTCTCGAGATTTGCGATCAGCAACACATTCAACGATTCATTTTTATATAATAATATAGAGATTTACTATTTGTTGTCAGATTTGTCAATGCTGAATTATGTTGTATTTTAGTGACTCAAGACATTCCTTTTAGAAGAAAACAAGGAAAATAAAATGAATGTGCCCAATATACGTACCACTGAAATCCAACATGATGCTGCAACATTCAATTCCGTACTAAATATTGAAAGGTCTACCCATACCATACTTGTAAGTTGTTATGCTATGTTTTTTGCATACATTCTATATAGATAATACTCACAATATATTTACGTTGATTGTATGTTTATTAATTCCAGAAATGAAATGGAGAGCTTCAATAGTTCTGCGTCGAATGATACATCTAATGTGACTGTTGAAACAGAAAATGATACATATTGTGTTTATGTGTGTAGTGGGCTTTTAGAGGGAAATTGAATTGTACCTACTTCCTGCTTATAAAAATAAAATTTTCATTTTTGAGATCAAAGTGGAATTTATTTAGACTTTTTTATACACAAGTAGATGGTATATATAGTTTTTAGTCGCTACTAATAGATAAGTGTAGGCAACAAAATTTATTTTCACAGACAAACGAATGTGTAATCATGTGTTCCTAATAGGTAATCCGCCAGCACAGAGAATTCAACTCCTAGAGTACGCATATACAAGGATTTACATGAAAACAAAATCGTAAAATGTTGGCGGGGGACAGGGGAGAATGCTTTGTTGTGATTGGTGGACTGACTAATAAAAACAATGTGCGGAATGAGGGTACCGAACGGGCGTGGGCGATGATTCATTTAAAATTCCGTGGGATCACCACGATTTAGCAATGCAATTCCTTAGGTACAGCATCAGGGTCGAGAAGTGGGTCTTCGAGTTCAATGATAAAGTCTTTACTTGGTAGATATAGGTACCTACCTCTCAATATCAATTTATAACCGACAGTTTCAAAATCCCATAAGTTTTGGTGGTCATGTCCCCTGCAGCATCAGGATTGAGGAGTTGAAATCCACATTTTATATAGGACAATGTTGCAAAGTTTCTTTATCAATTAAAAAAAATACGCAAATCGGTTCAGAAATCTCGGAGATTTCTGTGTACATAGGTAGAAAAACACAACTCCTTTTTTAAAAGTCGGTTAAAAAAGTATCCTTTGTTAATTCTCTACTTGTCTGTAAAAGTCCCGTCAAAATAGGTTCTGCCGTTCCGAAGATTAGCCCGTTCAAACTTCAAACAGACAGACAGACAGACAGTTTTTAAAAACATTTGATTCAGCTGTTATGGTACAGTTCAAATAACAATATTATGAGCTTGCGGTAGTTATTTCGAAATTACAGACAGACACTTCATAGAAGTATGGATTTCTATAATATAATATAAGTACGAGTTGTTTATACACGCTGAGGTAGTAGTTACCTAATAGGTATGTATGTAAGTGAGATTTTATAGTATTCATCAAAAGATAAGTAGGTAATCATTATCATTCAAAAAAAATTTAAAAATATCTATTTCAGTAGGTAAAACAATTTCACATAGTGCGTAGTAATTGGGACCATCCCAGTAAGTGTTTTAGTATTGCTACGAGTACTCGTGGCAGGCGACCCCGCTCTTCCATGTTGATATTCTCTCAATATCAATTTATAACCGACAGTTTCAAAATCCCATAAGTTTTGGTGGTCATGTCCCCTGCAGCATCAGGATTGAGGAGTTGAAATCCACATTTTATATAGGACAATGTTGCAAAGTTTCTTTATCAATTAAAAAAAATACGCAAATCGGTTCAGAAATCTCGGAGATTTCTGTGTACATAGGTAGAAAAACACAACTCCTTTTTTAAAAGTCGGTTAAAAAAGTATCCTTTGTTAATTCTCTACTTGTCTGTAAAAGTCCCGTCAAAATAGGTTCTGCCGTTCCGAAGATTAGCCCGTTCAAACTTCAAACAGACAGACAGACAGACAGTTTTTAAAAACATTTGATTCAGCTGTTATGGTACAGTTCAAATAACAATATTATGAGCTTGCGGTAGTTATTTCGAAATTACAGACAGACACTTCATAGAAGTATGGATTTCTATAATATAATATAAGTACGAGTTGTTTATACACGCTGAGGTAGTAGTTACCTAATAGGTATGTATGTAAGTGAGATTTTATAGTATTCATCAAAAGATAAGTAGGTAATCATTATCATTCAAAAAAAATTTAAAAATATCTATTTCAGTAGGTAAAACAATTTCACATAGTGCGTAGTAATTGGGACCATCCCAGTAAGTGTTTTAGTATTGCTACGAGTACTCGTGGCAGGCGACCCCGCTCTTCCATAAAATCTTATACAATAATAATTGAAATAAGTAGTTCCTTCATAAATCATATATTTACAAAAATTCATCGGTGACATCTGTCCAACTATCTGTGTGCCATCATCAATATATCCGGACGCTAGTGTGAGCGCATGCACTCGCTACACTGCTCATCACTGAGTCTATTTCTTTCTATCACAATGTTAGGTGAAATAGCATACAGGTTACCCACGTGGGCCGAGCAGTTCGGACGTGCATCCAGCGTCACATATGAATATTTTGCAATCGTTATTGCACTTTATACCTATTCAAGTGTTAAGGTTTCTAACCCGGCGCAAGATAGCGCGGGTGACATGCGAGTGTACCGAGCGTCCCCCCCCGCCTCCGAATATACCCCCGAATATCCCGAATGACTCGACCACGACCAGTCGTGTACTATATAATCCTACGTCAATGGTGCGTAGGTACAAAGCTTCTGAATTATAATAAATTGAACTGGATACTATACGAAAGGCCCATAATAGAATAAGTAATTTTCTTTTTTCCGAGGGATCCTCTCTCGTGAAATTTAAAGTAATGCGATCTCACTTGATTTCTGACCCCGGGCACAATAGCAATCGGTTCATTCTGACTTTTTGCAAATTTTCGTCTTGTAAAGCATGATGTTACAGTTTATGGGAGCTGTTTTATGGGTATTATTTTAGGACCTTTTCTTCGTTATGAAGGATCTCGTAATTTTGTCTTGTTAACTTTTAGATGAGCATTTATTTATGTTACATTTTTTGTACTTTTGAGTTTGTCAGGTTTTTAAATACCTTATTAATTAGTTAATTAAATATATTATTGTGTTGTATAATTTTAAACTAACATTTAATTACGATTTGAACTTCGAATACTCCGAAAATTTTATAAAATTGGTTGACGATCTAACAGACATCCACTAGGGCACTTAACAGTATCTGCCAGTAAACATAAATGCTTTTTTAAGAGTAGCAATGTTCTAAACATATTAGCAGTGATAACCCAGTGGCAAAAACGTTTGCTTCCTATTTGGGGGATTAACTTTCCGGAGTTGTGTATGTTTTTCAAGAAATTCAATATCACTTCTTTTAATAGTGAAGGAAAACATCATGCGAAAACCTGCATTCCTGAGAGTTCTCTATAGCATTCTCAAAGGAGGGGAAGTCTGCCAACCCGCACTTGGCCAGTGTGGTGGACTATGAACCAATACCTCCTCATTTTGAGAGGACACATGGCTTGAAAAGATGATGATGGTGATTATGATGAACCATGTCAGAAGATAAAATTATTGGTGTATACCACAGCGTTTAATTTTTTCCGGTATGCCCATTTGGGTAGCTCAGCAAGTACGTACTTGTTTCTTAATAATCAGTTTTTTTCAAAGGTGGCGTGGATCAGAGCTGATGACCAGACAATCCTCACGCTGCACACACGTCTGGTGACCCACAGTACACGGTACGCAGTCACCAACGACTCGCCAGGGTCATGGCAGCTTCACATCCGACCGTTGAAGGTGGAGGACCGAGGATGCTACATGTGCCAGATCAACACCAGCACTATGAAGAAGCAGATAGGCTGTGTTGATGTCTTGGGTATGTCTCTCCACTAATGTTTTTTAACTAAAGTCATCTTTTTATATCTAATGGTACGATTACACCTACCGAGTAGTGAAGCGAGACAGTAAAATGTCACTCGGCCGAGACAGTGCTGTGGCTGAGAAATTGCGGCGAAATTGCACTCGTTAAAGTGTTTATACCAACCGAGTACTCGGCCGAGGACACTGACTCGCCCCTGTACTCGTTAGGTGTAATCGTACCATAAGAGGAAAAGCTGACGACTGACTGATATATCAACGCACAGCTCAAACCACTGTACGGGTCGAGCTAAAATTTGGCATGCAGATAGCTATTGTGTCGTAGACATTCACTAAGAAAGGATTTTTGAAAATTCAACCCCTCGTAACCGCCGTAGGGGGTGAAATAGGGGTTTGAAATTTGTGTTGTCCACGCGGATGAAGTCGCAAGCATAAAGCTAGTATTAGTAGACTAAAGCCAAGGGGGGTTTGCGACGTTTCGGATTTCACACCCGTATTTTAAGAGACCGTCAATTTTTTCAGTAAGAAATAATTTATTTTTGACTTATCGTCGTGATTAACCCATCACCGGCTCAATACAAAGCACGGGTCTCCTCTCAGAGTGAGAAGGGTTTTTGGCCATAGTCTGCCACGCTGGCCATGTGCGGATTGGTAGACTTCACACACCTTTGAGCACATTATGGCGAACTCTCAGGCATGCAGGTTTCCTCATGATGTTTTCCATCACCTTTTTTTTTTAAAGAATATTAGCCGTGTTAAATGACTAATATTCCCCTTTCCTCTCCAATTAAGCGTCAGGCTTGTGTCCACTCCTATACCGGTTGAGCTATTAAAGCAAGTGATATTTAATTACTTAAAACGCACGTAACTCCGAAAAGTTATAGAGGTGCGTGCCCGGGATCGAACCCTACCTCCGATTAGAAGGCGGACTTCCTAACCAATAGGCTATCACAGCTTGACTTATGTATCCCTATTATTCCTGACAAAATAATTACTCCCTTTATCAATTCTATTCATCAGGTATTCAGTAATAGTATATACCCATGAAACTGTTTCTTCGTAATTTCGCGTAGTGGTTAATCTTTTAAGCCTCTTGTCTCTCACGGTTTCAAGTCACGAGTTTGCGAACACGCGTCGTAAGCCGGCATACCGCCCTTAAATCACACAGGGCATTAATATTGCGTAGATATTGACAATATTGGTGCAGGATATTGTACACGTAATGTCCACGAAACGCATACAAATTCGCCTTTTTTGTAATCTTCTACGTCGCGGTTTCGGTTTTGAGTAAAAACCTTATACCTACCTACTTAGTTTAGTGCCAAAATCGGACCGAATAATCGACCTGTGACTCAGGACTAGCTTATTCCCGCGACTTCGTCCGCGTGGATTACACAAAGAAATCCCTATTTTGCCCCCTTAGGGATTGAATTTTCAAAAATCCCTTCTTAGCGGATGCCTACGTCATAATAGCTATCTGCATGCCAAATTTCAGCCCGATCCGTCCGTAGTAGAGCTGTGTGTTGATAGATCAGTTAGCTTTTCATTATATAATATTATATTTAACAAACATGCAAACTTTTATATTTAAGTAGGTATGATAATATGTGTAATATTAGTAAAACATAATGTAAAACTATAGGTACCTATTGTAGATTTTACTACTAGTAGAACTAAGAACTAAAATAATACAATACAAAGCTAAGAGACAACAACTATTTATCTGCTGTATTTGTTCACCTCTCATGTTTATTTGCCAGTGTACCTATCTAATATCTTGTTTCTATTGCTAAGCGTAATAATGTACTTATTTGCTTCGGTACTCATAACGATTCGTAGAATTTCCGACCTACTTGGATAGGTCTTAACATCAGAGATACTTATTATAACTTTTTTTATTACTTATTAATAACATAGTAAAAATGAGTAGGTATGTAGAATAAGCTAAAAAAATGCAAGTATCTTTTTCAACATAATGTAGAAGCGAAAGTTAAGTAATTTCATGGCCAGCTCACACTACTAATTTTTAATTTAAATTTATATTAAAAATATTTTAAAATTAAATTAAATAAAGTCAGACACCTAAAAAACATAATTTGATGAAAATTTAGTTTGAAAAAATATGTAGATATCATTGACTTATATATTACTTCGTATGGACAGGGCCATTGAACAAACAAAATGGCACCGACTCATTGGTGCTTTAGAACCAATGCAACCTCAGTGACGTCTGTATTTCAAACGGGTCGTTCATTAGTATCTAAGAGGTGGCGCTGATTTATTTGGTTCCAAAACCGTGAAAAATTTTGTTCGCTTGGGCATATCTTGTCATTTATATCGATGGTAGATATCGAAAATATAATATGATTTAAAGTTTATCTCGGTATTTAAGTAGGCCCCTACAATAGAATCACCAAGCGGCGAATGTGTGTAATTAATTCATTGTACCTACTGATAAACATTGAAATCTACCTATTAATCGCTGTCCGATGCTTGCCATTCCACAACATTAAATCCTAATGCGATTCATCGATCCAGACAACACAATTAAATAGGTACCAGTACCGCGTAGATAGATTGTATTTGGTAAGCCACAATTTAAACCGATACCTATAGTTGAAATCAAATCCAACTCTAATAAACTTTTATCTCAATTTAAACTCATCTAAATATATAAAAGGAAAAGGTGACTGACTGACTGATCTAGCAACGCACAGCTCAAACTATTGCACGGATCGGGCTAGGCACGCAGAAAGCTGTCATGTAGGCATTCGCTATGGAAGGATTTTTGAAAATTCCACCCCTAAAGCGGCAAAATAGGGGTTTGAAATTTGTGTAGTCCATGCGGACTAGGTCGCGGGCATAAGCTAGTCTAAATATATAAAAGGAAAAGGTGACTGACTGACTGATCTATCAACACACAGCTCAAACTACTGGACGGACCCCCTATTTCATCCCCTAAGGGGGTGAAATAGGGGGTTGAAATTTGAGTAGTCTACGCGGACGAAGTCGCGGGAATAAGCTAGTCTCGCTTATAAAAGGCTCTTGAAATATTGCACTTCTATAAAGATACAATGAAAGATTACGGAATAGAAGAAGGTAGGTATTCGACAAAATTATACCATGCCCGCGACTTCGTTTGCGTGGAATTAAGTTTTTAAAAATCCCATGGGATCTCCTAAATCAAGTAACCTAAATTATTAATCAACCAAGTGGCTAAAATCAGCAGAGGTAGACTTACTTGCTTGATCATTTAAAAGCAAATAAATTATGTTTATTTGTTTGAATAAAAAAAAACTTTCTGTTTCTATTTTTATAACATCCATACTTAGAATTCCAAGATTTTTGAAATGAAATCACCTATACGCATTGTTAATAAGTACTACTTAGCGGGACATGATCTGATTTGTTTTCCTACTAACTACTTGGAAAAGTTGGTACTACGAGTATTATAAACTTATCAATAAATAAATCTGAATCTGAATCTGAATCAAGTTCTTGGAACTAGGAATCAGCTGAGCGCGTTTCTAAGTTTACTTTTAGTAGTTCATTTCAATCTTAATCATCTTCTGATGCGTCGTCATAATCATATTATTATGTGAAGCTCAAGGCAATTTGACACGACCGGAGAGACATCAGCTGTAGGACCAAAACGGCTTTATATGCTTTCCGTAACACTTCTTTTGTCTCTAGCTCTATAGATATACTGGGTATATTGGATAACTTGGTGACACGATATTCCCGGCGGGAACAATGCCAAATTAGAGTAGACGTAGCCACAAAGTTAATAAGATAGTTATCAACTGTACAGATAGCGGTTCGGAAGGAGTTTGGAGTCTTTTACACGCAAAGTGCTTCAATGATACTGATTCTGATGGCAACTTGGGGTACTATTCGCTTCTTTTTAACCGACTTCAAAAAAAGGAGGAGGTTCTCAATTCGTCGGAATCTTTTTTTTTTAATTTTTTTTTTTATTTTTTTTTTATGTATGTTCCCCGATTACTCAAAGACGCCTGGACCGATTTTGAAAATTCTTTTTTTGTTTGAAAGGGTATAGTTCAAAGTTGGTCCCATTTAAATTTGGTGAAGATCTGATGAACATCTTCGAAGATAGATACTGGAACTCCTCAACGGATAAGAGTAAATTGCTCGCGATCAGTGTAATAGCTTAGTAAACAGTAGATTTTTAACCAGTCATAGCATAATTCCATGGGGCCACTAAAAATTGTGAAATAAAAAATTTTTACAAAAAAAATAAAAACCGACTTCGATACACAAACACTAAAAATTGAAAAATAATTTAATTTATTACCGAATATATTATGTATACAAGAGTTAATATAGTTCCATAATAATATTTTTTGGGGTCGGTGCCAATGAGGTGCCATTGTGGAGTCTCATAAAAATATGAAGTCTAGACGATTCGCGCAGCTAAAGCTAATTGGCACCGGCACCAAAAAGTATTATTATGGAACTGTATTAACTCTTGTATACATAATATATTCGGTAATAAATTAAATTATTTTTCAATTTTTAGTGTTTGTGTATCGAAGTCGGTTTTTATTTTTTTTGTAAAAAATTTTCTTACCAATATAATAAGAAAAGGACGGAAAGACTTATTTTAATTTAAAACTTTCAAATCTCGTGAATTTAGGTGCCAGCCTTGCGCATAGTAGGTCCTACCTATTAATGTAGAATAGCACTAAAATTTTAAGTAAAGTGAGTAAAATAAAAAAAGTAAAATTCATTTTCGCCCTTTTTCACCAATATTAAAAAGAAAAAACCAATACATTTAGACTTGTTAAATTAGGTTTAGTTTAGAGACTTTTAGATGTTAGTGATAATATCTGGGAACGGCGACAGTTTAACGTGTTCTTCCAGGCACGGTAAAAAAGGTCTAAGGTCAATTTAGGACCTCCAAAGCCGGTCGCTTAATTTATTCTAGTAGTCAACTGTACGGACCGCCTTAGCAGCTTTGACGTAGTTTCTCCAGGATGATCAACTAATTTATGGTATAGAAACTAAATTAAAATATATAATTATTATAGAAAGTAAATTTATGGTTTAATACGCGACAGGTCGAGGTGGCAATCGGGTTTAGCGGGTTTTCGGAGGTTTAGCGCTTCTCGACCTGTCCCGGTAGCACGACTCTCATTCGAGTAAAGAATATTTTGAGCTCAATTTTAAAAGATTCAATGCAATATTTTGCTACAAAAGGTAGCCATATTTCAATGCGTCGGCTTTATTCGCCAGCAGTAAACTACACCCACTGTGCTCGTCCTAAATAAATGACACGTACTGTAAAATGGATTTCAGAGTGTTTCTGACGGGACATAAATTATATTGAAGAAAATTGTTGGCAATTTTAAAGAATAGTGTCGCGGGGAATTCAAGGTGAATAGGGAATTCTAAAAGAAAATCTTTTTTCGAAAATTGATTTACAGTTTACTTGTTAAAGTATTTTGTAAAGTAATTTAATTTTGAAGACAGTTTTTAAACTATTTCAAACTAAAGAACGTCTGAAGTTTGCATAGTTACCTCGGTTGTACTGATTTTATCAAGTTCATTTTAATTATAATTCTTAATTCAATTTTTTCTTGAATTTTTGCCACTTGATTTCATTTTTTAAGTAATTAAATTACAACTGTCGAATTTGGTTCTGATTCGAATATTCACACGATTTGTTCACACGTTCTAGAATAAATAAAGAATCTGTATGTGGTTTGCCAGCTGATTTCCGTAAAAAATAACCAGTTTTAAAGATACATGGGTTTTAAGATTTGTATGTAAATTCTTGAGATGATTTTTAATTTTTAGAATGTATCTACAAAACATTGAATTTGATTGCTTATTATTCAAAGGATAGTTAGTTTGGGGTGCACTACAAAATCTTAATTACAGCATCCTACAATTTTTCTTATAAGTATGCAGTATTAAAAATAAACGGATAAACGTCAAATAAAAACGAGAATAATGACGAAAATGGCCATTCCACTGTCGTTTCTTTAATTTTTAGGAAGACATAAATATTTATGCAAAGATCCTTATCCGTGGATTTATGTGTTCATTTTGACTAAAAAGGCGAATAAAAAGGAAATTATTCAGCTAGAATTTATTTCCTCGGACGAGAATACGGATCTATGATGTTAAAATTAATGGTGTCCCCTGTAGAGGCCATTGTTTTAACATCAGCCGATTCTGAGAGAAAAACCTACATTTTTAGGGTACCTTTGTTACCTACACTTTGTTTCTGTCTGTCCGTCTGTCCGTCGTGTTTGTCGATAAACCTATAGGGTACTTCCCGTTGACCTAGAATCATGAAATTTGGTAGTTAGGCCGTAGGTCTTATAACACAAGTATGGTATCTAAAGGAAAAATCCGAAAACCATGAATTTGTGGATACATTATATATTGTATATTTATACGGCTATACTTACGTATCCAGTCGACGTAAGCCCAACTAGTTTGTGGGTACATCACAAAAAAAATTAAAAAGTGTTCACGAAAAAATTAATTTACTAAATCTCATGTAGCTGGCGCAAGTGGTACATAGGGAAAACTTTGTACGATGCTTACGGAACCCTTCGTGTGCAAGTCCGACTTGCACTTGACCGGTTTTTTGTGGTCATTATTTCGAAATTACAGACAGCACAACTTCAACACAGCAGCTTCACAGCACTTAAAACATCTTAGATACTATGATAGTAAACTGTAATAATATAATATTTTATTTATAATATTTTATTTATTCAAAGACTGTGAAGTATTTGTCGATTGGTATAGTGATTTCTCACTAATCAGCAAAGATCGGAATAGGTAGAAATGGATTTTGGTTAGAAATTTACCTAACTACACCAATTTGTTCGCCAGCTTCTCAATTAATATTATTATATCTTAACTCCAACTTTAGGTACGCTACCTAGTGGGATCACTGCTAATTAGCACAGTGATTATAAAAATATGAACAATCCAACGCGCACACATACGAGTAGGTACAATATTCCTGCTGCATCAATCTCTCCTTTATACCCAAGTTAATCGTCCGAGGTCATTTTTATAATGCCATTGTAACGGGGAATGTCACTCGTATTGATAGTTACTACTATCGGAATACACTAGTCACTTCACAGTTGACCTGGTTTCCACAAAGCTGTTTCCGCAGGACCCTTGTATGATTTGCAAAACACGACCTGATTAGAAATGAGCTATCGGAGAATTGTGTTGATCCCGACCCCATAAACCATTGTGTTTAAGTGATTGCTCGATTGAAATTAATCGATAAGTGTTTCACTGTCCACTTGTTAACGTTTTTCTTCTGATTGAATAGTTTTCTCTTACATTCTGGTTCACTTTTTTACTGACTACAATTTTTTTGGTACAACTAAAAAAATAGAAAAAAATAATAAAATCCATACTGCCAAACCTAAATGCAAAAGTGTGTCTGTAACAAAAGGTAACGTTTTTATTCTTTTTGGTACAGAGATGGCTTGCATGCCGAGACGAGAATAGGCTGTTATTTATCCCGGAAAATTAAAGAGTTTCCACGGGATTTTCAACAAATCCTTAATCCACGCAGATGAAGACGCTGACATGGTAATAAATTATTCCAGCTAACTTAATAAAATTCTCTATACTTAGGCTGCTTTTCATTCGATTAAATAAAACTAGGTACTTACTTATAAAAGACATATTAAGATCATTTATCTAAGCGTAAATTAAAGCAAAAAAGAACTTTAATTCACAAAAGACAATTCATTTGAGTTAACATTTAAAGTTGATAGAGAGTACAGTATAATTTTGCAATACCGTTTCAGATATTACAAAGTAACGACCATTTCCACTGTCGTTATTTAATTTCAAGAAGGGCGTAAATATTTATGCAAGGATCCTTATCCATAGATTTATGCGTTCATTTCGACCAAAAAAGCGAATAAAACCTAAATTATCCCGCCAGAATTTATATCCGCGGGTGAGAATAACGATTCTATGATGTTTAAATTACCAATGTTTCCCTTAACGGCTATTGTTTTAACACCGGGCAATTTCAATGAGAACCATCAAACACCGCGAAGTGCCACTTCAAACAAATATCGTTAAACATGGTTTAACGTATTGGGGATTTTATATTTATAATTCTCGACTCTAGTATCATAAGGTCGGATGTGTACTTCCGACCAAACTCACTTTTTTACATAAAGGTAATGAGCATTTCGGGCTCTTTCTGCCAAGCTGACACCAGTATTTCTATCTCTTTTCGTTGCAAAGATAAATACATGCATAATGTCGTATCTGAACACATTCTAAAAATTTGGAGAACCATAATTATATTTTTTGACTTGCGTATGTATGCACCAAAGCAATGGAGAAAAATGATAGGTGTATTTTGAGTTCGACCATTATGCTACGAAATAAGTTTATTTGTAATAATAGCTGGTACTGCAGTTACGCACTTCTGCTTCTAAAATATGTAATAATTTTGTTAGGTAAAATCACAACAGATGTTATGCTTCGAATTTTTTGTATTAATATTTGGACTGTGAATTATTTAAGACTTTTTGCCTTGTAATAAAAATAATTTTGCAATAAAATTCATGGAAGTAAGTTGAAATAAAGCTTTTTGTTTGTGACTACATTAAAGTTGATGTGATTAATAGGTAAGAGATCCATCCTATTTCACCAAAATTTTAGACTAAACTGCGGGAAAAAAGTAAAGAGCCAGAATAAAGCTGAAGACATTTTGAAAATGTAGACTAGAAAATCTTTTAGGACCACGAAAATCACACCATGGAAATCTAAAAATATATTATAATAATACCCCACTAAGCAAAAACCGTGCATTTATGGTGTTTTATATGAATCATAGTTCAAATCATCAGTTCAAAAATTTATTGCCCTAGTTTTTAAGCCTAGCCTAGTGGTAGCCTTAAAAAATTAGAGTACCTAATCAATTTTTTTCTTCTTTACCCGTCTTATAATCGACCGGTTTTGATATTAATCGAGAGCAGAAATTATAAGGCACCTACAATATGTGATGATAGTGATTCTAACGAAACATTCCTAATTATAGGAAGCTTTAGATTATGTTAATTTAAATATATATGTAGTATAAATTAATTTATTAATTAAACAACTAATAAAAGTGAAAGTAAAAAAAAATAAAAAACTTAACTAAAACACGAAAGAAACAGTTTAAAAAAGTATCTGTTAAAAAGAACAGTCGAAACAGAAGCAATGGAATTTTCAAAAAAGCAGAAAGTATTTTTTTTATTACAAAAGTGGCAATGCCGGATTTGACTAACAGTAAATCCTTTTACCTGCGTAGTTTCTGCACCTTAAAAACGATTCATGATGCTACCAGCAGTGTTGCTACTTTAATGTAGTCTGAAAACATCAGCTGCAGCGGAAGGAATAAAACAGTATCTTGTCTTATTTCATTAATCTACTAGAGAAGAAACAAAGTATTCTCGAAATTGTTGAAGAATTGACTTTGTGGTCTGATAATTGTGTCGGTCATAATCGGAGCATGATAATCGTTATGGCTTACTTATGATTATTATAAGGATTACCACACTAAAAGGTGATAAATCACAAGCTTTATGCTAAAATGCAACATGTACCTACGTGGAGTAAGATGTCATCCATGCACAAATAGAAAAAAGGGAACAGCTGAAAACAATGCAGATTACTAAACTAAGAGATTGGTCACAGTTTACAAGAACATGCGAAGGAAACAAAACTTTTTGATAAGTTTGATTTGGCACTACAACATATTTTTAAAGACCACATCCCTTTACAAAGGTGATATATCAGGACCGTTTGTTATATCAAAAAAAAAAAATAAGAACGGCGGGGATTTTCAGATTTCGGAATATATTACCTGGCTACAACTAACGCAATAATGCTGGGTGTTATTATTTTATAAAAACTACTTTAAAGAAGACTTTTTTGTATTTCATTAGTATGTTATAGGTACATATAAACTTAAAATTCTTCCCCGCTTTCGCCCAATATACGACATAATGAGAAACCATTATCCACTGTAAAATATAACCAACTTTTGCAGTAGGTACCTGCTGATCTCCATTCTTACTTTACGTACCTAATCATTATAAGGAAAATCAGGCTATATTGGCATGTTTTAGATTTCTATATTGATGTAACCGCAATGTATGCAATTCCACAAAAAATGTTTGGCCCACTGTAGGTTTCTAATTACTTTGTATTTTTTTTCCAATTTTTGGCCGTTGTTTTTAATTAATGGGCTTTATTTGTGAATTTGTAAATGTTATTTTCATTCATTCAGAAGTCACAAGGTTTACACGGATGCAATGGTCAGACTATCGGGCGAATGCAATTATTATGTTTCAGATCTAACTAATCAGTTTCAGAAAAATCAGATAGGTACATTGTTGCTATCTCACAAAACTCCTAAATGATTTTTGTGAGATAACTACTGTGATCTTTTGTCCGAATATTACTTATGTATAATCAGTTAAGACGTATTATGAAATATTAAGTAATAGATCCGACTTTTATTTCAAATTTGTAATAGTAAAAATTGCAGCCATAAAGTCGGTTTACAACTTATGCACACAATTTTTTAGCACAGTTACGAATATTACCAGCATAAAGTCGCATATCGTCCATTTTGAAGAAATTGTGAGTTTATATTTTATTTATTAATGATAAAGCATTTCTAGTAATGGTTAATGATAGATACAGTTAAGTGTTAAATATTACAAAAACAACTGAAATTGTATCTCTAGTAGTTTAGAAATTATGACCCGATTTCCCTAGCATTTTTGTTTTGGCTCTCCTGAAAAGTAGCAAAAATCCACATCCGACCTTATGATACTAGAGTCGAGAATTCTTTTCAAGGGTTTTTTTATAATGTTATCTTTTACGTGTTATTTTCACGACGATGCGCGATGCTTAGAATTTGTTTGTGCTGCAGTGTTTTGTTCTGCCGTCGCGTCGGTACATTAAACTAATTGGCATATTTTATGTGAAAAGACTGAAAAACAGTTGTGGTTCAGGCTTTGAAACACTCGGACGTTCAGGATGGAGACTTAAATGTACTGACCTCTACCTAATAGAAGTACGCTGGGCTTGCTATTGCCGACTTATTTTCGAAGCAGTTGATTCAGTTTGTCAAGTTGACAGCTAAAAAAAATTTCAAATATTTAGTAATCTATAGTATGCGACAGGTCGAGATGGCAATCGGGGTATGAGGCGGAGGGATACACTGCACACCCGCGCTACCCACTGTTATATTTAGATTTGATAACAAACATCGCCAGATATACTTACTCCAAAGTCCAAACACTCGAGGGTTTGCTGAATTAATTCAGCATTTAGTTATTCTAAGCTTTTTGCTGCGCAGCCGTCTGCTGCAAATGACGAAGTAATCTCTACCAACTGACGCAGTGAGATACTCAAATCTGGGTCTATTGTATAAACTCCGCAAATTGCTAATACGCGAGGTCGCCATTTTAGTCACGTCAGCACTAGACTGAAGTTTCGAGCTGATGGTATATTTTTCTTGGCTGACGTCAAAATCACGTCATTTCGATGTTAATGGTTCCAGCGCAACAGCAATTTGCGGGACTTATATCTATACCTATTTGAAAAATTTGTAATGTTAAAATATGATTCGCGGAACAAATTAGCATTTAAGAGTGTATGATTAATATTATTACTTACAGCAAATTGAAGCGAATTTTGAAATATTAAATATTTAAATTTTAACACAGCATATTGACTTTTATCTCCAGCAAGTAAAACACAAACTTTTTGCCCAGATGAAAATTTCGCGGATTTTTGCGCGATTTTTTTTTTAATTTTATTTCTCAGTAGAAATTGATGCTTTACATGTCATAGAGGTCAATATACTGTGTTAAATTTTTAGAAATTAGCTTCGATTCGCTGCTAGTATAAATCTAAACTAAGCGTCATGATTATGATTCGTTCTGTGTACTTCCAATACTCGGTTTGTTCTAATTCCTCCCCGTCTATCTTTCCCCCCCGTATCTCTTTAGGGCGGTTAGGTTATGCACTCATCCGAACCGAGTCCGTGAAAATACATTCCGAAGTAGTCATAGACCTATTTCTAGTAGGTAGTCTATGACATATGCCGTAGATATTTTTTGTATCCGTATTTTCACGGATTCGAATCGGATGAGTGCGTGATCGCTCTTAGGGCGTCTGTGCACTCATCCATATTTGGTTCGTTTCCGTGATTCTTCGTAGTGGCCGTCATACAAATACGTACTCATTCGATTCGTACTTTTACGGAATCCGTGATTTCACAGATGAGTGCACAAATGCCCTTAGGTTGTGCTAACATTGTTTTTTTCTATTGTCATGCAGTCCCACCGAATATAGTCGACGAGGGAACTAGCGGAGATATAGTTGCAAGAGAAGGAACCGACGTCAGCGTCACGTGTAAAGCAGATGGTAGACCACTACCACGCATTCTTTGGAGAAGAGAAGATGGAACTAATATACTGTTGAGGAATGAAGATGGTGAACTCCATAAAGGTATAAAGTTTTTTTTAAGGCAATGACAAGTTATTAGCGACGAGATAATCACGATAGTTTTGTGACCAAATCAGAAATGAGGACATCCGTAGGATAACCAGAGGAACCGACATAGCTTAACGGGTTGCGGAATTGAAGTAGCCATGGGTAAGGGCACATATTATTTAAATTAGGAAGACGTTGGGGTCCTATGGTGCTGAAATAGCGACCTCGTACCGGAAAGCGCTGCGTTAGTAAACACCCCACTAGGTTGACATCAAACGAGGCGTAGGTAGCCGCTGGACGACTATCGGTTAACGATGATCATAATGATGATGATTTGACTCATAGCGACTACGAATGTTCTCATTTCCGAGTAAATTTTCATTTAGCGATTTGTTTAATTGGGTAAGTACATAGCTATAAACCAGTAGATAAGCATGTAGTACCTAACTATGATAGATTTCTAACTATAATTAATTTCCGCTCTCACTGCAACTTTCATGAAATAACAAAGAATGGATAAATTAGGTAGGTAGAACAAAATTAAAATTTTAATTA
The DNA here is from genome assembly GCF_902806685.2 of Maniola hyperantus. Classification (NCBI taxonomy): domain Eukaryota; kingdom Metazoa; phylum Arthropoda; class Insecta; order Lepidoptera; family Nymphalidae; genus Maniola; species Maniola hyperantus. Next base: position 4,848,947 of record NC_048552.1, on the reverse strand, counting down.
CAGACCCTTATCAAAGAGAATTAAGGAGTTAGTCGAAATACCCACAAAACGCTGCGTACTATAGGTGTAATGAGAAAAAAAACCAGCCAAGTGCGAGTCAGGCTCGCGCACCGAGGGTTCCGTACTACAGTCGTATTTTTTCGACATTTCGCACGATAAATCAAAAACTATGTTGCGTAAAAATAAATAAAAAACTGTTTTAGTATGCACAAGTGAAGCTCTTTCATATTATTATGATACCCCACTTGATATAGTTATCTTACATTAAAAATTGAAAACACTAATTATTATTAGTTCAGTGCCCACAATTTAATTTTTTTGAGTGATATAACCACAAAAATTCACAGTTTTTAGATTTTTCCCCATAATTATGTCTGCTCCTACCTACCTGCGAAATTTCATGATTCTAGGTCAACGGGAATTATCCTGTAGGTTTCTTGACAGACAGACAGACAGACAGACAGACAACAAAGTCATCCTATAAGGGGTCCGTTTTCCTCTTGAGGTACGGAACCCTAAAAATAATAAAACCACAAACAAAAGAGTAGCTTTACCACAAACGAGAATATAAAAAGCCCGAATTCCCAGACAGATTAAAAATACAGTTCCAAAATATCTCGTCTGCATTATGAAAGACGACAATCCGATATGAATATTCGTGTCATACCGTAGAAGGTAAAATTAGGGGAGAGATTTTTTTATACAGATGATTGTGAACGCCCGCTCTCACGTTTTGGCTACTTTTTATTCTTAAATAAAACGTAGCCTGCCGCTTTTAATTTATTTCTGTCATATCCGGTCCTCGTTTCCTCGGTTTGAGGTCTATTGTCAAAGAAAATATTTCCCTATTTTTTATTATTTAGACATTTTTTTCAATTTCTTCTTCTCAACCAATATTTTATGAAACCTTATGTGAACTCCGGATTCCAACCCCTCAGTCCTAATGCCGTAGTGTAAGGTATACCTACATAAAATAGTGCCTTATATTAATTTAGGTTTAAGTGTTTTTATATAATACTATATGATTCCCGCGGCTTCGTCCGCGTGGATTTAGGTTTTTTTAAAATCCCGTGGGAATGTAAGATAACTCTGTACCAAATTTCATCAAAATCGGTTAAACTGTTGGGCCGTGAAAAGCTAGCAGACAGACAGACAGACAGACACACTTTTGCATTTATAATATTAGTATGGATGTATTCTATCCATGTGATTATTACAGTATGTTTCCATAAATAAAAATAAATTAAATTAAACTATAATAATATTGACGTGGCCAAAATTACCATGAAACGTTGTGATTTGAAAGTAAATAACAATAATTTAGATATTTATTTGGCAAATATCGTGGCAAGTAGAAAATATTTAATGAATTCGTACGAAAATATAATTCGAACACGACGTAGAGTTTTCCTTTGAAAGGAAAATCAGATCGGCAAACTTGTTTGTCATTATAACTACGTAAATAATTAAGTGCTGTCGTTTTGCAGAATAAATAAAAGACAAGGCGGGGCAAAGTTTGCAATAAAATAGAAATATATAAAATAAATAAAGATAATGAGGTTAGTATACATAGTACTTGGAAATTTTTCTTGTCAATCCCTATACCGTATAATTTTTTTCATAACGTATTTTAAATAATAAGTAAAGCATGAAACTCACACAGCGCGCGATGACAATGTGTCCAAAGCGGCTTATAAAAGTTGGAATATAAAACCAGCTCTACACGGAGCGCAAATACCTACTTAGTGCTATGCTCGCGAAGTTGCGCGCCACCGCACCGCGCACAGATTAGGTAAAACTTAATCTACGCCAGAGTAATAATGTACCTGTACAGTGCAACAAGGCTATTTTGGCGCGTGGCGCAAATCGCAACTAACGTTGTTGTCAAGTGTCCCCTTTGTTCTTGTTTGAATATTCTAAGCCTTTGTTGTCCAACAGCGCCCCCCTGTCAATGTCATTCAAGTGCCAAGAGTGCCATGTCGTACTGTATAGTGCGACATTGCATGACACATGACCGCTTATGGTCGCACATTGTAGCAAAAATCGTGTGGCACGACAACACCTTGCGTCGCGTCGCCTGTCGTACCGTAATATTCCAATTCTATAGTAAGCCTTGGAAACAGACTGCTGCAGTATGCTGCACTGTCGATGCTCCAGCCTTTGTTTACGTGCTTCATACATACTGCTTTCTTACAAATCATGCACGCGCGCGTTTGGTGTCCTGCCTGTTATATCATGTCGCCCTATACAGTGTTATACAGTAAATTGTACTTTGTGTCTGTATGAGTAAACCTTTAGCAGTTTTTATGAATGTCATTTATTTTGACACTAGTCCGCGACTTCGTACGCGTAGATTTAGGTATTTGAAAATCCTGTGGGAACTCTGACTTTCCGGGATAAAAAGTAGCCTATGTCACTCTCCAGGTCTTAAACTATACCCATCCAAAACAATCACGTCAATCCGTTGCTCCGTTACGACGTGATTGAAGGACAAACCATCAAACTAACAAACAAGCACATTTTGGCATTTATAATATGGGTGGGTAGTTATTAAAATCTCGGATGCTTTCACAGTTGATATGTACACGGGTCCATTGCTGAACCTGACGAAGGTGGAACGTCGACAGATGGGTGCCTACTTGTGTATAGCGTCCAACGACGTGCCTCCGTCGGTTAGCAAGAGGATAATGCTCAGCGTAAATTGTAAGTAATAGGCACTAAGCTAATAATAATATAGTATGCGATAGATCGAGATGGCAATCAGAGATGGAACGCTCCGCAAACCCACACAGCCCCCGAGCTAATCCGTTGCGGGCGTGCGCGGATGACGAGCGGGTGTGCGAGGCGTCCCCCCATCACAGACGCCGATTGCCATCTCGCCCTGTCGGGACTATACTTAGACCCAAGTCTGGAGACTTTTCCTTACTTTTTGGACGTACATTTTTTTAAAATTCCATTTCAACTTAACTAGTTGAATTTGGACATTAACTAGTCAAACTCAATGAACATTTTGTAGATAATAATATTATGCTCTAGGATAACTTTGTCTGTGGTTTCCAGATTTAACCATTATTTTTGTTGCAGTCGGTCCTTCAATAATGATAGCTACGAAGGTGATCGGAGTTCCTACAGGATCACAAACTAAAATGGAGTGCCTTGTAGAAGCGTATCCTCCAGCTATTAACTATTGGCTGAAGAGTGGAGAGGAAATGATACTCTCTGGGTATGTAAGTGAGTCGTAATTTGGTTGTAGCATTTTGATTGAGAGCTGTCGACAAGTTGAAGTGGCAGTGGTTACTGAGCAGGTCATGCTTGCGGTGGTTGTTGAAGCTGAAAAGTCACAGAGTGTACTCTGAAGTATGAGCATAGCTTGGGTAGCGTGATGCATAAAGAGGGTAGTGGGAAGGTGGATCTCTAATAGAACCTATGTCCCACAATAGACATCCGTCGACTGATTTGATGATACGTTTTTATTAAAAGCAGTTTTTTACTAGCTGATTATATTAGGATCTAACTTTATGGTCACTCTAAAGTAAAGATTTATGAATGCAAATTGCAGCACCTGATGGTGAGTGACGATGCAATTAAGAAGCGCGTTAACCTAAAAAACTGTCCTACAAGGAGTACCTATGGTAATTTTGCAAACCATTGCATCCTTGCTGTTACTCATGTTTCTATCCAAACTGTTGTTTAGTCTATACCGTAAATGCTCGAAGCCTCCAAAATAACGCAGATATGTCCAATACCATGTTCAAAACGTAGAGCGTAGCGAAACCGATAATTAATCTATGTTCAGTACTTTCCGTGATAAATTCATGAAATCAAATTTATTTTATTACATCGTATAAATACTAAAAGGGATTTTAAAAAACACTTATACTGAATGAAATTTTACTTCACACCGCGCGTGAAATCGTGAAAAAATGAGTGTCCTTTCGATTCCAATAAATCCCGGTTGCTGCTTTTGTCACTATCAAACTACAAAATAAAAAATCGGTCAAGTGCGAGTCGGACTCGCAAAGGACGGGTTCGGAAAGAAATCATTTTTTCATGGCGGTTATTTTTAAATGTTCAGTTTTTGTTGTTATAGCAGAAATAGGAATAGACATTCTGTGAAAATTTGAGATCTCTATCTATAATAGTTCACGAGATAGATAGCCCGCGCACAGACAGACGGATGGACAGCGGAGTCTTAGTAATAGGGTCCCGTTGGCACTCTTCAGGTACGGAACCCTGAAAGGCCTAGCATGATTGACGGCGAACGGCCTCGCAAATTATTTCTCACTGTCAGACCAGATTTTCGAGTACTCCCTCTCTGTAGCTGTCAATATATCACTAGTTTTGCAGAATGTTACTTTGTACCTTTTGTTTGTGTTAATTGAAAAACGTGGGTAGCAAAAAGTACATATTCTGGTGAAAACCGAGGGTCAGATTACCTTTGACAATAATAATTGATGCTGACGATGACGTTATAGGTGCGTTCTTGAAATTATTAAAACAAAAATACCTTGAATTCAGTCATCGATATAGAATAATTAAGTGGAACAAATCTAGAGTTAATGCCATGATACACCAACGTTACGTTAGATTCAGTATGGTGATATATGGGTGGCTTCGTCACCGTCGTTTAAAACAATAGACGTCTATTGCTGAACAAAGGTTTTAACAAGGATTTCCAAAGACTACCATCTTGTACTACTTGTGTCCAACAACTCCCAATAACTGAGTTTACCTTTTGGACTCCAAAAGTGAGTGAAAGAGTCTCTTAACGCTGGATTTTTCAGTTTCACCATTCTAGCGCATTGGGACTCGATCATTGATATAGGAGGAATATAACATCGTCTATCAGTCTTTTAAGCTGTGTGCCCCACCCACATTTACTTCAGCTTCACAACTCTTCTATGTATGTTCTTGTTCTCCTACAGTACTCTCCTCTTTCTTTCTCATTTCATCTAATGCATATAATTCGAGCATAATTAGATTAAGAATATTATTTTGAACAAAACTGCAATAGTATAAATATTGCGTAGAAGACTTTATGGAGCTTAAGAAGAAAAAATAACACAAAACACATTTTCAGGGGTAAACACGAAATCAGCGAAGTCCGCGTCTCTTCGTACCAGATACGGACAATTCTCACTGTGACAGAGTTCAGTAGCGAAGACACCGGTACATACACTTGTATCGCCACAAACACCATTGGAAAAGCTGAAGGGACTTTAAGATTATATGGTAAGTGTTCAAATAGTTGTAGAGTGATGGGCAAACAGACAATCTAAATTCTAGTTAGTACTAAGTGACCAAGAGGAATCTAAAGAAAAGGCGTTCAGAGCCAAGCATGCTCATTCTTACGAATCTTCTTCTTCTTGTTCTTCTTCATCCCACGCTATGTTGGGTTGGCACATCATGTCCTTCCAGACATGTTGTAGGTGATTTGACATGATGTTTAACAGGCCGCCTGCCTGACACCAAGCCTCTTTGGGAATGCTTTTGTTTGGTGAATACATCAGAACCGCCACCATTCGGCTTATCCCTTAGTTGCTTTTTACAAAATCCACGGAGCTATATGGACCAATCACATCCTTAAAGCGGGGCACATGCTCATTCTTACGAGTATTTGCTAAAAATATCAATGATTGATTAAATTTGATCTTTTGGTATTTAAGAAATTCTAGATCCATTTACACGGCATTTTCCTGCTTTTATAGTTCTAACTTTAAGCCTAGTAAACTATGTACCTAATACAAATTATATTCATTCACATGGAGTACTGAACTGGTACATAATGTAAAGATGTTGAACAAATCCATTTGTATTAAAATTTTGTCGACTTTCATCAGCGACTTCATAAAGCAATCTTTATGAAGTCTTTTTGAAAAGCTTTCCCGAGAATATTATGATGTACAATTTTATTTTCTCCTCATCATATTAATTCTTAGCAAGTTATTCGTGAAATTAACCAAGTGTCAGCTAACATGTAAGGAAGGATTTATTACTCTCCAGGCAGCGATCACGCGATCACGAAAAACAACACGTTTATCTTTGTACAACGTAAATTACTAACGAAGAAAGCTTTTCTAATTTCCCAGCCTTCTATCATAAAATACCTTTTATTTTGCTTTTAATGGGAAAGTACTTACTTCCGTAATCCGTATAAGTACAACTTTATTATGATATCAATTTTTACAAATTTGTAGTTATTTTAGCATCTTCAATTTTTTCTTATTGTTACTTGATTGAACTTTTTTCAAAAATTTTGGTTAAAATCTTAGTCAACATTACTATTGTACTACCCGACGACATAAGTTTTCTAATAATTTTTATTCAATTATTCATTCAAAACTATTTATTTCTTTATTTTAATTTTTACGCCGCAATCAGACAAAAAATTACAACCGCATTTTTATTACAGAAATCAAAATGACCACAACAACGACTACGAGTACGACAACGACTACAACAACAACGACAACAACAACCACGCCCGCTACAACAACCACAGAGTTTACGACACCACATCGTAAGTCTGACATTTGTTATTTTATATTTTTATCCAATTTATATTATAAAAGGGTACTGATTACTAGCTCGAGTTTTTAAAAATCGATTTTCCAGGATAAATGTCACTCCTGTCTATCACAGAACAACGGATTTATGGGAAATCGCATAGGTCCGTTGCCCCGTCGCAGATGTTAGCAACAAACAGACACACTTTCGCATTTATAATTTGGGTAGTGTTGATGATCCAAGTCTGGGTCAGGTTTGATCTAATGTTGAAATTATCAAACAAGGGTTAGAATTTAATTCTAATTGGCATTTGTTTAAATGTAAGCAATAGGTCTATGTATTGTCGTGCCTTTAAGCATATTTTTATACTTAGTTAAGTAGCAAAATAAAAAATGGTCTCAAATGACTGCAAAAAATATATGAACTCTGAAACTTTTGTACTGTTTGATATATCAACAACAATTAAGTTATGCACATATCTACATTATATACATTGCGTTACATAAACATTAAACGTATCAATGTAACATAATGCGTCTGCGAATTGCGTACAGCTGAACAAATAGGTGTTATTAGCGACAACCGCGGGGCATCATCTGTTCCAATTATGGGCGCCATAATCGACAATGAGCGCCAATTCTGCATATCTGTTTACTGTTATTTATACGGGGAAAAACTTTCGCGATAATATGATAATGCCCATAATAGTATTATACGTACTAATACACAGATGTTCATCTGTCTGTTACCCCTTCACTACTTATTTGTTGGTTCAATCTCGATAAAATTTTGCACATAGCTTATGAGCAAAATTTCATCTTAATCTGCCTTCTAGAGAGTAGAGACGGTCTAGCAGATAATAATTATGAAATAACCTCAGCTTGCCCAAGTTTATTGGCTCGGCCTGAGGCTGCTCAAATAGATACCTACGAAGCGAGATATGCTACAAAGTGCGATATTATAGGTATAGGTATAACGTTTGACTGAGACTACTCGGGAGGTAGGGCGCAGGTTATGGGATCGTGACGGTTGACGTAAAAATCGGTCAAGTGCGAGTCTGACTACCACATGAAGGGTTCCGTACCATCGTACAAGAAATAACACTTTTTATTTTGTTTAACTTTACATGACCGTCATTTTGAAATTTTTATTATTTGTTGTTATAGCTGCAATAGAAATACACATTTTGTAAAAATATCAACTCTCTATCTTATACGGTTTATGAGATACTTAAAGCTCGCTGACAGACAGACGGACGGACGGACAACGGAGAGTACCGTTGGCGCCCTTTGGATACGGAAGCCTAAAAATTAAGGAATTCAACTGTCACCCTCCCGCAACCCGCACTCTACTCCACGAATGTCCCAATTCTAAAGTTAAACGGTACACTATAACCCCTAATGAAAAATTATAAAATTCATTTAATATAGTCTCATGACATGTCTTTTGGGATTATATCAAAATTAGGTTGTTTATTAGATGTGAAAAGTTTATAATTAAAACGACCTAGGTACTAAAACTAACGTTAACTAATTTTCTTGTTCAGATTACGTGGTGGCGCTACAACCAGCTGAGCAAAAGTTTTACACGCCCGATGTGACGACATATGGTAAGAAAAATAAAAGTATTTTTTTTGTTATTTAAGAATAACATTTTATTTAATAAATAACATTCAGATTTTTTTTATGACCGACTCTAAGTTAAACTCTGTTACTGCCATCACATGCAGTCTAGTGTTTCGTGTATTTTGTAGTTAGAACTGGTGGTAGGTTTCGGCGGAGGGTAGTTATCACCCTACCGGAAAAGCGTTGCTGTCAAGCGATGAGCATTCCGGTAAGCCTACCGGAATGCTAAATCGCTTGGCGGCAAGCCATGTGGAAACCAATAAGGCGTAAAGGTTTAGTAATAACTGCCATACTTCTTCCAAGTTAGCCCGCTTCCATCAGACTGCATCATCACTTACCACCAGGTGAAATTGCAGTCAACGGCTAACATGTTATTAATTGATAAGAAAAAAATGTGGTAATAAAATAAATATTTTATTTATTTAGATACAATGCAGAACGTGATAGAGCAATCTGTCCTCGACAACAACTGGCAACCAACTGCGGAATCGAGGAGCGTTAGTTACCATCAAGCTTTTCCTCTCCCCACCCTAGCGTTAATATCATTGTTACCACATCTTATGTACTATATTAGCCATTTTATAATGCTTACTCTTACGTCTAAACATAGTCATAAACCAATAATAAGAGGTGAAAGATGATAAGCTTAGAATTATAAGATTTGTGTCAATTTAATGTTTTACATTGAATAGTGTTATTTAATTATTTTGTAAATTAAGTAAGTATTTTATTATATAGAATTGCTCACTGTAGATCATTATCAATTTTGGACCTTAATATACTTAATATAAAATACACACTGATTAAACAATATACACGTTAACGTAGTTATGACGAAAAATGTGAGAGGTATGTATACCTAATACAGCGTGTTTTTTATTAGTAAGAATATTTGTAAGTAAAATAATGTCAAAAAGGATTGTAGAGCTATATACGCCTACATGTGCCAATAGACTTTTACAATTCAGCGGTGTATATTATTAACGCAGTAATTAATTTCTATTCATTAATTTGCAACATATTTAAATAATAGTGATAATAATTTGCCCTCCTATTATTGTATATTAATTCGAAAATCATTTTATATTTTATCCGGCTAACATAATGCATACCAACGATGAAATATCAAATAATATGGTTTTGTGATAAAACAAAGATCATAAAATTATTATATAATAGCCAGTTTACATCAGTAAGTTTATTCTTGCTCTGGATAGTACGGGACAATGTAGGTTTATTACTCAAGTAATGTCAAGTTTATTACTTAAGTAATTTCAAGTAATTTAGTTGAAGACGTATAATACCTACTGTAGACTGCATTAGAGAAATTGAAAAGAGTACCAACCCAGTTAATGGGCTGCATAGTTCACTGGATTAAGTGCATTAAAATGGGAATATAATGCTGTACAGTATTTACATTAATTCAACCATGTGTCTATGTGTACTTAAGTCCGTGAATATAATAAATAGTACTCGAATTCTTCATGTTAGTATTGACGACTTGTGTACCGCCAAATACAACTTAATGCTAAGTTTAACATAAAAATATCACAAAAATATAATTATTATGATATATACTGGATCAAAAAAAAAATGTTGGACTGGCATTCTATAGAATTTATTTTCACTCTGAGAGGAGACCCGCCTAAGTAGTAAGCCGGTAATGGGTTGATCATGATTAATCAGTACCAGCAATAAATAAAAATGACTTAACGCCAAGCTGCACAGAAAGAAATAACTTAATATTATAAATATAATAAGCTGCATTCACGTAGTTATACGGCAACTGGGGAAAGTCACAAGGCCAAACTATTAAAGTTACATCGCAAATTTTGTAACGTGATTTTTAGAGTTAACAGAATAGAAAAGTAAATTACAAATACATCAGTTACTTTACTTTATAGCTCACTGGATTAAGCACATTGAAATTAATAAAAACGCTGTTGACATTGGAGTCAGTACTACTGGCATGCTACTGGAATAATGTGAATCAGCCATCAATGAAAGTAGCTTGCACCAATATTGCAGAAAGAATATTACTCCAAACAAAATAAACTATATAAAGTACTGGAACAGAGCAAAGTCCCAAAGAGTTGGACAAAAGTATTAAAGTTTACCGCAAAAGTTTTTGACGCGTTTCTTGGAGTTGGCTTCCGTCTTATCACTGTGGCTTGTGGTCTAAAGTATTGCGCTTTATAAGAAAAATCTTTTCAATTACTTCAAAAGCCAAAAGGTGTTCATGCTGCTGTTGACTCTGAGCGAAACAGTTTCGCATTTTTAATACGTGTTTTATTAACTCGCATTCTTGTAGGTCTGTTTTTTGTCTGTTCGCTACAAATTTTTCGATCGAATTGAAACCTTACCGATACTGGAACTGGATGACAATGAAACATCAGCTTTCTAGCGTCATCCGGACCGAAGCTATGAGTTATGAAACTTCGAAAATACGACGAAATGCTTCCAGAAAAGGGAGGTTGTGCCACTTCCTTTGGATTAGATCGTTTTGCACTACCGTGCCTCCTGATTGACTCGCTTTTTTGTCTCTCTGTTTGTTATTTTTTTTGTCTATTCAGTACAAATTTTGCAATCGATTTGACACTACTTCTCGAGTAGCTAGAGTGTAATTATACCTACACCTTGAGAGGGGCGCGTTGAACGCATTTCCGTCGCGTTGTGAGTGTGGCAAGCCTAGCCGCGGTTACACCTGTAAGTTTTACTCACGCAAGTAGCTTACTTGATTAACTTACGACAAATTTACTAATGTAACACTGTTATAAGTTCATTTACCTAATTCCGCAAGCAAGGTAGGTACTTACGTGAGTAAAATTTATAGGTGTATTCGGGGCTTTACTCTAAATGACTAAACGAAAAAAGTGTATATTGTACGAAAATAAAAATTAGAATATCGTTTCAAGTACCTAAGTAAGTAATTAATAAGTAGTACGAAAACCTTGTGAAGTTATTAACCTAACATGTACAAAATATGTTATTTTAACAAAGCATATCAATATAATATAAATTTTAAATGTAAATATTAGTTAATCGCCTAGGTTAAGTTAATTTAATTAAGGTTACTTAGGCTCTAAGTCTATCGAAATCTCATTTATAATAATATACATTTTACATATTTTATTAATTAACAAAAAGTTAATGCAAAACTATACCAACAGGTAGTTTTATTTATTTTGCAATAATTTCAATATGTAAGTTTTTTGAACATTGAGAAAATTATTATAATTAGATACTTAATAATTTTTTTATCTTAGTGTAAAATTTTCTTAAAGATGCTTTGTTTTTAATGAATTTTCTTTATTCTAAGCGTTATTTAGTTTTAGGGAATGTTATGTAAATATAGAAAGGAATAAAACAACCAAAAATACAGCTCTGTTCTTGTAGAATACAATAATATAATGAATATTACCTGCCCATAGAATCATAATGTAAATAATAAATATCATTAAACATGTTTAATAATATAAACTGTTTTTTATTTTTAAGCATGATTTCCGAAAATCCTGAATAATTTTAGTGCCAAAAATTGCCACAATAATTTCAGAATCACCCATTTTAATACTAAAATTGTGAAAAATATGAAACCTGCAATGAAGATTGAAGATAAAGTCACACTAACGAAAACTTGCACTGGTGTGGATTGATGCAAGTGTAGTGAAATTTTAGCAAATTTAAATATTTTTCATATACCTAACTGCCTACTTAAAGAAATTCTTTGATATTAATTATTTTATATTCTTTAATATTGACGAAAACTTGTGCTTCGACACAATCATTTTTATAAATAAGTAACTAACGCAAACTTTGGTGTGGACATGACTTTAGATTAAATCGTTGAAGATCTAAAAAGTTTGTAAAATTTATTACGTAGGTAAGTATATTTGTACTAAGTACCTGGTAGGAAAGATTATACATCCAGCTGTTGGTAGCTTTGGCTTTGTCGAGCTTCGTCTCTGTCACTCATACCATGACTACAACGTTAACATAATAATAATACATAACAGGTCGAGATGACTACAATTTATTTCATTGATGGACCGACTACCTTGGTCAAAACTCCTTTTTCGACTGGGCAATGGGCATTTATTTCCTTTTTCTGCCATCGATATTTTTATTTGGACAGGAAAGATTTTCACAAAATAATGTAACCAAAACGAACTATTAATCCTAAAATAATTTCAAACTTTAACGAAAAGCCTTTATACGTAAGACAAGATGACCCTCCTCTGCCCCTATTTATTGTCCGTCCCATTCGTTACGGCAACTCTTTGTTATGCAGATATGCGGGTGAAAACGGTTTAAATGTTAATTTGTTTGTCACGGATAAAATTGCCGGCTTTGCTGTTTTATCTGAGCGTGTAAAGCGTAATTTGCTATTGCACGTATAGTTTTTGGGGAAAATGCCAATGAAAATCTGTGACAGGTAGGTATTTAAAATAAATCCTACCTGATTATATTATTTATATACTAATCACGAAATCTTTCAATAATATAATGAGGCATTTAGGTTACTTTCCAAATCCTCTCTACTTTTGAGCTCTACCTAGAGAGGAAATAACGCTAACTGACGGCTTGATAAATCTTCTTAATATATAAAAGGAAAAGGTAACTGACTGACTGACTGATCTATCAACGCACAGCTCAAACTACTGGACAGATCGGGCTGAAATTTGGCACGCAGATGGCTATTACGACGTAGGCATCCGCTAAGAAAGGATTTTTGAAAATTCAACCCCTATGGGGGTGAAATAGGGGTTTGAAATTTATGTAGTCCACGCGGAAGAAGTCGCGAGCATAAGCTGGTAAACTATACGGCCCGATGAAACTCAACGATGAGTTCTAGGTTGAACTCTGCAAGCGTTAGATGATGTTTATCCACTCTTGCTTTGTACAGATCCACACAAAACCATTTTAAAACAATCTGATTAAACGTAGGTAAAATAAAACTTCACTAAAACTTCAATATAGGGTTATTTATGGACGGATCAACAAATTCCTGAAAAGCCGGTATCGCGTTGGCGATTCTTTTGGTGGCGCAAATGTTACCTACTACTTTACTTCAGGTGACACCTTGCCCGTTTGCTACTATTAATAATATTATAAAAAATATAGGTAAGTACCTACTGATGCACAGTGGCGTTCAGGTCATAGAGGCATAAATGCACTGCTTACCCCAGTTGTAATAGCTTAATGCAAATTTTACATTATGACCTGCTAGTAAACAGGTTCCTACCCTGGCTTCAAACCCTGTGCACGTCACTGCTGATGCAGTCTAGATATAGATACAGAAATGTGATCATTAGGTCTCGATGTCATTTAAATAATCCCATATCTTTTATCGGTTTCTAAACAGAATCAGTAGATTCTATTTAGCTTTGCTTCTTGCTAGCAGTTTTTAAACTGATACAATATCTTTATCGAGGTATCATAAGTCCATTAGAAGTAATAATCATAGACCAGAAAGCTAGATTTTTAATCCTTTTGCAGAATCTCATATGGAACTGAGTATAATTTGTTACATAATTACTATTTATATTTTCATATTTTAAAATAAACATCAATATTTGCATACGCTTTTAAAAGGCACCATTTTAAAAGCCCATTTTCATTTTAATTCCAATAAAAATGGCCGAACAACGTGTGTTGAAGGCTATTAAAATAAAACAAGAACGGTGGAGGCAGACGCGCGTAATTATATTATAAGCACTGCCGTTTACAAATAGCTTAGTAAGGCTAAGTTACTCTACCCGCAACGAGACCCAGACCACTGTTTGTTCTATTTTCCCGTATCATATTTAGAATAAGTAATTGACATGGGTCAGGTTTGGTGGCGCGCTCTTGGAAAGGCCTATGTCCTGCAGTGGACGCAAACAGGCTGATGGATTGGATTGGATTGGATGGGTCAGGTATGGGTCAAAGTCAGATTTTTTTATTCAGGCTTTTAAACACTGTCACAACTAGGCCAAAAAGTTTAGAAATACAACAATGATAGTAAATACATGGTAAATACCTATTCAATGAGATACTCGTATCACTCGAAGTAGTAAACCAATTTTTTTCACTACGGGACACAAAAACGGATAAATTACACTATAAGTCCCGCAAATTGCTAATGAGCGTGACCGCCACTTTAGTGTCGTCAGCACTAGACTGAAGTTTGGAGCTGATGGTATATTTTTATTTCGGCTGACGTCAAAATGACGTCATTTCGATGTTAATGAGACATGGTTCCAGCGTAATAGCAATGTGCGGGACTTATAATATGTATAGTGTGATAATATGAAGGTGTAAATCACGAAAGAAAACAGTTGGAAAGTTAAAAATAAGCTTATTTTTGCTAGAATATTATAAGGCATACTACAACAATTTACCATGTATCTAGTTGTAGCACTACAAATGAAGTCAACACTATCAAGCTTGATCGCTCCATTTCAGCGAAATACCTACGTGTAACGAGTTCATGGAGATATACAAATATTTGTACTGCGGACGCAGACTATAGACCAGTACTAACTACTAATGCCTCGTTGGTCTAGTGGTTAGCATGTTCGACTGTTTATGATAAGGTCCCAGGTTTGACTCCTGGGTCAGGCCCAAAAAAGTTACACATTGGGGTTTTCTGTTTAGAAATTCTCAGTGCTAGCTCGGTGGTAGGGAGTTGGCGGTGTGTCACTCCCGTGCCTCGGAGATCACATAAAGTCGTCAGTCCTGCAGCTGATCTCTCTCCGGTCGTGTCGGATCTCCATCCCATCGGGCTATGAGTGTGAGGGAATGAAGAATGCACCTGTGTTTGTGCACACACTTGTACACTTTAATATCCCCCGCGCAGTTGGATGGAGATTGGCTGCCGTGGCTGAAATTCGGTCGAGAGGACATTAATAAAGACTAAGTACTAGCTTATTCCCGTGACTTCATCTGCATGGATGCCACAAAATTTAAATGCCTTTTTACCCCTTTACTCCTAAAGGGCTAAAATAGGGGGTGAAATAAAATAATGAATTTTTAAAAATCCTTTATTAGCGGATGTGTACGTCATAATAGCTATCTGCATGCCAAATTTCAGCCCGATCCGTCCAGTAGTTTGAGCTGTGCGTTGATAGATCAGTCCGTAACCTTTTCCTTTTATTTATATGTATTTAGATTCTGTATTCATGACTCTCCGCAGTGTCTATTGTCTACGCTGCCTTGAACACTTACGCCTATAATATGATATTCGTAAAGGTAAAGATAAAATCACAGCTTTGTTCTTGTCTCAGATATTACTTATTCAAGACAAAGATAAATTTGTTCAAGACGTGGTTTGAATAATCGCGGATACGAGTATTATACTTGTATTATTTACGCGACTTACTTATGCAAACATTCTCAAACATGTTTAATGTTCTCAATATTAATTTCCTAACTTCTGTAATAACGAGCGAGACCAATATTTAAATAAAACTAGATGATGCCCGCGACTTCGTCCGCGTGGATTTAGATTTTTAAAATCCCGTGGGATCTCCTCTATGTCCTCTATGTCCTCCCCCGGGATACAAGCTATCTTTGTACTAAATTTCATCGAAATTTGTAAAAGGTCATAAAAACTAGAAGACAGACAAACAAACTAGCGGATAGACAACATGTAATGAACACATATTAAAATAAAATAAAAGCGGATAGATAGACAGACACACTTTCGCATTTATAATATTAAATATGGATTCAAAATCCTGACTGACTGATTGACTCAATTAAAATATTATATCAACGCACTACCTAAACCGCTGGTCCTAGTAGGTAGAGATCCGGTATTAGGAATATCTACTCTCATATGTTATTTAATTGTGATAGAGAATATATATGGCAGATAATGTGTAGAGTGATACATCGCACATTGGTCGCCTAGCTAAATAATGTGCCAATGATGTTAAAAAAATATTTTTTTCGATCAACCACCCTTATTAGTTATTTATGAAGCCTGAAGGTTAAGCATCAGCTGAAAGATTATACCCCAAGGCCCAAGGAGTTGAAAAAACAAAGGTTGCCTAGTTTCCCTCCGTGCAACTATGGGGTTGCCAGTTATAAACAGGTAAGTAAGCGTTATTAATATATCGTCATCTGTTTTAAATCGAATTTTATATCAAATGAAAGATTATTTTAAGTGCGTTAAATGGGGGTTTGAAATTTATGTAGTCCACGCGGACAAAGTCGCGAGCAGAAGCTAGTATTAAGTACTTTATGTGATCTAAATTCTGATCTTATGACAATAGGTATTTACAGGTACGCCTATTCATAAAATAGGTTACCGTTGAGCACAGCCTTTGAGGGAGAGTAGTGAATAGGCATCTTCTAAACAAGAGCTTTACCTCTCCTACTTCATCACCCCTTTTCAGCCAAAGGGGTATTCGGTTTTTAGATGTAGCCATTTTGTAGGTATGTACTTAATACCTTAAGTCAATCAGACTACAATTTGGTTTTCATACTTATCGAAAATCAGCCAAAAACAATAAAAATACCTACTTGAGTAAAAATCCTAATTAAACTTCCGTGTGCATAATAATTCTGATTGAGTTATTATTTTACATAATCAATTAAAATTACCAATTATAATCGATAGTGAAGGAAAGCATCGTGAGGAAACCTGCATGCCTGAGGGTTATCTATAATGTTTTCAAAGGTGTATGAAGTCTGCTAATCCACACTTGGTGCGTAGTACGTAGTGGACTACGAACAAACAATTCTCATTCAGATTGGAAACCCATGCTGGTTAAAATTCCGTGGGAACTCTTTAATTTCCCGCGATAAAAAGTAGTTTATGTGTTCATTTAGGGTATAATCTATCTCTATTCTAAATTTCAGCTACATCCATCCAGTAGTTTTTGCGTGAAAGAGTAACAAACATAGACACAAACAGACAAAATGTAAAGGCAATTTTTATAGATAATTGTATGATCTACGATTTGGTCTAACATATTTTCATGATAAAGGCATATTTTTGGCTGAAAAATGCAAAAACCCATATTTGTGAACTTTGACCTTGAATATCTTTTTTTGCAAATGTCGGATCGATGGCGGACTTTTCACATTTCATTTATAATAGTGTTCCAAATTTTCAGCTGTATGCGAATTAAATTGACTGGACAACTCTTTGAACATCCAAATGGTTAAAATAAAAAAAATAAAAACAAAATTAAGCTCCAGCAAATATAAGCTGGGGCCTAAAACAAATACCATAGCACCGTCAACATGGAATTGCATTTTAAATTTGGTTCGCCAGTAAGAGCCAATAAAGAATTCACCAGGGTATTTGCGATTGACCTGTGTGGAGTGAAAATTACGAACTTGACTGACAGTTAGGCTTAAAATACTGTGCGCCACCAATGCGATCGTGACCTATAAAGGTATGACGTAAGTTCACACAAGCGACTATTTCTTTTTGAATTTTTAAACTTGTCACGTGCACACTTGCGAGACACTGAAAATAGTTATAGATAAAACGATCCTGCAGCTTTTCGACCACCGACGACTAGAGCGAAACGAGTCGAGCTTAAAACTAGAAACCAGTGCGTGAACAACGAGAAGAGAGTGTGTAATTGGGGTAGTTTTACAGTTGGGCTATGAGCGGGTGTATGAGTGCGATTGTACGTTCCTTGAGCGAGAAAATAGTTGATAACTAGTAGCTTCCTCAGCGGTGATGGGACAATTGCCTTACTTGCACTAACAGTACATAGATACAGAGATAACCTACAAATTCTTAGGCTGAGATCTATAGAGCGCACTTTGACTTTGCTCAGACTTAAGATTGAGTTAAAACGCGACAGATTTATGTGAGAGATATAACTCTCGTTTTAACTCTGTCTTAAGTCCAAGCTAAGTCAGAGTACATTCTATAGATCTCACCCTAAGACACAGCCGTTTAAGCTGCAGTCTGACACCGACAAAGACGGCACGTACTGCATGTGCTTATAGACATGCAATCAACTATATACGTTCTATATACGCGTAAAATTTAACTCCTCACGCGCCATTTTAACTACGTCAAATTTTAACGATTTTAGTCCTTATTTCAAAGATGAACCGTACTTTTGATTTGACAGTTGACCCAAAGATTTAAAATAGCGCGTGAGGCGTTATTCTGTACGGACTATATTATGTATAGGTAAGCATTAAAAATTAGGTGGGTAGGCGTAACGGTTTTTTGTTGAGCGAGGTTTCGCACAGTGTGTGCGGAGCTTAAGACACCTTTTCACGTCAATAATAAATACATGTCCACCGCAAAAGGATGCATAATTGTTCCATTTGTCGGGAAGGGTTGAGGAGGGTCGTTGGGAGACGCCTAATTTATTTATTCCGTCATGTTGGAGTGATACCGACACTGACCCTTGGGTTACTCATAATGTACCGCAAAAAAGGCGGCAATATTAAATTTCAAAAAGGTTTCATTGTTAAATAGGAACTGGAATAAGAGCAGCCTAAAATTACAATTGTGTGTTATATTTTTATTTATTACTAATTATAATATTATTTTAATTGTAAAAAATGTAAGTAAAGTAAAAAAACCGACCAAGTGCGAGTCAGGCTCGCGCAATGAGGGTTCCGTACTACAGTCGTATTTTTTCGACATTTTGCACGATAACTCAAAAACTATGATGCATAAAAATAAATAAAAATCTGTTTTAGAATGTACAGGTGAAGACCTTTCATATGATACCCCACTTGATATAGTTATCACACTTCGAAAGTTGAAAATACTAATTATTAGTTCATGACCACAATTTCATTTTTTTTGTGTGATCTGACCCTAAATTCACGGTTTTCAGATTTTTCCCCAAATGTCAGCTGTAAGATCTACCTACCTGCCAAATTTCCTGATTCTAGGTCAACGGGAAGTACCCTGTAGGTTTCTTGACAGACAGACGGACAGACAGACAGACAGACAGACAACGAAGTGATCCTATAAGGGTTCCGTTTTTCCTTTTGAGGTACGGAACCCTAAAAAGGTAAGTAAGTACATAATATTATACTTTTTTATCTAAGGCAACTAACATTTCTTAACAATTTTAAGACTAGATTCCGTGGCATCAAGGTATCCACGGCAAACCAACATTACCCGGCAGCAAATATTGAATATCGACCTTTAGAAAGAGATAGCGTTTTCGTAGAGCGTCGTCTCTGTCGTTGAGACCGACAAAACGTAACATAAGGTATCAGTGACAGGCAACGTTCTACGAAGCCGTAACGTGGCCGTAACCTCTTTATAAAGGTCGATGTACCGGCCGGCTACTGTACCAAAAACTGCCCGTCTTTTTCTTTAATATAATAGCACGTAGGTACATTTAAATTAATATTTTTATGAAAACTTTTTATAACCTCATTACTTACAATTCCACACAAAAAGCACACGAGTGGGTGCAAAAAGAGAGATTTGATTATACGTAGTTGCCGCCAGAAAAGCTTTTATTATTCACGTCACATTCGTTATGAAGTTCAAGGATTTAATAAGATGAAACAGTAGCGACCGCAGGAGGGCGCCAAATGAAACACGTTACGTTAACGATGCGAAGGTTGTAAGAGACTTGCTTTCTATGAATTACTGTTATGTGCCATGAATGAGAGTCGTACTTAGAAAATAATAAAAGTAGTCGAAATTTTATTGCAAAGAAAATATAAATAATCTAAATATATAAAAGGATAGGTGACTGACTGACTGACTAACTTGACTGACTGATCTACCAACGCACAGCTCAAACTACTGGATGGATCGGGCTAAAATTAGGCATGCAGATAGCTATTATGATTTAGGAATACGCTAAGAAAGGATTTTTGAAAATTCAATCCCCAAGGGGGTGAAATAGGGGTTTGAAATTTGTGTAGTCCACGCGGACGAAGTTGCGAGTATAAACTAGTATATTATATAAATAAAAAGAAAAGCTGACTGGCTGGCTGATCTATCAACACACAGCTCAAACTACCTGGACAGATCTAGCTGGAATTTAGCATGTAAATAGCTATTACGACGTGACATCCGCTAAGAAAGGATTTTTGAAAATTCATCGTCTAAGAGGGTAAAATTGAGTTTAGTGCACCTAGTCCATGGGAACGAAGTCGCAGGCATAAGCTGGTTTGATATTATTATCAACCCATTGGCAGACCACTAATGAGCACTCTCCTCTCAGAATGAGAAGGGTCCTAGTCTTTCACGCTGGCTTATTGTTAATTGGCAGGCTTTACACACATTTGAGAACATTATGGAGCACTCTCAGGCGTGCATGTCTTCCTTCACTGTTAAAGCAAGATGTAATTTTCATTTTTTAATTGCTTAATCCATACTAATATTATAAATGGGAAAGTGTGTCTGTCTGTCTGCTAGCTTTTCACGGGTCATCCGTTTTTCGAAGTTTGGTACAGAGATAGCTTACATTCCGGGGAAGGACATAAGCTACTTTTTATCCCGGAAAATCAAACAGTTCCCACGCAATTATTAAAAACCTAAATCCACGCGGACTAAGTCGCGGGCATCATTATATTATATTATAATTATATTATATTATATAGGGGTATTATTATAGGGGTGTGTGCCTAGGATCAAGCCCCCCCACCTCCCGAATAGAAGGCACACGTCTTAACCACTATAGGCTATCAACACGCTTTCGAGGTATGTAACCCAAAAAACCGTTTTGAATTTTGCAATCATACTGTTCCATATTCGATCGGGTCCGGAGTGTTAATAAAATATAGCCATAAATCACACACACTTCATACAGTGGAAGAGAATCAAAACGCAATCTATCTTCGCTCAGTCGTATATCAAATGCAACTGTGCTGCGGAAACACCGGCTTCCTTCTACCTACGTACCTAAATCATATTGCAATATTGTCTTTAAAATGCAATTTTTAGGGTTCCGTACCTGAAAAGGAAAAACGGAACCCTTATAGGATCACTTTGTTGTCTGTGTGTCTGTCTGTCTGTCTGTCTGTCCGTCTGTCTGTCAAGAAACCTACAGTGTACTTCCCGTTGACCTAGAATCATGAAATTTGGCAGGTAGGTAGATCTTATAGCTGACATTTGGGGAAAAATCTGAAAACCGTGTAGGGTTGGTTAGATCACACAAAAAAATGAAATTGTGGTCATGAACTAATAATTAGTATTTTCAATTTTCTAAGTAAGATAACTATATCAAGTGGGGTATCATATGAAAGGTCTTTACCTGTGCATTCTAAAACAGATTTTTATTTAATTTTATGTATCATAGTTTTTGAATTATCCTGCAAAATGTCGAAAAAATACGACTGTAGTACGGAACCCTCATTGCGCAAGCCTGACTCGCACTTGGCCGGTTTTTTTTCCTTATGAACTTTATGTAAGTGTGCCGAGTGTAGTCCGAGCACAAAGAATTCCTGAGATATGGTGGACGACATATTTTACCACGACCCGTGCACAGAGGCATCTCTAGCCCTTGTGGCGCCCGTGTGCAACCAGTACCCTGGCGCCCTTTAGTCTAGTAGGAGCAGGGTCAAAATGGAATACTAACAGTTATATTTTCAAACGGAAATTCGGATGCAAATGGTGCAATTTTAAATGATGATTTTAAATGATGACGGCTTCGGCCATAACACGAGCGCAGGGTCTTTGAGAGCGCCGGCATTGACGCATCTTTGGAGGTGTCGCATTAGAGGGCGCTCGGCGGCGCCCCCTTAGACCCGGCGCCCGTGTGCGTCGCACACCCTGCACCATAGGTAAAGACGCCTCTGCCCGTGCAATTGGATTGAAATATCGACAAATAAAAACATGAAATTAATCGTGGTATGTACCCATTATCTACACTATGCTGCATATGCTCGCAACTTCGTCCCCGTGGACTACACAAATTTCAAACCCCTATTTCACCCCCTTAGGGGTTGAATTTACTAAAATCCTTTCTTACCGGATGCCTACGTCATAATAGCTGTCTGTCAAATTTCAGTCCGATCCGTCCAATAGTTTGAGCTGTGCGTTGATAGATCAGTCAGTCATTCAGTAAGTCAGTCACCTTTTCCTTTTATATATTTAGATTATTTGAATTCGTTAAATTCACTTCCTAATATAGATTCATTTAGTCGTCTTATTTACGAGTAGGTAAACAGAACGTCTTACTTCAAAGAGCTCTTACCAAGTCGAGTGCTCGAAGACGCTTCGCTAAACAGGTGCCAAGAGCTCATTAGAAGGTAAGTAGGTAAATAAAAACTGTTTTAGAACACTTATAATACAAGTAACTAATATTTTTTAAGAATAAACAGAATAGAATATATTTTTATTCACACAAACTTTTACAAGTGCTTTTAAATCGTCAACTTGTTTAATTTACCACTGGTTCGGAATGCCGTTCCTACCGAGAAGAACCAGCAAGAAACTCGGCGAAAGGATTAAGAAAAGCAATGAATACCTATTGATTTCGTTCGTCGGACTAAGTTTGTTCAGAAATTATTTTTCAAATCATATTTTTTCTTGTAGATAAATATTTTTCTACGATTTTCATTATAAAGTTAAACGCAGCACTCAATATACCAGTTAAGCTTGCATCCAATATTTTAACTCAGCAAATTTCTTAAGCTGGGGAAGCTTGCATGAGTAAACTTGAGCGGGAATTTATCTTATAACTCTTAGTTAGTGAACTACCGTCTCAGTCTTTACCACAGAATGCAGAATACGTATAGAAGGGTAAAGAAGCGTGAGAAAAATTACGGCACCTGCAGGACCTCACGATTCAAATCGCACCTTGCGAGCGCCGCTAGGCTACGGCTCCTCTATTCTTTAGTGTCAAATTTTTTTACAATAATATGTATCAACATTTTGCTCAGTACATTTCGTAAAACCTGCATCAATGATTATTACAATCTCAATTGTTGTGATTGGCTGTTGCAATGCATTGTAGCTAATAATGAGCGAGCGTCAACCAATCAGAGGTGATTGCGATCGCGACATTGTAGTTGTCATTCTCCCGCAATCGCGCACCTTATCTACTCAGTCAGTCTGACTGTTAACCGTCGATAAATAATAGCGAGTAGCGACACATAAACTTATCGAAACTACTATGACAGGTCCAACGTACCTACAATGAAGCTCTTTTAAACAAGAAATGTGTAAATAAATTGTAAAGATCGTGAGGTTGTTGCTGTACAGATGATTAGTGAAGCACCAGTACGCAGAAGTATAATTACACTGATTTCGAGTTTAATTGGCAGTATTTGTGAGTAGCTACCTACTCTACTTACTCTAGAACAGCACATAGGTACTACTTCTATCCTTATTTAGAATTATGTCAGGGTCTGCATCTGGACTGCAATCCAACTGCCAATTATTACAGTTTGAGTGCTTTTTATTGCAATAGGCTGTTTGCCTAGTGTAACAAAAAATATATGAGATTGCAATTATAAGGAAATTTATAGGCCAAATAGAATGATTTAACAAATATTAAGTATACATTACAAGTTCACGGCTTTGAAAGTCCTCTGATATTTTTTGCATTTAAATTTCCATAAATTTGATAATATGTACACTTAATTGTATCTAAAATTGAACATCATCTTGCTGTTCACACTTTACATTATGTCAGATACATACGATTTTAAACAATTTGTTTTGCTTTATTTTCGTATAAGTATATAGGAATATCTTTTTAAAGCGATGGTTTCGACACTCTTAATTTATCAACATTTACGTGATGTGTCGACTTGTACTAAAGTTAGGTATACATAGGCGATGAAAGTCGTGCGAAATTAAAACGCAAAGCGAAACCGAGTCACGCCCTCGTGAGTAAGATAAATGAACGGAACCCATTTCTTCACTTGTGTTGCGACTTGCGGAAATGAATTATCCAACATTACATTACGTAAAACGACTCCGATGTTTGAATTAAATTAAATTAGCCCAAACGCGTCCCTGTGCGGTATGCGGAAGGTCGTAAAAGAAATTTTAAGTAGGTAGGTACAATCGCAGGGAGCCGCTGGATTCAGGCGGCGCTAGACCGTGGCGTGTGGAAGTCCCTACAAGAGACCTATGTCCAGCAGTGGACGTCTGACGTTGACACATAGATTACTTTTATCTCGGATAATTGACGAGTTCCCACGGGACCTTTAAAACTTAAGTAAATAAACGCGGACGAAGTCGCAGGCATCGTCTAGTCTGATCTATAAATTAAAAATATAACATACGTGGATTAAGAGTATCTTTTCTATAATAATATCGCAAATATTGTCAGTGAAATACTACCGGCTTGTAGGAAAACATTAAGCCGCGAGCGTTCTTCCCCGCAGTCAGGTCACGTGCACAAATGCCATTACGGTGGTATTGGAGAATAATTTCAAAGCAAATACCTACTTCCTGTAATCCGTTCGTTTAGAGTTCTTGCTTTATTTATTTGCAAGGACATAATCTATCTTTGCGTTTCGTCTCGTTGATAATATGAAAAAATATATAAAAAACCGGCCAAGTGCGAGTAGGACTCACGCACGAAGGATTCCGTACCATTATCTATAAAAACGAGTAAAAAAAAATTACGTTTGTAGTATGGGAGCCCTATTAACTACTTATTTATTTTATTCTGTTTTTAGGGTTCCGTAGCGAAATGGCAAAAAAAGGAACCCTTATAGATTCGTCATGTCTGTCTGTCTGTCCGTCCGTATGTCACAGTCACTTTTTTCTTGGTAAACTTGGTAAGTAGATGTATTCGGTGAACCGCATTAAGATTTTCACACAAAAATAGAAAATAAACAATAAATTTTGGGAGTCCCCATACTTAGAACAGCTGAAACTCAAAAAAAAATTTTTTCATCAAACCCATACTAGGGATATGTCTTCAAAAATGATATTGAGGTTATCATATCATTTTTTTCTCAACTGATTAGTTTGCGCGAGAGACACTTCCAACGTGGTAAGAGAATGACAAAAATAAAAAATATAATATGATCTAGTAAGTAGTTTTTGATTTATCGTGCAAAATGTCGATAAAGTACGATTGTAGTACGGAACCCTCAGTGCGGGAGTCTGATTCGCACTTGGCCGGTTTTCTTTGTATTTGTTGTTATAGCAGCAACAGAATTACATTGCATCTGTGAAAATTTCATATAAGTACTTATTTGTATCTGCATACGTTAAAATTACAATCGCGGCGCGGTGATGAAGAAGAGCCAACTATTTCAATTCTGTGAAGCCAAGAATGATATATTTAAGCGTCGCTTATTTATTTTTTGTTCTCGAAAACGTGACTTGATCCCGTTGCAAGTTTTCATTTCGCCTGCGGAAATTACGCCTCCACTTTACACAGCTGTTGTTTAGAACCACAATATTTTTTTACTTTAGGCTCTTTTCGCACTGCATCCGATCCGAATCCATTAGCTGCAATTCCAGCTTTGGAAAAAAACCAGCCAAGTGCGAGGGTTCCGTACTACAGTCGTATTTTTTCGACATTTTGCACGATAATTCAAAAACTATGATGCTAAAAAATAAATAAAAATCTGTTTGAGAATGCACAGGTAAAGCCCTTTCATATGATACCTCACTTGATATAGTTATCTTACTTCGAAAGAGACAGACAGACAGACCAAACAGACAGACAGACAACAAAGTGATCCTATAAGGGTTCCGTTTTTCCTATTAAGGTACGGAATCCTAAAAAGATCGATTTCAGATTTGCACACTAGCGCAATCCCTCATACAAATAATATACGCGTAGCATCAAAATTTCACGGATTAGGATCGGATGCAGTGCGAAAAGAGCCTGACGCTTTAGCGACCTCATTGTGTAAAAGAAAAAACTTATAGTATCTCGGATTTTTTACTTATTTAAAAAAAATCTAACATCTCTTCGATTCCGCTGCATCGAGGTATAAGTTGCCTAGATGAATATTGCCCCCCACTTGGATGCACAACTTACTTATATAGTAAAACTAGTTGCCTACCCCAGCTTCGCTCGAGTAAAATTTTTGAAAATCAGCGAGGGAGAAATTTTCGAAAATCTTCTGAAACATTATATCAAACGAGCCGCAGGAAGCCGCTGGATTCAGACGGCGTAACACCGTTGCGTGTGAAAGGCTCTATAAGATACATTTGTCCAGCAGTAGATGTTTATCGGTCGATAATGATGATGAGGTGAGGTTATAAGACCCGCAAATTGCTAATGCGCGGTAGCCGCCATTTTAGTGACGCCAGCACTGGACTGCAGTTTCGAGCTGATGGTATATTTTTACTTAAATATACGCCAAATGACGTCACAATTACGTCATTTCGATGTTAATGAGACATGGTTCCAGCGCAATAGCAATTTGTGGGACTTTCCTACCGTTTTATATTTTTTCGTTGCCGAATCATTACAAATCAGTTTAAATTTGAAACACAGATTGGTTTCATGTCGTCTGCATAATATGCTCATTACTGATTCCAGCAATTAGCTTTATCTCGTTAAACGAATATCATAATGGCCTCCATTTTGCCATTGTGCCGATACAAAGAGGACAGGGATTAATTTTTATGTTAGACAGAGTTTGCGATCAGCGTTTGGTATTTAAAATCTACATAATAATGTTACATTTTTAGGGTTCCGTACCTCAAAAAGAAAAACGGAACCCTTATAGGATCACTTTGTTGTCTGTCTGTCTGTCTGTCTGTCTGTCAAGAAACCTACAGGGTACTTCCCGTTGACCCAGAATCATGAAATTTGGCAGGAAGGTGGGTCTTATAACTGGCATTAGGGGAAAAATCTGAAAACCATGAATTTGTGGTTACATCACTCACAAAAAAAATTGTGGTCATGAACTAATAATTAGTATTTTCAATTTTCGAAGTAAGATAACTATATCAAGTGTGGTATCATATGAAAGGGCTTCACCTGTGCATTCTAAAACTGATTTTTATTTATTTTTACACATCATGGTTTTTTAGTTATTGTGCAAAATGTCGAAAAAATACGACTGAATTACGGAACCCACGTTGCGCGAGCCTGACTCGCACTTGGCCGGTTTTTAATATAATGTATTAAATTATTAAGTAATTAAGAGACGCATAACTAACTACACATAACTAACAGGTGGATGAAGCGCCGGAATAACCAGCTCTTAGCTTTAAGTTGTGATGTGTGGCACAATTGTATAAATAAACGTCTTTTCTTTCTTTCTTTCTAACTCTACGCAAGTTGAAAGGCAAGTTGACAGCGCACCAGTATAACTAGACTAGTGTAGGTAGGTAGGTAAATGCATTATTAGTAATTCATTGAGGTAAGTTTGAATTTTAAAAATATACAATCATCCATAAGTTAATATACTTCTTTATTCATTGAAGGTGATTTCGACCATAAGATTTGCTTGATCAAACAAGCAGCCCTCTTGGTACAAATTAGATATTCCACTATTTAGTGATTTTTACTCGACCGAGTGCACTGTCCCGGCTTTTAACTAGGAAAGTGTAAACCACACCTAAACAAATTCTTAGATAGGTGCTGTAGTTTCATCTAAATATATAAAAGGAAAAGGTGACTGACTGACTGACTGACTAACTGATCTATCAACGCACAGCTCAAACTACTGGACGGATCGGGCTGAAATTTGGCATGCAGATTATTATGACGTAGGCATCCGCAAAGAAAGAATTTTTGAAAATTCAACCCCTAAGGGTGTGAAATAGGGGTTTAAAATTTTATAGTCCACGCGGACGAAGTCGCGAGCGTAAGCTAGTGCATAATAAAAATAAAACTTCTAAAAATGTGTGTTGAATATTATTACGAAACTAGAAGTAACGAAGATCATTTTCCACTGTCAGCTATACGCTTTGTATGCGTTAGAAAAAGGAATACTTACTTTACTTATAAAGACGAGCTAAATCTCTCCGGAAGCCCTGACTAGCGAATAGGTTTCCTAATGCACTATAAATGCGGAGTTTCTTCCCTGAAGACGTTGGGACAGTGTTGAATTGCCCGGGATTACACCATTTGTATTTATTTGAGAATTCCTTTGTTCGAAAGTAACATGTTTAAATTCTTTATGACTACTATGCTGCTATTTCTTTAAGGATAACAGGTTTTAGGTATATTAAGCTTGTCTATTTTCTTCCCAGTTCCAGTGGTAAGTAATAAGGAACAAGGCAATCTGGGACAAAATCAGAACGAAACTATATTATAGAATACTAGCTGATGCCCGCGACTTCGTCCGCGTGGATTTACATTTTTCAGCCATCGGCAATCAGCCAAACACAAAAATTGAGCTTATAATAATGATTGATGGAGTTTTTACGAAATCGACTGCAGGTATGTGAGTCACTGCTGTGCTATTTCTAACGGAATGGTGCAGCGATGACTCACATCATAAATTAATGTAAATTAAAATAAAATTAGAAGGTAAGTACTAACACAGCCACTAAGATTTGTACTACTTAATTTATTACTACTATGTAACTACAATTTTGGTACCTACATGAAAAATAAAAAATTTTACAAAAAAAATAAAAACCGACTTCGTTACATAAACACTAAAAATTGAAAAATAATTTAATTTATTACCGAATATATTATGTATACAAGAGTTAATATAGTTCCCTAATAATACTTTTTGGTGCCGGTGCCAATTAGCTTTAGCTGCGCGAATCGTCTAGACTTCATATTTTTATGGGACTCCACAATGGCACCTCATTGGCACCGACCCCAAAAAATATTATTATGGAACTATATTAACTCTTGTATACATAATATATTCGGTAATAAATTAAATTATTTTTCAATTTTTAGTGTTTATGTAACGAAGTCGGTTTTTATTTTTTTTGTAAAAAAATTTTATTTCACAATTTTTAGTGGCCCCATGAAATTATGCTATGACTGGTTAAAAATCTACTGTTTACTAAGCTATTACACTGATCGCGAGCAATTTACTCTTATCCGTTGAGGAGTTCCAGTATCTATCTTCGAAGATGTTCATCAGATCTTCACCAAATTGAAATGGGACCAACTTTGAAGTATACCCTTTCAAACAAAAAAAGAATTTTCAAAATCGGTCCAGGCGTTTTTGAGTAATCGGGGAACATACATAAAAAAAAAAAAAAAAAAAAAAAAAAAAAAAAAAGATTCCGACGAATTGAGAACCTCCTCCTTTTTTTGAAGTCGGTTAAAAATAAATATTGAGTCCTTGTTGCTCGAAATAAAAAGTTTATTATTATTATGTCTTGATACACAAGAGCATACAGCGCTGATTTTCAGCCAGGACCCTGGACCGGGTCTGGCATTTTGATGTACTAAAACAATCAATCACGGCCGTACATCCAATGCATGATAAATGCAATCGTTTACACAAACCCGCTCACTGAAACATTTAGCTTTATTCATGGCATTTCAATAAATTCCTTTTTGACTACCACCCGGTTGGTACTTTAAAATTTATAGCCATTAACATTGAGTTTAAAAGGACTATTTACATAGAACCGTGTGTGCCAGACAGACCACTTTAGACACATATCTACCTGACGTATCTACTTCTCTTTTACAAATTTACTTATAAGTATAATTCTAGCTGCCCCGGTGAACTTCGTACCGCCTAACAGTCAATTTTTTTCCAGGCATTTTTTTTAATTTTTCTCTCCGTAAGAACCATCCTCGTACTTCAAGGAATACTTATTATAAAAAAGAATAAACGAAATCGGTTCAGCGGTTCTCGAGATTTGAGATGAGCAACACATTTAGTGATTCATTTTTATATTATAGAAGAATAGACTAGCTGATGCCCGCGACTTCGTTCGCGTGGAATTAGGTTTTTAAAAATCTCGTGGGAACTCTTTGATTTTCCGGGATAAAAAGAAGCCTATGTCCACTCTCCAGGTATTTATCTATACACATGCAAAAAATCGCGGCAATCCGTAGCACCGTTGCGACGTGATCGAAGGACAAACCAACAAACCAACAAGCCAACAAACAAACACACTTTCGCATTTATAATAAGGGTACTGATTACTAGCGACCCGCCCTGGCTTCGCACGGGTAGCTTATTACAACTTTCGTAGGGGTCTCTAATTTTTGTAAAAATAAAATATAGCTTCAGGAATATTGTAACATTCTACTGGTGAAAGAATTTTTTAAATCGGTTCCGTAGTTCCAGAGATTACCCCCTACAAACAAACTTTTTATTTATTTATTTTTATTAGACTTTTTTTTTTTAACTTACAAACTTTAAGTCTTTATAATATTAGCAGGTAATAGGTATAGATTGGTTTAGGTATTAATTTCTTCCAGTCACGATAGTATTCTAGAGTCTAGACGCTGTTTTATTTACATTTCAATTTCAAAGTCTGATGAAACTTCGACTAGTGCAGATACGACCTCGTATATTTATGTTTTATGTATTTTCGTAGATTTCACTTACTGAATTCGTAAATAAAGATATTCTGCATCTCAATTAGGGACCATTCAGACACGCCACAGACACAACCGCAGCAAACAAAAATGACGCCGTGCATATCTTCTCTATATATTGTTGTTGCTGATCGCAAATCTCGAAAACGGCTGAACCGATTTTGCTAATTCTTTTTTTATAATATTCCTTGAAGTACGAGGATGGTTCTTACGGAGAGAAAAAATTAAACAATTTGAATCGACTGTTTGGCGGTACATAGTTCGCCGGGGTAGCTAGTTAAGTGAATAAAAACACGTAGTTCAATTTCACCTACCTATTTGTATTCGCGTTCGCGTTGGTCTATGTTGGTCAATATCGTGACGATTTCCACACGCGGTATAGATATACGTAAATCGCGGTCACAAAATGCAACTTGTTATTACCATGCAAGCGGCCAACCACAGTTCACATCACAACCACTGTACCATTCTTAGTAATTTGTGGCAGCGATAACGCCAACGAAGTCCAGGCAGTTGAGCGAAACCATTCATAACCTTACCTCGTGACATTTTTGCCGCTGTTGTGTGTTTATGGTGTGGCTCGACTGAATAAACACTTAGATATCTGTTTTTCCACTATCGAATAACACCATATCCAAATAAATTGTAAATGTTTATGATATGGAATTTTTTATTCATTGAGACGACACTATCTATTGGTGGAAACTTAGAAACTAAACTCAGCACTTTATGAGATAAACGCTTATCTCATAAAGTGCAGATTTTATTACTTTACTGTTATTATATCCCCTAGAATAGTCTATGATATACTGCCTATATCATCATCATCATCATCGTGATCAACCCAACGTCAGCTCACTACAGAGCACGGGATTCCTCTCAGAATGAGAAGGTTTTGGCCATAGTCTACCACGCTGGCCAAGTGCGGATTGACAGATTTCACATAAGTTCTACCTTTACCTAAGAACCTTATAGAGACTCAAGCATCTTGTTTTCTAATGATGTTTTCCTTCACCGTTAATGCAAGTGATAGGTATTAAACGCACATAGTTAGAATAGAATATCCGGGATTGAACCCCGACGTGGTGGAATATGGCCTAAACCATTAATGCTGAGCTGGGGCCATTTCATCCTGTGCCAAGTGGGTGCAAGAGCTCATTTTAGATAAAATTAATTATTAAGGACTTCTCATTATCTACTAACTACAACCTACTAACCATTAGTTTTAAGTTTGTTTGTACCTTAGGCATAAGATGAATAAACTAGTTTTCTTACTTTCTTTCTTTCTAAATCCATTCTCATTCTAAGAGGAGACCCGTACTCAGTATTGAGCTGGGCGACGATGGGTTGAGTTGATGACGAAATTCAAAAGCCAAGTTTATCAAATACCATAGAGTAGGCAATGACTATATTGGCGTGTATGTATTAATGTAGTGCACATCCCTGAGTGAAACATTTTAGGCACGACGTAAATTCAGTGTATGGTTCAGCGATAGGCTGCTCACATGAATGGGGTACAATAGACATTATCTGTGGTCAAACGCACTGTGCACTCAATGCAATGATACTGCAATAATAAATGAAACTATAGTCAAACTAGAAAATCCATAGGTACTAATATTATAAATGCGAAAGTGTGTATGTCCGTCTGTCTATATGTCTGTCATGTAATACGTGAGTAAAGCCGTTGACAGATATATTATATATATAATGGAAATCACTCACGATACCTAGTTTAATCGCGTACAATTAATAAATATTATTATACATTTTACGTTTCGAATAACTTTATTTCTTCAAGTCTTCTACAGTAACCCAATATCATGAAACTGGATAGACAAAGTTAAAATGTTCGTATCCCAAAAGAAAAACAATAAAAATACCTACTTTAGATAGTACTTAGACGGGTTTCCAATAATTCCACTATTGCATCTCAGAGTTGTTATATTGTTGAGAGCTTCTTGCTTTTCGTTGTAATGCAGCCGGTACGGTTAGCGAGCTTCCCCTTAAAGTTGTTTTACTTTTTTATTGGACTTTGTTCGAGGTTATGAAATAATCTATGGAAGAAAATTACACACGAGCGAATTTTCCTTCGTTCTAATAGTAGGTATCAAATTAGCACATAGAATATTAGAGTAAAAGTCACATCAATGAATGCGTGAAAATACACGATAATAAGCTAAGCTGATTAATAGTTCCATGATTCCAGAGAGTTGATTACTGTACTGAGTTGTTCAAATAAATAAATATTATTATTATTATTGTTGTGTATATTATTATGATACACACATTGATACTTATATTAATAAAAATAAGAGATACCTAGGTAGTCAATCAAGATTATTTTCAAGAAGTTGGTAGAAAATGACTAGAAATTGTACATAAAATAATGCATTGAAAAGATATTTTATTGTGTTGAATAACCCGGCTAATTATGTTAAGGAGGGTACTCACTAGCCGTGTAGCATGTAACGTATCTGATACTGTATCAATTTGCAAGTGGGTACGGCTGGTCCACAGTCACCGCGTATCCAGCTACGAGCTACGTGTTGCCGTCCACGCGCACACTGCGAGCCGCCTTTGTGTTCGCAGCTATACCGCCACTCGGCGGGTCACTGCGAATTACTGCACTCCACGCGAGCGGCTCGCAGCAGGCTCGTGCCTACGTGCTCACTTGATACAGTATCAGATACGTTACATGCTAGGTGAGTACCCTGCTTTATACATTGGTTTTAATACTAAACACAGTTTATACACTTAGTAATATTACTTTTATGTTAATATTGTAATAATTAATAGGTACTTAATATTATCCCCCTTTTTCCCTCAACTAACGTTAGTTAAAAAAGTAAACTAGTTAACGTTAGTTTTCTGAGTTAAAAATGTTATTAATTTATTATGATCAATAACGTTAATAATCGACAGTAATTATTATTATTGTCAAAATTATTAAATACAATAAAATATCAGCAAGTTTCTGGTAGGTACAGTGAATATATTAAATTCATACTAACGTGACTTCCCATATAAATATGAGTGAAGCATGAATATTTACGGACGGACATAAAAATGCATGGAGACCATTAAACGTTGAGTTACGACACATTTCATAAAAAGAAAATTACACCAATAACTTTGATCATTAAAATATGTGTAATAATATGTTATTTCTCTTGTATAAATATCTCTACATACGTCAATAATATTTTTAAATGTACTCGTATATTCGGTTTTATTTGTACAACGTTTAATGATCAAAAACTCAAACCAGCTATTAGTCCGTAAATTGAATGTCGTGATCGAAATTCTTTGGCCTCTAGCTGTTATACAGTAGCCGCAAGAAATATTGTACATCGACCTTTAGAATGAGACTTCGGCTTTGTACAGCGTTGTCTCTGTCACTCATACGACATGTGAAGTTTTGTCGGTCTCAACGACAGAGACAACACTCTACAAAACCGCCATTTCTTTCTAAAGGTCCATGTACATGTATAAATATGATGCAAAGAGCGAGTCGTTATCTAATTATAGAAGGGTAGGTATCCATAAGCAGTGCATAATTTACTATCATCAGATCAATAGCAGTGACCGCACGCTGCGTTTGACCACTGATAATGTCTGTTCTGTTGCCGACAGAGCAGCCTATCGATACGTATGTCGGTTTTATATCTTACACTGGCAAATTACCACAATTCACCATAAAATAATCTCGACTCTAGTATCATAAGGTCGGATGTGGATTTTTGCTACTTTTCAGGAGAGCCAAAACAAAAATGCTAGGGAAATCGGGTCATAATTTCTTAACTACTAGAGATACAATTTCAGTTGTTTTTGTAATATTTAACACTTAACTGTACCTATCATTAACCATTACTAGAAATACTTTATCATTAATAAATAAAATTTAAACTCACAATTTCTTCAAAATGGACGATATGCTACTTTATGCTGGTAATATTCGTAACTGTGCTAAAAAATTGTGTGCATAAGTTGTAAACCGACTTTATGGCTGCAATTTTTACTATTACAAATTTGAAATAAAAGTCGGATCTATTACTTAATATTTCATAATACGTCTTAACTGATTATACATAAGTAATATTCGGACAAAAGATCACAGTAGTTATCTCACAAAAATCATTTAGGAGTTTTGTGAGATAGCAACAATGTACCTATCTGATTTTTCTGAAACTGATTAGTTAGATCTGAAACATAATAATTGCATTCGCCCGATAGTCTGACCATTGCATCCGTGTAAACCTTGTGACTTCTGAATGAATGAAAATAACATTTACAAATTCACAAATAAAGCCCATTAATTAAAAACAACGGCCAAAAATTGGAAAAAAAAATTACAAAGTAATTAGAAACCTACAGTGGGCCAAACATTTTTTGTGGAATTGCATACATGACGGTTACATCAATATAGAAATCTAAAACATGCCAACATAGCCTGATTTTCCTTATAATGATTAGGTACGTAAAGTAAGAATGGAGGTCAGCAGGTGCCTACTGCAAAAGTTGGTTATATTTTACAGTGGATAATGGTTTCTCATTATGTCGTATATTGGGCGAAAGCGGGGAAGAATTTTAAGTTTATATGTACCTATAACATACTAATGAAATACAAAAAAGTCTTCTTTAAAGTAGTTTTTATAAAATAATAACACCCAGCATTATTGCGTTAGTTGTAGCCAGGTAATATATTCCGAAATCTGAAAATCCCCGCCGTTCTTATTTTTTTTTTTGATATAACAAACGCTCCTGATATATCACCTTTGTAAAGGGATGTGGTCTTTAAAAATATGTTGTAGTGCCAAATCAAACTTATCAAATAGTTTTGTTTCCTTCGCATGTTCTTGTAAACTGTGATCAATCTCTTAGTTTAGTAATCTGCATTGTTTTCAGCTGTTCCCTTTTTTTCTATTTGTGCATGGATTACATCTTACTCCACGTAGGTACATGTTGCATTTTAGCATAAAGCTTGTGATTTATCATCTTTTAGTGTGGTAATCCTTATAATAATCATAAGTAAACCATAACGATTATCATGCTCCGATTATGACCGACACAATTATCAGACCACAAAGTCAATTCTTCAACAATTTCGAGAATACTTTGTTTCTTCTCTAGTAGATTAATGAAATAAGACAGATACTGTTTTATTCCTTCCGCTGCAGCTGATGTTTTCAGACCACATTAAAGTAGCAACACTACTGGTAGCATCATGAATCGTTTTTAAGGTGCAGAAACTACGCAGGTATAAGGATTTACTGTTAGTCAAATCCGGCATTGCCACTTTTGTAATAAAAAAAATACTTTCTGCTTTCTTGAAAATTCCATTGCTTCTGTTTCGACTGTTCTTTTTAACAGATACTTATTTAAACTGTTTTTTTCGTGTTTTAGTTAAGTTTTTTTTATTTTTTTACTTTCACTTTTATTAGTTTTTAATTAATAAATTAATTTATACTACATTTATATTTAAATTAACATAATCTAAAGCTTCCTATAATTAGGTATGTTTCGTTAGAATCACTATCATCACATATTGTAGGTGCCTTATAATTTCTGCTCTCGATTAATATCAAATTCGGTCGATTATAAGACGGGTAAAGTAGAAGGGTTGAAGTGGTTGATTAGGTACTCTAATTTTTTAAGGCTACGTTAAAAACTAGGGCAATAAATTTTTGGGCAAAAAATAAAGCCTGTGGTAGCACATTGTGGCCTTATGTTTGGTGGGGCCACCACTTTACAGAGGCCGTATTGTGCAGCCTCTGTAGCAATTTTTTTGTAATATTTTTCATTCTCTGTTGGTTAGCATGTAGGAGCTATTGTACATCCCGCAGGCGCAGAGGATGATGATCCGGCTGCATCGTCCGATTCTGTCCGATTGCTTTGGGTGCCGTTTAGTGGCACTTGTAGGTTGGAGTTTATAACCAGATTGGGGCTTATAACTTGCCGATTGGGTTCTTCTTTCAGTCTCAAGGCGACTTGAATAACATTGGTCCAGCTATTGCCTTTCAAAAGTTTGTCCTTAATTGGATTTTCACCAATGATTGGGGGGGTCATCATCCTCAGGTAAGGTGTCAATATCATTGAATATGGTATCAATATAATCATCCCCAAAGGAACCTTCCTGTTCCGTAGAGTTTGGACTAGGTTCTTGGATGTCTTCCGTTTTTGTTAATGAACCATACGCAATGACTAGCGGCCCTGCAAGGTGTTCTTGTGCAGGCACTTGCCACGACGAAAGATCAGCTTGTCTCACATCGTCTATTGTAGGTGTCCCAATGCTCCAGTCTTCGCAGTAGTCATCTGATACTGGTTCCAAGTAAAGCCTGGGCGTACTCGAAGACGGTATGAGGACACCTTCCCCTTCTTCTTCTCCGTCTTCTAATAAAGCGTCAGTCTCAGTCTGGGAACCCGCCACATCCCTTGAGTTCAACGCGACAGGTTCTGTATATTTATTTGACTCAACTGCCGACTTGCGTTTCTTAAAAATGCAGTTTTTATTAAAAAAACATATGCATATTAAAAAAACTGATGATTTGAACTGTGATTCATAAAAAACACAATAAATGCACGGTTTTTTGCTTAGTGGGGTTTTATTATAATATATGTTTAGATTTCCATGGTGTGATTTTCGTGGTCCTAAAAGATTTTCTAGTCTACATTTTCAAAATGCCTTCAGCTTTATTCTGGCTCTTTACTTTTTTCCCGCAGTTTAGTCCAAAATTTTGGTGAAATAGGATGGATCTCTTACCTATTAATCACATCAACTTTAATGTAGTCACAAACAAAAAGCTTTATTTCAACTTACTTCCATGAATTTTATTGCAAAATTATTTATATTACAAGGCAAAAAGTCTTAAATGATTCACAGTCCAAATATTAATACAAAAAATTCGAAGCATAACATCTGTTGTGATTTTACCTAACAAAATTATTACATATTTTAGAAGCAGAAGTGCGTAGCTGCAGTACCAGCTAGTATTACAAATAAACTTATTTCGTAGCATAATGGTCGAACTCAAAATACATCTATAATTTTTCTCCATTGCTTTGGTGCATACATACGCAAGTCAAAAAATATAATTATGGTTCTCCAAATTTTTAGAATGTGTTCAGATACGACATTATGCATGTATTTATCTTTGCAACGAAAAGAGATATAAATACTGGTGTCAGCTTGGCAGAAAGAGTCCGAAATGCTCATTACCTTTATGTAAAAAAGTGAGTTTGGTCGGAAGTACACATCCGACCTTATGATACTAGAGTCGAGTAAATAGTTACCACAATTTACTGGTAAAATATTCTGTTTAGTGCTAAAATGATACCAATGGAACAGTTTCTACATACCGAAAAAACATATTTTCAAAAAAATTAGAAATCCCTGTGAAAATTGTAATAAGCTACCCGTGTGAATCCGGGGCGAGTCACTAGTGAAATAATAACTAAAATAACATAATTCATTTTTTTTGTAGGTACAAAAAAGTACTCTGGAAGAATTCGTGTGGTCGGTCCGCGCAGTTTGCAGTTGCGCGGTTGCCATACCTAGTACGCGACAGGTCGAGATGGCAACCGGGGTATGAGGCGGGGGACGCCCCGCACACCCGCTCGTCACCCGCACTTGCCCGCACCAGCTTAAAGCGGGGACTGTGCAGATGTGCGACGTCCGCACCCCGATTGCTATTTCCTATCTATCTATATCAAAAAAGTTTGTACGATGTTATATTAATTATTTTATTTTGTGCACTCAAACTACTTAAAGGTACCGAGGCTAGGTCTCGCAGAACTTTCTTCAAACTCGTGAAAGCATACTTTTCTCGCAACTCTTTCACAAACTCTTGCGGTGCCTTTGAATCGAATTTAGGAAGAAACCACTTTACTACAACTTGTAAAAAACTTAAGATCACGTCTTAGGTAACTAGTTTTTTCGTATTCGTGTTAAATTTTTATTTTCAATATGCGTTTTATTAATTTATTATTATTTACATATTACAATTTACTTTTATTTACTTTTATTTATTAATTTATATTTTATACCTATTATACCCAAAAGTCCATCTTTATTAGAGCTCAGTACCCGAAAGGTGCCTTGGGACCCTATTACTAAACCACTACTGTCTGTCCTTCCGTCTGTCGGTCAGTGTCGGTAATTATGTATCTCATGAACCATACTATCTGGTTGTCGGTCTATGTATGTTACTTTTTCACGGCCGATGAACCAATTTTGGCAAAAAATTAGTACTACAGGAAAAAATTACTTCCTACGAAATTCTGAAAGGATTCTCTTTCACATGGTCATAATCACGTGCATAAGCTAGTATTTTTATAGTATTAAATATAAAGTAGGTATAATGGTTACATCGTTATACTTTTAAAAACAATCAATACTTCTATGTGGGAATATTTTTACGAAACAATTACAAAAGATACAGCAGGAAGAATCCAAATTACTTAAAATTCCTTTAACGATTGCTTAAACTTAAGGAAAAGTAAACTAAAGAAAAACAACCAATTCACTCGCGAGATCTTATACCTACGCATAATTACCTACTCGGAATAAAAAATATGTAGGTACCTAAGTAATATTCTCTGGAAAATATTTTCTCCCGCAGAAAAAGCGGTTGTCATGGAAAATTCAATAAAAATTGTACTTCAAGACTA
Source organism: Maniola hyperantus (assembly GCF_902806685.2). Taxonomy (NCBI): domain Eukaryota; kingdom Metazoa; phylum Arthropoda; class Insecta; order Lepidoptera; family Nymphalidae; genus Maniola; species Maniola hyperantus. The sequence goes on along the minus strand of NC_048552.1, from coordinate 4,809,793 downwards.
TGTGAGACAACGGAAACAATATCGTACAGTGTTTATTGATTCTCGCCTTTCTTTGTTTTGTGTCGAGGCTGTGGATAATGCAATCTGAGCTCGAATACTTGTATGTTTCTTTTATTGGTTAAAATCTATTGTCTCTTCAAACGAGCTAAAACAGTCTCTCTGGTACAAGCGTA